>NC_045437.1:24161018-24255023 GCF_002776525.5 Piliocolobus tephrosceles
AAAAAGAATTGGCTCCTCAGCCTATACATGCCAATATGAATTCTAAATGACTTTAAGAGCAAATGTAAAAGTGATATTATTTTTTAAAAAGCTCTAAGAAAATACCATTCACTATTTCTTAGATCTTAGGATAAAAACAGAACACAAGAATAAAGAAATATCTGACCACAAATTAATGGAAGATGCAACAAAGGAATAACCAAACAGCTGCTTCTAACTCTTCATTTGTTCCTCTTTAGGATTACATATCCATACTCCTTTGCTATGTGCCTCCCAGAGCCTCCTCGTAGAAGAGATGATACCCACCTCCCTGCCTGATGCACTTGGATCACTTTGTCATTATCAATACACCTGTAAACCCAATTGGTCTTCTTGTGAAGGGGTTGTTTACAAAGCCACATGGTTTTAGAATTGTAAGGAATCTTAGCAATCAGTCTGTTCTCCACCATCTATTTTACATATCAGTGTCAAACATGTTATGTGATTTTACCTGTATCATGTACAATGGCTAAAAGGGTAGATTACACTTCTCAAGAGTGTCCACTTTCAATGTGTGTTTGGTTAGGGGTTCATTTTCTGGTTTTTAGAATTTTTTCCCTGTTAAATGTAAAATATGAGGTAGTTCATCATCTGTTCAGAAACCCATCTCAAAGAATGGACCATTATTATTAGCATAGTTATGGATAAAACTGATGTAAAATCATTTAACATGGATGTGATTGTGAAATTTCTGAGTTTCTGGAAACTACACTCTTATGAATATGACTGAAGGATAACTTGTTACGAAGCAAAAGTTGAAATCATTTGAAGAGACAATGCTGTTGTAGAGTAGCTACATGGCTGGGTGTTTCATTGCCATTTATTTTTAAATCCTTTCAATTAACAAGACATTTACTTAATAATTTAAATATCATTCTTAAAATGCATGTGATTATTCTACAGTCTTGAACAAATACTAAGTGGATAAGCATGAAGCCTTTTTCTTTTCTGTATTTTATATTTTTGTTAAAGTTCTAAATTTGTATCAGCTATTTCTTTTAAATGCTGGCTCCTTAATTTTGTTTGACATAGAGATTTCAAACTGGTTCTATCTAACTGATTAAACAAATAGTCCAGTAACTGGCACTGGTCATTTTAAAGAATCATAAAGAGGCAAAAGGTATATTGTGTAATTATCTAAATAATCCTTAAACTCTCCACAACAGTTTAATCAAATGTTTATTCATAATCATGCAACTCATTATCTATAGGAACATTTTCTTTTCTTTAATTTGGCTTCCTGGTCTTTGTAGAGCTTATTTTATAAGAGTATTAAATGACATATTAAGAAACACCTAGAGGTACTGTATATTATTTAATTTTGAATTTTTTACAAACTGCAAAGGACTGTAGGTCAAACATCTGATTTTAATAATTATTTGTAAATGTTTTAATGTGCTCTATAGGATTGTTGAGTAATATACTAAGATAGTCTATCATAAAACAGCCCAAAATATGACACTCCTTTCTTCTCTCCTATTTCTCTACTTCTGAAATGGGAATGTCTATCCTGTACCTGTCCCACCACTGCATGTTGGAAGTACATAATATGTTTGATTTCACAGATGCATAGTTGGAGAACAATCTACTTCAGGATGAACGGTACCGCGAGACTCATCTATATCTGAATTAGATGATATTTAGATGAGACATTGGACTTAGATTTTAAAGTTGATGCTGGAATGAGTTAAGATTTTCAAGGCTATGAGATAAAACAAATGTATTTTGCCTGCAGGAAGGACATGAATTTTGGAGGGCCAGGTGCAAAATGTTGAATATTTATAAATATTAATTGTCTGAATATTTATGTTCCTAAAAAGTGCGTATGTTGGAATCCTAACCCCCAAGATAATGATATTACAAGGGAGAGTCTAGGAAGATGATTAGGTCATGACTGGGATTAGTACTCATAAAAGTGACTCCAGAGCGCTAGCTAACTCCCACTACCATGTGTGGTCACAAGGAGGAGGAGTTGTCTCTCTACCAGAAAGAAGGCCTCACCATATACTGACTCTGCTCGCCTTTATCTTGGAGTTTCCAGCCTTCAGAACCGTGAGAAATAAATTTCTAATGTTTACAAGCTACCAACTTTATGGTAGGATGTCATTGCAACCACAAGGGATTAAGAAAGTCAACATTGAGGTTTGTTCACAAAAAGAAATGGCTTGTAGCAGTAAAATGAATGATATATATTTACACACATCAGAATAAATACTTCTCCAAAAATCTACCTTAAATTATCTCTTTTTTAGTTCTACCTTACTAACTTCAGCTCATAAAGCTCTTATCTCCTCACACATATTAATAGGCATAATATTTTTATTAAACATATCAATAGTTTTTCTAAAGTTAACAACTTGTTTTCTGATGTCCTTTGACAGCTCAAAATGCAGTAATGATTTATATCTATTATAGTCTGACAAAACAATATACATTAAAAGAAGATTGCACATATTTCTAAGATGTACATTAGCTCCATCAATAATTACATCTCCAAATAGGTTGAGAAAAAAATTATTACAGAGCAAAGTTATTCATGTTTTGTCTAAAATGAATCAGCCTTAATGATTAGTAAATTAAGATAAGACCTTGAATAAGGTATATAAAATGTGATTGTGTCCTTTTTCTCTTCAAAAAATGGTTATTGAATAAAAAGAGATCTCTGAAAGTGAAAATACACCTTAGCTCTGTGTTTGATTTAAAAATCATACAAGTTCAACTATTTTTCCATGTATATACTAAGGACAGTACACATGCTTGTTAAAGTTGTACTCTTCTGGCCTTTATATATTGTTTAGAATTGCTTTAGGCAATGAACTTTGAATACTCCAGTTGGGTATTACCACAGTTATAGGGCAGAAGAGGTTTTTTTTCATCCTCTTCTTGTTGCCACTGTTCTGTCAAGTGGTGCCCATACCAGTCTGTATTCATATTAGACATAAAGAATGTTGACAGAAGAGGCACAAATGAAATATACAAATCCCATAAAGCAACAATCAATTTAGCTGACTGACTAGCTCTGGACAGCTTGTTTCAACTTTTGAAGGTTTATGGAAATCTCTTTTTAGTTCCATCTTATCGTCAAGGTCTAACTGCCAGCATAATACACAAGACGCTTGGACCTATCAGCATTTGACTTAATATTCTGAGATTGAAACTGGGATATATCTGCCAGCATGCAGCAAATATTGGTAGGTCTGATGCAGTTTAATTCAGGAGTAAGCCTCCATTGGCTGTCTCCTCAAGGATGTCAGATTTGTCTCTAAGAGCCCCCACTCTGCCTCTCATCTACAATGCCAATGAGTGTCAGAGGAGCAGTGTGGACAAAGAATCCCAAAGAAGAAACCGAGTCTCCCTGAGATCTCTGGGACTGGCTGCCATCTAGAAACCCCACAGAATCCCCATATCCATTGATCTATTCATGCATTTGACCAAGGCATATCTACTAAGAGGACACAGGGCTAAACAAATCAAACAGCCTTCTCAGCCATAAAAAGCTTGCTTCCATTTTAGTGGAAAGATTCAGATAACAAATACAATATATAAGTAACATAGCAGAAACAAAACCAGTAAACTCACTGTTAGCAAGAAGCTTGATCTCACTGAGAGGATATCAACAATAACCACATGGAAAAAGTAAAATATAGAGTATATTGCATGTAACAAATGTTCAGAAAACACCAAAACAGGAAAACAGCATAGGGAATGTGGAGAGATTTCTATTTTAAATTGGAAAGTCCAGGGCAGCCTTCCTGAAAGAGTCATTTTGACTAAAGAACTGAAGGAAAAGAGAGAAAGACTCGTTGATCTCTCTCTCTTTCTCTCTCTCTTGCTCTCTCTTTCTCATCTATAGAGATAGATAAGACATATTTATGTGTGTGTGCATACACACATATAAAATCCATTTATATGCACATATGTAATCCATGTATATGCATTATATACACGATATACATATGTGTATACACACACACACAGATATAAACATCTTCCATTCATAAGGGACAGCAACAAGTAAAGGCCCCACCCAAGGTAGAGATATGATGGAATGGTTTTTTTTTTTTTTTTTTTTTGAGACGGAGTCTTGCTCTGTCGCCCGAGCTGGAGTGCAGTGGCCGGATCTCAGCTCACTGCAAACTCCGCCTCCCAGGTTTACGCCATTCTCCTGCCTCAGCCTCCCAAGTAGCTGGGACTACAGGCGCCCGCCACCTCGCCCGGCTAGTTTTGTGTATTTTTAGTAGAGACGGGGTTTCACCGTGTTAGCCAGGATGGTGTCAATCTCCTGACCTCGTGATCCGCCCATCTCGGCCTCCCAAAGTGCTGGGATTACAGGCTTGAGCCACCGTGCCCGGCTGATGGAATGTTATATGACCAGCCTAAGACTAGGATGACTAGAGCGGTGTGAGTCCTGACAGAACAAAAGAAGATGAGGTTAGAGAGGAAATGCAGATCCAACTGCATTGGCTTCTTGCCAGCTCTTGCAAAGTCTTTGGCTTTTACACCAAGTGAGACGTTTGCACAGAAGACTAACATGATCTCATTTACTTGGGTTGAGAGAGATTGAGGTACAGCAAGCACAGAAACAAGCAGACCTGCTTGAAAGCTACTCAATTCAGTTAGAACGAAGACTTCAGAAAATGTCAGCACAAACTCAAACTCACAAGTCACAGCTGACCTTTGACAAAACATATTAATTTGATGTGCGAATGATTGTTGACAAAATTTTTCAGCCTCTAAATGTTATGGGACAGAGTATGCATGATGAATCAAGAATATATTTGATCGCAATTTGGCTGTGAGAACTGGCAAGGAGGCAGAAGAAAGAGCCTGAGGGAAGAAGGGACATTTTCCTGGCTAGCCACAACAAATTCATTAGCTCTGCTGATATTGAAGGATCAGTTTTAGCAGGCTGCAGAATTTGGAATGCATTAGCATGGATGAAAATTTGTAGATCAGATATGTACCTTATTCAGATCACTCTAGTGTTCTGATTAGAGAATGGATTACCATTCTAAATCCCAGCCAATTTTGACAGTGATAATCATGAGGCAATTGAAATCTGCTAATCTAAACTTTTGAATACAGACTCTAACTCCTCTTCAGGTCCCCAGGACTTAACAAAATCCTAGGACAGATGAGGCATTTATTGGTGGTGCTAGCAGGGAGGTTCTCAATATTCAAGAGACAACAAGCATTGCTTCATGTATTTTAATCACAAAGAAATAAAAGTATAGGTAGGGGAAACAACCTTCTAATGTTAGGTTTATATTTTACTGCCATATTTTTAAAAATAAAATCATCACTTAGTATCATTCCATTTTGTAAATTTTTAAAAAGTTAGAAATTATATAGTTTAATCCTTTTATTTTCAAGAGGAAGATTCTGAGAACACATAACGTGATGTGACTAGCGTATTTGACCTCAGTGGTAGCACTTTCTAGGACATACAAAACTGTGAGATAGCTTCAAAAACTGTTGTTCTTATAAAGCCAATTGTAGGGAAAAGGGGGAAAATGCTATGCCTCTGCAGGAAATGAGAATTATTTCACCTTTCCTTTGTGTCACGCAGGAAGAAGATATGACTGGGAACTAGAGCTACTGGATCAGAGCAGCCTCACAGCACTCATTCTGCAGCCAATTCTAAGCCAGCAGTCCTGCAGATGCAGGGAAGCTAGTGAGGCACACCCCTGGTGGGGATACTAGTTTTATTTAACAGTCTTGAACAGCTGGACAGCACAATGCTAATGACCACTTGAGCATGAAAGTGTCTGATGATTGCATATAAAATATGGCATGCAATGAGGAAAAAGGGTCATAACAATATACCACAGAACAAATTTACAGTGCCAGGCCAAAATGCGTAAATCGCATAACAAATTTTAAAAGAGAACTGTCATTGTAATGTGCATTCTTAGAGTGGACTATTTCTTTCAAATCAGAAATAATTTAAACAATCAGAGAAATTCTCTCCTTTCAATCACTTCAAACATATGTAATTGGAAAATGATGCAATATTAGCAATAGAGAAATAAGAAAATCCTGAAAAGAGAGATTTTCAGGTCCAGTAGGAGCTTTTCAGTGACATTTAAGCATCATATGAACAAAAATATTTATGAACTGAAGCAACACTGAGGTCTGAATATCTCTTACCTTGCAGAAAAGGAATGCTATCAGAAACAAAGCATGTAGAAGGCAGTGCTGAATTCCAAACGCAATTGCAGGGTGAGCTGTTTTTAAATAACAGCATATGTGTTTTTAGGGATTTGCCTCGCAGTATGTCTCTCTTTTTTTTCCCCACGTAACTGTCAACTATATCCGTGATGAAAATGAAAAATGTATCACTCAAAACTTTTTGTTTTCTGAACTGTACCTTATCTAGTGAGAAATGAAGTTCTTTCTCTCTCTCTTTTTTCCTAAGAAATACATTCCTGTAACATTTCAACACTATCAAAGTGTAACAGCAGGTTGAAGGAAACGCAGGACATAGCCAGATACCCACACAGCAACTGGTTTTTGCTTGTTTTGTTTTTTGAGAGCTCAGTAGGTACTCTGAGGTCTAGGAGAGAAAAAGGCTCTGTCATCAAGTAGCAGTGTCCTGTTGTGAGGAGAAACAACTTATAAACCAATAACACTCCTCTTCTCTGCACCGTTTCCTCCATAGCACTTATTACAAATAAGCCACAGGAAATGTTTTTATTATTCACATAGGTTTATTCAAAACAGGTTTACTGTCTGATGCCACCCTTGAAAGTAAACTCTATGAGATCATAGATTTTCATCTATTTTATATATGGATTTTTCCTCACTGCCTCAATCAATATTTACATAAATCAGATAATAATTATCAGATATTCCTGTTAATATTACAAATTATGTGTAAACAACATGTACAAAGAGATAGGAAAATTCAATTCCCTCTGAGACATGTAAAGAGACTTATGATGAGGTGACACTCTGGGTATGGTGATCTCTAGGTCCTAGAAAGTTTCCACGTCAGAATATGAAATTGCATGGCTAAAGTCTAAATGACTTCATTTTGCTTCCTGTCTCATTAACCACCCCAAAGTATTTCTTAAAGTAATTTTGTAGTTTCATTTCTGGGATTCCAGGTTCAGAATGGAATTTAGAACCAATTCTTCCAAGTGCCAATGTTTGACGAAAGCAAACTCAAATCAAGAGGTAGTAAGGCATATGTTGAAGGTCTCTTGATTGGTGAAAAAGACAAGTCTGGAATCCATATGCTGAAATGCTCATCCTCTCTATCATTAGCTTCTATGAACCATGTGCCTGCATGTTCTCACACAAAGAACTGCATTACCTCAAAGAAATACAATAGAGCTGGCAAATGCTAACAGGAAGACAACTAAAGTATCATTAAAGAAAAGAAGTAGCTTTGTAAAGGAAGACCTTAAAGATTAGAATCTTCAATCTGGAAACTCTGACATCTATTAAATCATGAAGAAGGTGGATAGCGTAAAAGCCAAGCTATCCACAAACTTCAATTATACTAGGTCTTAGGGCACCCTTTGAAGTTTAAAAGAGATAAATATAGGAAAATAATGGGAAGTGCCATACTACTTTATTTATTAGGTAGAGTGCTCATGGAAGTAACACAGGCTGAAAATATAATAGGTTCATAAAAGGTTTAGATAAAAAACATGCAATAAATCAATTCCAAACTATTAAAGGGAATTGGCCCAATATACTGTTACTATCACTTTTATCTTTGTCAAAGTACAGAACTCTCCTTGCTCTTTAGTTATATTGAAAGTGCCTAAGCCTGAACATTGTTGCACTGATATTAAAAAACCAGGTGTCTTAGTAATATGAACTAAATAGCAAGAGTAGACATGGTGCAATATTCTACACATAAAGCCAAGGTGAAATTTCCAAATGACCATTACGGCAATGTGATTAGATATACTAAACGCTCTCTGAACACAAATTTTTCAACAGTGTGTATTACATCTTTAAATTTAGATGCAAGATCTGAGATCTATCTATCTATCTATCTATCTATCTATCTATCTATCTATCTATCTATCTGTATACATATATATATTCATGAATTCACAAACAAGAAAATGTACCAAAGGCTATTCCCCTTCTAGATGTGCAGTTTAGATTTTGGTAAATGGTTTCAGGTTTTGGTACATGGCATCATTTTGAAGCATCTCAGGTTCTTGGTGTTAGGGATTTACAAAGTTCTCCTACATCACAAAACTCATTACATATTTAAATATTAATCTTTGTTGCAGAATAAAATATTTTCATTATATAATACTCTCATTTAGTAATTACGATCTGAAAAGTTTTTACTAACCTTTAAGAGAGAATTTATTTATCTTGGGCTCTTAGGTTGAATCATGTTCTCTTATCACGATGCTTGAGCTACATGAATATGAATTACTTGTAGAATAATGTTGCTGGAACACATGTAGATTAAGCATAAAAGCTTATCCTATAAACGTTTGTGCTTACAATACTTACAAAGTCAACACAAAAAATAAAAATAACTGCAAACACAAATCACAAAACCAATGGCCATTCAAATTCATGTTAATTTTACGGATCAGATTCTTTTGGTTCCCAAAACAATGTGGTTGATGACTATGTGAATACGGTACTGGGAGCTAACAGAGAGAGTTTCAGAGATTGATAGGCTTGAAGTAAACTCTTGATTCATTTTTTCTCTATATGGCAAAATTTTTACATAATTCTTGTAATTCACCATTATATAATTTGAAGCTTATTTGGCAAAAACTGATAAAATATATAGTATGACTTTATCTGTTCCTTTTTCAGAAGGCTCAAGGAGGCATGAAAGGGACAATGACCACGATGGAAAACAGGTCCTAAAATAACATGAAAGTAATTTGATAGAAGTTACCCACGTTAAGCATGATTATATTAAACACATTCATAGTATCACATGAAAGTTCTCAAAAGTCATACAACTTGAATCAGGTTTGAGAAACACTTTTTTATATCATAACTTCGATGTAGATTTCTAATAGTAAATTATTATTAAAAAAATATAATCTAGCTGGGTGTACTGGCATACGCCTGTAATCCCAGCTACTTGGGAGGCTGAGGCATGAACCCCTTAAACCTGGTAGGCAGAGGTTGCGGTGAGCTGAGATCATGCCACTGCACTCCAGCCTGGGCAATAGAGTGAGACTCTGTCTCAAAAAATTATATATATGTATGTATATTTCCTTTTATGGTTAAAGCCACAGGAAGAAAAAAATGCTGCTGAATATTTTTCCAGTAATAGCTATTCAGGTTGCTAAAACTCAGTGAGGGGTGTGTGTGTGTGTGTGTGTCTGTGTGTGTGGGTGTGGTGTCTGTATGGTGTGTATGTTGTGATGTGTATCTGTGTGTGAGGTATGTGTGTATGTAGTAGTGTGCGTGTATACGATGTGCTACTTTATGGATAGGGACAATGAGTGGTCAGCTTATGTTATAAAGATGAAATTAGAGTTTAGAATCTTTCATCTTTCTCCTGAACAACAGAGTTCATTATGATTGGCAAGTTTTTAAAAGTTAATTTGTTTTTATTGAAAACTTAATCCATACTCGTAAGAATAATTTCTAAAAAAAATTAAGTACAGTGAAAATCCTCTAGATGCAGACATGCAAATCCCTTACCCTTCTACCCAGAAGCAACCATTGTGACTATTTTCCTGTATATAATTAAAAATATTCTATGCACATTAAATAATATCACCATATGCCGTATCTGCCCTACTAGGAACATTTAAACAAAGTAAACTATTATATAATGCTAAAGGGATGACATGAAGTTCACTGAGGAATTCATGGCTACTTTTACGTTAGTTTTAGTGACATTTTCTTACACACAATACTAATATTCTCACTGCTGTGAATATATTTTGAAAACTCGATTTTACATATTAATAAAACAGTGTTTAAAATATGACACATTTGGTGTACTCTTAAATGCTTCAATCCTACTTAATTTTAGGGCAATTTTCTCTCATTGAAAAGTAAAACAATAAATCACCAATAAATAGAAATTTTATAAAAAGAAAAATATAGAGTGAAATAATAGGTCATATATTTTTTCCTCTCAGGAATACAGGCATGTATATATTAAATATGCAATAGCGGTTAAGAATGGAGGGGCAGGGACCATATTACAAGAGTTTCATTCTGGTTCTCTCGTTTACTAGCTTTGTGATTTGTGAAAGTCATCTAAACTTCTTTGAGCCTCAGGTCCCTCATCTGTAAAATGGAGGTGATATAACCTGCTTCCTTTAACACGATGATGAAAGGAAATACTAGAGGCAAACCACTGTATACATTGTCTAGTATGTAGAAAGTGTTCAATAAATGATAGCTATCATTTATTTATTTGTATTAACACATTTTAATAGCAGAAGAAAACATCTACACACAATCAGTATTAGTGAAAGCACAATGATAGCTTTAAATACACGAACAGTATGTACTGCACAGCACACACACACACAACACACACACACTAATATAGTATATGTATTACCTTAGTTAATTAGAAAAAAATTAACTCATGAAGTTGATATTGTCCAAGTTTTTATTTTATAGTGAGGAAAACTTTGACTACTTTTATAACATCATGGTAATAACACAGGAATGGGAATTTTAAGTGTAAGCTCTACATCATATTTTGCTGATGATCAGCTACACGATTAAGAGCAAATTGTTTTCTCAGGGGAAATGAAAACCATAGAGTTTGAAATGATGCCTTCTCTGGTTACACAGATGAGCCTAAACTGAGGCAGGATTTAAACAAAACTATCTTGCACATCAAAGACTCATCAGCCAGAAAATATGCATTAAAAATGGCAATTGAGGCCGGGCGCAGTGGCTCAAGCCTGTAATCCCAGCACTTTGCGAGGCCGAGGCGGGCGGATCACGAGGTCAGGAGATCCTGACCATCCTGGCTAACACGGTGAAAACCCATCTCTACAAAAAAATACAAAAAATTAGCCAGGCATGGTGGCGGGCGCCTGTAGTCCCAGCTACTGGGGAGGCTGAGGCAGGAGAATGGCGTGAATCCAGGAGGCAGAGCTTGCATTGAGCAGAGATCGCACCACTGCACTCCAGTCTGGGCGACAGAGTGAGACTCCGTCTCAAAGGAAAAAAAAAAAAGGGAAGTATAAATTAAGAGTTATGAGTTTTCCAAAGCTAGAGAGTCCTAGTGCCTGGAGAACTCAGGGAATATCTTAAGGAGGCCACACACAGTGGCTCACACGTATAATCCCAGCACTTTGGGAGGCTGAGGCTGGCATATCACTTGAGGCCAGGAGTTTGAAACCAGCCTGGCCAACATGGTGGAACCCCATCTCTACTAAAGATACAAAAAATTAGCCTGGTGTGGTAGCTTCTGCCTGTAATCCCAGCTATGTGAGAGGCTGAGGCATAAGAATTGCTTGAACTAGGGAGGTGGAGGTTGCAATGAGCGGAGATTGCACCATGGAACTCTAGCCCCGGTGACAAAGAGAGACAAAAGTAATATTTGAAAACTACCTAAGTGTGAGTTTTAGTAGCCAGAACCTGAGGGCAGACTGATCAATAGAAACAAAATGAAAGAGATTAAAATAATAATAATAAAATAAACAAACAGAACTCCTAGAAACAAAAACTGGTCTATTTGTCAATATTATGAGGCAAATTACAAGAGGGAAAGAGAATGATACAATGAAGAAAGTATTAGAACAGATTAAAAAATTTGACCCTTACCTAGTAAGCAGTAATACATGCTGATAATATTTAATAGGCATTTGTAATTGCAAAAAAACTCTGCTAAGTGCTTTGTAAGTTTCATTTAATCCTTTCAGCAGAGCTAGGAGGCAGCAACATTACTGTCCCATCTTCTAGACAAGGAAACTGAGGTTTAGCTGGATTGAATAATTTGGACAAATTTTCAAACTCCTTCCTTGGTGGAAGTGGTAAAACTCTTAGTAGGTCTGCCTCGTCTGGAGTGAGAGCAATTTACCACTATGCAGTACTGCCTCTGGAAATGGGATTGTACCCAGAGTAAATACTGAGCTAGTGAGTGACACAAAGTGTCACTGCCTTAAGGACTTAGGTTAATCTCATCCCTGAAGGAAAACTAACACTGTATGCCATCAACTTTAATTCTTATAATATCCTATATGTGTACTGTTCTGTGAAATTTTCATAATATATTGTAGTTTCTTTATAAAAAATCAGTACACATTACTGAATGGATAATTGTGGGAAAAAATCAATTAAGAAAAATGTATTTCAGGAAGAATTGGAGGGGGAAGAGATACAGGCATGAAGATCAGCTCAGCTAGGTCTTTGGATTTGCAGACAGCCATGCCTCCTGGCTCATCAGCTTCATCTTTTAATACCCAGTGAAAGAGTACTCACCTTTCAAGTCCATCTTCAGCTTCCCATGAGTAAATGACCATGTTCCCTCCTCCACATTTTCCTGAAACTCCATTCATATTGCAAGCAAAACACTAAATAATTGGCAATGTATTTACTTTAAAAAGTGACTCTCTCCTACTATATTTCCATTTCATTGAGAAAGGGGACAAAAAATCTCATTAGCACACTTTATAATATATATACGAAAACTCTGAAATGTTGTTGACTTGTGAAGGAAAGATGTAATTTGAACCTCTTCTTTAGTGTGGAGTCAGAATCAAAAGGAAAGGATCATTTTTAAAATACAGAGAGAATTAAATTCATTTGTCAAATAATTTGAGAGAAAAAAGTTGAGATTTATAGAAAATACATTTTTTGCCTTAAGTTCATGAAAAATGAAAAGTGGTTCAAAAATGATCCCAGGGTGATGGTTGACTATGAAAATCTCCCTTATCACTTGAGGATAATTATCTTGTATAAACAGGTTTGCTATATTTTAGACAAAAATTGAGAAGGAAGTAGATATTTTTAGTTAAAATTATTTTGGGTTGTTTCTTGGTTTTTACTTTTACTTAGGAGGTGCTTTCATATGCTTCTTTCTATATTTATGATCCATTTACTATTTATTCTGCAAAAAACCTTTGCCCTAAAATATAGCACTACATATGACTATGACATCATCAAAAGGTTGCATGCAAATTTTAAACATTTCTATACTCTTATATACACCATTTCAATTTCTATCTCCCCTTTGAGGTTGAAATAAATGCTTTATATATTCATTTGAAATAATACCTAGTGTGCAGCATTGCAGAGAAAAAAACTCCATCAGTGTTTTGAGAATAAAAGCAAATCAATAATAATATCTCTCAGAATAGAAGCACTTTTGTTGACAGAAGGAGCATGGTTTAATGGGAAGCAAAGTAATCTTTGTTTTCAGTAAGACTATTGGGCTGTGCATGAGAAATGACATGCTCTGACCACTTGCTCTACATTAAAGGGCAGTATGGAAAGTTCAAACTAGAGAAAATAATTTGCCTAATAGCAATGGACAACTCATAGCTTTAACACATAACATAGAGATCATTGTTATAAGATTTGTATGCAATTTTATAAATTTGTCTTTAGTTCCCATTGAAGTCTATTATGTTAATTAAATCAAATCATCCCAGTGCCCCAAAGATGGGTGATACAGAACCTATTCCCATGGTATCCTGTAATTGTGATGAAGCTATTCCATGTCCAATGTCACAACTGAAGTTTTACTCAGGTTCTGATGATGATGATGATGATAATGATCATGAGGAGGAGGACAATGTTGATACTTTAGGATGTAACATAAATGCATCCAGATCAATTGATAAATAGATGTCACTATAGATATATATATATACAAATAAAGTAGGGGAAAATTTTGTGCTCATATAGTCCTATGAGCTATATACAAAGAAAATTTATTTTGACCAAATTAATTCGTGTTTACCTTCAGATAATAAAGTAAAGAAAATAACAAGGAGTAAGGCCACATAAGCAATCTATGGCTATTCTTGACTTAAATACCTAGGTCAGTGCTTATTTTCATTTTCTAGAAAATAATTATATTATTTTCTTTTTAAGTATAGGTACATCCTAGTAAAATTACAAGCAGTAATTACAGGTCTTACTCCTCTGCAAGTACGATGCTACATTATAAAAAAACCTAGTCAAAGAGGCTTGATATTTGGTGAATATGTATATTAAACAAAGTAAACATAAATTGTTTCAGAGTTTATAAAAAAAAGTAAACAAATTTGTCTCTTTGAACTTCCAATGAACCCACTGAAAAATGCATTCAATGACCAGAGTTTGCTGGTATTAGTTCTCTGCTTTTCTTGTAGGTAGCATATTTACTTTTAAGTTTTACAAAATGCAAAAATAACAATTCAGTCCCTGGTTTCTTTGCATTGAACACCAGAGGATTCTGAAAGGAAATTTTCCTTGAGAAGGTTAAATGTATGAGCCATTAGAGCTTACTTGTAACTGTACATCATATATTTTAGTTTAAAAATGATATCTTGCCTCAAAAATATTGTTTAAAAGATCTCATGCGGATTTTGTAAAACAACATTTGCTATAATTCATGTCAATATGTAAACATTAAATGGCATTCATTTAAAAATGATTCATTTTCAATGTCATCTTATAACCCTTAGTGTAAATTCACATCTGTTTCAATGCTTCCAAGTGCAATGTTCACTTGGAAAAACATCTAAAGCCAGAAACATTGTGTACTATAGAATAATAATTCTCAATATGACCACAAGGTGGCTCTCAACACCGAAATATGTTATTTTCCCTCCGGACAAGTGAAAAGAAATTTACCAGAAATATTAGCAGCTATTTACCCTATAAATGGGTCAATACTTCAAAAACGTAAATTCATCTCAACCCTCTGATGACACTGTGAAGCCTAATTTATATTGTTTTAAACTTCAGACATTCAAAACAACACATGAAGTGGTTGAAAACCTTTAAAGAATTTGAAGGATTTTGAAAAGAAATGACTATTTCAGTAGTTTGCATAATTAATTATTCAATAACCATTTCTTGGGCTTTAAAAATTAATTTCTCCTCTAATTTTGCACAATTTTATTCTCACTTTACTTCCGACTACATGAAAGCAAAATAGATGCAAGTTAATAAACTTTGTCTGTACTATGATTAAAGAATATGAAAATTAAAGAGAAAGTATGTCAAAGTTTTTAGCCCTTGTAAAGTCCAGTTATAAAAGTATACATACATTTAGATGATCAATTATACTAAATGTAAAATGTATGTAATATTAATAGAATATTTTAAATTAGCCATCCTGATGAATAAGCCATGAGGTCAAATTATTTTGCCAAATATTATAGTGAAGTTGTGAAAAAAAAGAATCCTATGAAATGGCCACAGCATTTAATCAAGATGATTAGAAAAACAGTAACTGTGACTCTGATTAAGCAGATAATACATGATTAAAGAGATAATAGATGTAAATGCATAGCTATGGCAAATACAAGCATTATTTTACTAGGCGCACCAAAGTATACATTTTAGCTAGATTTAGGAGTCTCTATTATAGCTTACCTTATCTTTACAGGTTATTGGATAAGATGAAGCACTAAGTATGTCCTTCCAGTATGTGAATGTATAAATAATATATTAATTATCCCTGAGCTATAAATAAAACTGAAAAAAAAAACTGTGATATAATTCTGGATTTTTAAAATAAGTCTTTTTAAAAGGTATTTACGAACCCATATAAATGTATATTTTATGACCTCAATGTATGTTTTCATTTGTTTATGTAATCTGTAGAAACCATTCCAGATGCTTTTTAAATTAACATATAAATAGAGCCACAAAAAGGAAAAAAAAAAAACGAAACAGTAGTTTCAAATTGATCTTCATATCCCCTTGAATGTGAAGAATGAAAAGAATGAGTGATCTAAATAAAGCTTGTTAAATTTTACACATTTTTGCAGCAGGTTGTATGTCTTCATCAGACAATTTCAGGGACGTAGTCTAGGAAATCAGTAGTCCACTGACCTTTCAGCTTGTAATATAGACTGCAGAATTATTCTTGAGATTTATAGGTATCAAAACTTTAATGGGATAATTTCTGTAATGCACTGCCTCTGTTCATCATTCTTTTTCTTATTCTCATTACTCTGACCTCAAGAAGGAGAATCTGTGAAAGGAACCATTACTGGAGTGTATTCAGAAATAGCTCATGTTTCACCTGAGTGAGTTTATGTGGCTCATGGACCTCACAACAGTTAGTCTCACTCTTTCTTATGATTTTTTCCTCCTCTGTCTCTGTTTCGAGTCTTTCCTATCGTTTTCAAAATTCATATCCATCAATTTCCTAGTTCATGCAATGCCTCTCTGAGAATGAAATTTAAGTTTTCAGGTTACATTCAAGTCTTTATGCAACTGACATTTTCACAATCATTACAGAAGGAATATATTTACAAAAGTTTTATATTGAGCTCTTTCCAGTTACAATCATAGACTTATGAGCCCTTTCCAATTATAATAATAGATAAATCAACTGTGTACCTGGAAATGTTATGGTTCAAACTCTCATTTTTCCAAAAATAAAATTCAGAATGAAGAATTTATTACATTGTCAGTAGAATTAGTGAGAGAATTCGACTTAAAACACCAAGAATTTCTCAAGCACAAAATTATTACATAAGTTAAAATATTTAAATAACTTAAAGTTATAGCCCTAATGATATTAAATGTTGTGGTAAAAATACAACACACTCAATATTAATGAAAAAGCATAGGTCACATGAATTAACATCTAATAATAATACCAATGACAGTACTAGGTAGCACTAGAACACCTATTGTGTATTATGTATTGTTAGACATTATAGTAATTGCTTATTTTAATCATGACAATTGGCCTATTATGTAAGTATAATTATTAACCCCATTTCACAGATAGAAAAAACTACAAGTAACATTAAATATGAAATATATGGTAAGTGGCACAGCCAGGATTTAAATCTAGACATTCTGGTGCCACGATCCATGCTTTTATCTGTCAAAGGACCTTGTGAGAGCACTTAGGTTAGGGTCATTGCATTTTCTAAGAAAGGAAATCTCAGTGCTTCTAGAATGTAGGCTTAACACTGTATAGTCTCCTATTAAGCATGACCTTCATCCAGTGTCCTCACAAAAACAGACTATTACATAGAAGAGTCTTTTTCACAGAGTGACCAAGTTTTAAACACAGTGGCTTCTATGAAGTGCTTATTTTCGTTACTTTATGAGTAACGAAGCTCCTGTTCATAAATATTTTCTGTATACCAAACTCTGTGACACACAATATATCTATATAACAAACTTGCACATGTACCTCTCAATCTAAATTAAGTTAAAAAAAGAAAGAAAACAAAAACATTAGCAATAGAAATATGGAATACATTTGGCCTCCTGACACATAATTTTTCTGTAGGTTTCTTGATGGGGATGGTATACTCAACTTTGGGCCCTTGCTTTATCCCATATAGCTCCCCGTGTCTGCAAGATGATAATTGGCTGTTGCCAATTTGAAGTACACCACATATCACCAACCAAAAGGCTGCTCCTAATGGAAACATCCATTCAAAATCCATTCTTAGGTGTTGACTGAGGAAACCTTAGGCTACACAAAAATGTATCTTGAACCAAACTGCTAACTCTGATATTTTCTTTAACGATGTGGTATGGCTGTAAATGCAACGATACAGCTTGAAAAATATAGATAAGTTAGATCCCTGTATTAGTCACTTTAAACACACCTCGAACTTATCTTTCTTGTATTTATCAAAGCTAGAATATAACAAGTCATGTGATTATTCACACAATGGTTCACAGTAGCAGAGGCTTTTGTTTGTTTCTCTCTCTTTCTCTCTCTTCCCAAGTTTGTATTTTTGGATGCTTGCACAGTGTCTGGCTTATGTCAGGCACTTAAAGAATACTTGGCAAATGAAGGAATGAAAGAATGGGTGAATGAATAAAATGCTTTTGAGGGGTTTTTTCAGCAGTATTTCTAATGGAAGATGAAAACTTAAGACTGTGTTAGGTGGAGGAGTACATTACCGCCCAATGATGTTCTACCATCTAATTCTACTACTATTTCATAAAAATGGAAACATTTAGAACACAACTACTGATATTTCCATTGTAAATTATATGATATTTAATTATGAATATCTCAGATTAGAACCTGCCTCTTCTCAAGGACAAAATTTGTACTAAATTCATTCCCGTATCTCCAGGTATGACAGAAGGGAATGGCTCACAGTAACTTCTCCCAGAATGAGTGAAATTAATTAGGAGCTAAAGAAAAATTGAGCAAATTGTTGTATGGATACCAGGATATCTGGTAAATTAAATAATAGAAACTGCAAAAGAAAAAGTATAACACATGTAATAATAAATAGCAACATATGATACCCTAAAATCAAAAGAGAGTTATTTAATGATTGTGAATTGTGAACTCAAAGTACTGAGCCCCTAAGTACTATCAAAAATTTCAAATTTCCATGAGGGTGTTTCTGGAAACAGTGGTTCCTGTGCAATGTTTCATTTTGCTTCAATGAAGGACAAGGCTCTCCCCCATCCACACTTTTTTCTTCTTGGACCTACCTAGAAACAGGCTTGATCTAGCCTCTACCTACAAAGCAAAGTGATTAATTTCATTGCTCTGAAGTCAAGATTATGGTCGCCATTCATCTATTTTCGCATCTCCACTGGGCTGGAATTCAGATTTCATACACCATCATGATGGCTAATCTAACTCCAAGGGGAGAAAAAAATTACTAAATATTTTTCTCAACTGAGATTTTAGGAGCATTTCATTTCTGTCGTTTTTAAAGTATTGATAGCAAGTACTTACGTCTATTCTCAAGTCAGTGAAGGCTTATAAATTAATTTTTAAAATATTATGTAGAACTATCTAGTACTAACCATCGAAAACTAGGATATATATTTTAAAAGACCGTAGCTAGAAGAGAAGAAAGTCTCAGAAAAGGTAGAGTTCGTATTGATCATTTTTAATTCCATACATCCAGAAGGGGGTGAAATAACTTCTTTAGTGTAGAAATTGTGTAGAAAACCTCCACTCTTCACTCAGCAGTTGAAAAAAAAAAAAGGAAAAATAGACAAAGTGACAGTGCCTCTAAGTATATGTCTGTGCTTAGGATTCATTTTTTTAACTAATCTCCAAAGGAATAACTAAAGTCTTGGTTGAGGGGGTAGATAAATAAAGATTTTTCTGTAAGTTTCTACTCATGGAGAAATATTCAAATTTAGGGAGCTAAATGCAGGCAGAATAAATCTGCATGTTGCTGGTT
The DNA here is from genome assembly GCF_002776525.5 of Piliocolobus tephrosceles. Classification (NCBI taxonomy): domain Eukaryota; kingdom Metazoa; phylum Chordata; class Mammalia; order Primates; family Cercopithecidae; genus Piliocolobus; species Piliocolobus tephrosceles. The sequence goes on from NC_045437.1 coordinate 24,180,338, forward strand.
TTCACTCTTCAGGGAGTACATATTGAAAAATCACTCTGGTGACAAAATATGGTTCAAGACTACAGAGTAGGAATAACCCCCAATGTATAATGCTTTGAGAAGAAGTCAAAAAAGAAAAGAAAATATATTATCGTTGGCTAAGCTAATAGATAATCATTGGATAATCAGTTTCATATTTGATGTAATAAGTTGACATATATTTTACTCCAACAGTTTATTTTCTTCAGGTCACCACTAAAGCAAATCAACAGCACACTGTTGGTTTTGAAAGTATGTAATTCATGTTTTTGATCTTATTCACAACAGATTTAAGCCACTTGAGTTAGAGGTATAAAAATTTTAATGTTTTGGTTTATTTAAGGGAAATATTGTAAATAAAATAATTGATAAATACACTTTAGAGGTTGAAGATTTACATGGAAACACAAAACCCTTAAAATTCCTCAGGTAGTTTAAATATTTTCAAATCTATCAAAAAATGGGCCTATTAATTTAAAATTCACCTTTAGAAGTTAAATTATTTGGAAACATTAGAGTGCCTCATTTAAATTTGAAGTTTGCTTTAATAATTATGAAAATATTCCTTAATTCAGAAATCCCAGAATTTACAATGGTTTCAAAGGAAGTTTATTTGACTTAATTTTATTGAGAGTGGAGCTATACTTTTACAAAAGGAAAAACAGTTACATTTTAAAAGCTTACATTAATATTATGTACAAAATTTACTCCAAATTTTCCAATTACTGGGGCAAATATATTGGTTGCCTTTGATCTATTCAGATAATGATATTGAATTTCAACTTTAATTCTTGTATTTATACATATTACATTAACTATGGAGAGAATTCCCAGAATAACTCAAGGTAGAATATTTACTGTACTCAATTTATTGATTATTTCATTTTGTTACATATTATGGCTACCTCAATTATTGCTATAGTTTCTGTTTCCCAAATTTCCAACTGGAAACAAAAGCAATGGTAGTTCTTTACTCCACAGTCTCTAAAATAGACATTTGCTCATTATATACCAGATTTCATTTTTAGATTCCAAACTGGTAATATGTGTTTCTTGCAGCAAAGAAGAATCAACATGTCTAGTGAAACATTGCTTTCCAGAAACATGTAATTTATGTTTGTTTTAAAAATCAGGGCTCTGTCAAACCATTTCAATATCCTCTCTTACAGTAAATCAATAAAGATTCCTAATCAATAACTTATACATTGAGCATAATAATTCATGTCTACACATTCTACATTCTGATAATTTGAAGGAGTCATTTCAATAATAAATGCTGAATTCCCATACTTGGCTTGCTAGTGCAGTAAACTACACTGGTGCCAATTTCAACTCCTTAGAAGCCTCAGCGTTACAAAATTTATAAAAGAGTTGCTTTCATTTAAAAGAATAGATTCTAGCCAATTGTCATATACTTTGTGCCATAATGCAAAGTTTAATGCAATAAATATAATGTATAATGTGGCAGATGATAGAATACTGGCCATAAAATACACCAGATTTACAGAAATATAACTTTACAATAGGGTAATATTTTTTAAAAGCACATGGGACATTTATTCAAGGGGTTTTGTAATTGTTTTAAATGAGGAAGGAGAGGAAAGGAAAAAAGAGAGGGAGATGGAAATAGACACAGATTTACAGAAAGAGAGATGGGGTAGAAGAGAGAGAGAGAGAATATGACCTGCTAAATTTATGGGGATCAGCAGGGCTCTCAAGTGTTTAGAAATGTCACTTAATGCTGAATTTCCTGTTGTGAAGCAATGTTGTATTATATCTTATAGTCTATTGTTTAATTCTGTCCTGAAGCTTGAAATGTCATTTAACTTTAATTTATATCACTGCATCATAAAGAGTATGTTGAATCAAGACTGCTTTCTTGAAAAAAGATTGAAAATTGAAATCACGTGATTTGGTAAAGTGCTTATAATGTTTTTGACAAACTCTCTAAGGACACGAATCCCTTCACTGAAAGGGATTTTTATATGAAGGCATTTCAACCTCCCACAAGCAGGCATTATTTTGCAGGAATGTTACATTTCACTTCCAAAAATGATGTAAAATGTGATTTTATTTTGCTCCTTCTTATTCAATTTGCAGCTTTCCCTTTCTTTAGTTCCAACTCCAATATGGTTAATGTTTAACCAATGTCTCTTAGTCATAAAGCGTATAGGTCATCACATACATTGCAAGAAAGAAATAGGATAAAAATATAAAGAAACTGATGAAAATAAAGCACTTTCATTCTTAAAAAAAAAGAGTTACTTCTTTGTGAGAAGTTGCATTGATAATAGAGTTGAGCAAAAGTTGTATTAAAATTTTTTAAACAGGTCAGATTATTTCAACTTATCACTGTTAATATTTGTTTAAGAATAATACATTCCCAGAAATCTAAAAATTTAATGTGATGGGTCTTATTTTTTGACAATATGTGTGTACAGTTAGTTCAAGTGAATAATGACAAAAAGGTGTGGGAAAAGCAAAATGGCCTTATATGCTTTAGGTGCCCTTCTATTCAAGAAAGACAGGATAACTGGATTGTAAAAGGGCTCAAGGGCTCATACCAAAATGTCAAGTGAGGTGAGACTGCTCTACAGTCAGAAAAGAAGAGGGCACAGGTGACCCAGAGCTGATATTGTTATCTTACGAAACAGGCATTGCTTGGTAATTGTTTGAAATGGTCTCTTGTTCTTATGCATGAGAAAAAATCTGTAATTTTGAAGGTTGAACTTATTAGGGTAAATGCAGAAAAGTATATGAATGCTTTGTGAATATCATCCAAAGGTTTCAATTAGAAAAAAAAAAAAAAGGCAGATTTTCTTTTAAATTTAGGACTTGTATTTTTTTCTGTAGATTTCAGATTATTGCAATTATGACAAAACAATATATTTTTGTGAACTCATTGGTCTGTATGAGTGTCAAGAAAAGGAAAATAGATTTGTCTGTGCTAACTTTCAGTTTTTCAAATATGCATCTGTGGTGTCATTCCAAGTACTCTTCTTTTTACTCCTTAAAATATCATAATAGGAACCATATATTGTACTTAGTATAATGCTTAATCAATTTTACCATTGCTCAGTATAAGTCTAAGAAGGATGAGGAAATTTTTCTTGCTACTTGGTTTTTAACTTCAATCTATTGCAGACATGACTCTTAAATATATAATATGGTTAGTAAATTGTCTCTTTTGAAACCCTATTCCAGATAATATGTTGGGTTAATCGAAAGTAGAGTTTTCAAACATAGACCTGAAATTTAGAGATCAAATATCTGCATAAAATTACTTATAATTGGTATAAATAATTTTTATGTTTTTCTATTTATAATTTCAGTATTTTACAAGTACGTCTAACGTGACAACAGTATTAGAATGTAATTTGCATAGTAGAAATAAGAATATAATGTGGCTAACGCTTTTAACGCCCAAGGGCTATACTAGAGGTACTTGGGTTTACATCACTGATTTGTATTAATTGCTTACTGTGAAACACTATTACTGATAATAACACTTAGCAAGAGTATGGTTCACTTTGCTGCTGAATCAGCATCATCAGAGCCAATACTATTGCTGTGCTGCAGCCTAGTGGAATGATTTGGTATAAAAATGACATATTCCAGTAAGACACGTTACCACCTGCTGCAAAGTAGGTTAAGAAACATAGAAAATCAGTCATAAGCACAGAAACCCCCCAGATAGTATATACTTTGCCTTAGTTATTTGTTTATATAAAAACTTAAGTAAAGGTCAAGAAATTCACCTTATTTTTTATGCAAGAGTCACATATTTTGAAATTAATCTTTTCAGTTTCAAATGTCTATTTTTCACAAGAGAGAGAAAAAAAAAACATACCTCTTTCAGATTACACTAACTTTGTAAATAATGTGTCAGAAATATCACTCTAAATTAAAATCAATTTTTATCCTCTTTTTTCCTTTTTAAAGAAAACCACAGTGTGGGTAAAAATCTAACAATGAAATATTCAATTGATTACCTGCATAGTACTGTTCTAATTAAGAAGCAGTTTCTATAAACATCAAGGAACATCACCTAGAGCATTAATCAGGTACCAAACCATTTAACCACTGACTTCACACATATGCATATGTAGGTGGATGCTCATACAGTTTACCTTCTTTTTTCCCATTTCCCAGAGATTTTTGTTCTGTTTGTCGGGTTTTTTCCCCCAAACCTTTAAGTGTATGGAATTCTATTCTTTGATTGGAGTCAGGGAAGGCATATGCATTCACCAGGGAAGTCAATTTGTTCGCAGCAAGTATTTGAAACCCAAGAAGTATTTGATTTAATGAAAGCAGACATTGACTCATACTTTAATAACACAGCCAAAAAAAAAAAAAAAAAAGTGAAAGAAGCATTTCTTTATATTTTTATCATCAGAATGGGTTTGTATCTGATGTGTCCCTAAGGCACAGATCCACGCTGTTTATACTTGTGCACTCTCCAGTCTCTTCACCACATCCCTCCCCAGATAAACCATTCCTTCCTTATGCATTGCACATTGAATACATATGTGCCACATTTAGTACACTGGGGGGAGCGGGGGGCCAGATTATCTATGCAACTTAGCATTTACCTATGTTTCTAGGACATAATCTCTTCCTTTCTTCTTCATCACTTTAACTAAAAATGAACATACGGCTCTGTCAATGACATAATGTTTTCATGAAAGTTCTACTAATTAAAAATCCTCACCATACCAGACCTAAAAAATGAGCACACTCTTGCCAAGTGTTATTCACCACAGAGAAGCTCTTGTAGCTACATTTTAAAGGAAGATAGAGAGGGGGATGGTGTGGAGGGAGAAAGTCTACTAACATATGCATTGAAGTATAACAGTTGTCAACATCAGAAGGACAGATTATTTTTAATATAGATCCTTCAAGAAAAAAAAAAAAAAGAGGAGAAAAAATAATGTATCTCCAAAGAGCTGAGAAGTAATGGATGTGCAGTATTGGATAATAGAAGCTTTTACTGGAATGAAGGACCACAATTTTTTTCAGATCTGTTTTTTCCAAAGCAAAAGATGATAGGTCATTTTTAAAACAATATTTGTCTTTGTACCTGTAGACTCCCATTTTTTAATAATAAGGAGACAGTAGGTTTTTATTTTAGTGGCATAAAAACAATTTCAGACTACTGCTTTTCCCCATACTTACAAGTAACAATAGTTACTTGTTGGGGACATGCATTTATTTATACTTGCAATATGCTGCATTAATTTAACACCACATAAAATATGGATTTTATTGCAGCAGAAACAATAAATGCTGCAACTGCTGACTACATGCATTTACTCTCCCTCTCTTTACCTCTACCCCCCATACTTCTGACTCAGATATAAAATTGAAAATAAGAATTCTGCCTATTCTATTTCTGATGAATGTCAATCTATTGTATTTATGTAGATGCTTAGTGACCATTGGCAGTTTCAAGGAATCTGTCTTCTGCCTGTCATTTCTCTTTATATTGAACGTACAATGAACTATGACTATGAATAAGTGCAGAGTGAATCCATTCATATGGAATGCAAAGTAATGTTAGATGATGTTAAGAGTTCACAGCAACAATGTTATCTCTTGAACTGATTTTTAAAATAAAGATGAACAAGTCTGGGCATGACAAATTCACTTCATAACATATTTTTTAGCATTTGTTCCAAGTGAATGAATTCACAAACTCTAATATCATGACCCACTGTTGAGCATAATATATAATTTATCCAGCTTTACATTGCCTATATAGATATTCGAAGCAGTTGTTTCTAGAATTAAATATATAGAGTTGTATGCTTATTTATTTAGGTACTAAAGATAATTATTTTGAAATAATTGCTAAACACAACTTAAAAACAAACATTTCTCCCCTGCCTCTCCCCCCCACCCCTCAAGTGGAAGAATATAAAAATCCCTTAAGGGAGTTAAAAGAAAAGAGGTGAATGAAGTCTTCCTACCTTTTTTATCAGCTTCTGGATAGTGGAAGTTGGTTCCAGTCAAAATAACCCAGGAGAAATTGTCACTATGTCCCTTTTTTGTTTGTTTTCGGCTGTTATTTTCTATCACTGATTCTACTTCAATCTAACTCAAGCTCTTTCTCAGCATCACTTTTAACTCTGGACAGCAGGGAACCGAAGAAAACGGGGGCGAGCTCTCTCTCTGATTGGCTTTCATTCAGTGCTTCTGATTAAGGGGAAAGGAAAAAAAAAAAAAAAAAGGAAAGGGGGGAAAAAAGCTCTTCCTCACACGGAGAGAAAGGTTCTGCTGATAGAGCTGCAGCACTCGCCATGGGAAGGTTAGAGACTGGGGAAGCGCTGGCTTCTGCGAGCACACAGCGATTTGCAAGTGAATGCGAGGGGAAGGCGCATCCGAGAGGAGGGCTTTGCTTGAAAGGCGTCCCCTCCCCCGCAGGGCAGAAAGACTCTCTGTTTCAAGGCTAAGGTAATCAGCCCAATCTAATCCGCCTGTGTCCGTAATACAATCTCAGGAACAGGACTGCTTCTTGCAATTTTTTCTTAAAAAGATAGTTCTTCTGGCATATGTATTCCTGCACCATCCTTACACCAGACTACCGAAATCCACGTATTATCGGAGCGCCAAGTCAAATCGCAAGCAGATCTGATGTGTTACCAGAGTCATTTTTCGTTGGGGTTTTAAATGTTTTATTTATTTTTTGCTTTCAGGGAACTTTCTCGGCTTGATTTTCCCAATCCCTTTTCTTGTTGCTTATTGTCAGAGGAGTGCATAGCTCGCTCATCATTTTGGAATGTCCGCGAGCCAGTCTTCTCTGCCTCATCTTTGCATTTGAATACTTTATAGATAACATATTTTATTAAAAATTTAAATATATAATTGGTGTTATTAAAATATTTGGGCTTTGAACTTGACACAGCCTCCTCTTTTTTCTTATTAACTTTTTTTTTCTCATAAATATGAGTTTCATACCCAAATGAGTGTCTGGACAGATATAAATACATTTGGATTGTTCTATCTACTTACGCATTTAACTGCCTCACTATTTATCTATCTCCACATCAAATTGCAATCAGCCAAACCTTACCAAATGATGTCAGTATAGCGCCACAAAGTAATTAACATCTTTGCATTTTTCCGGCTACAGGTAGATTCCTTTTAAAGTGCCATCCATAAATAAATTATATACATATATATGCACATAGATACATATATGTCAATTATAGTTTTAAAGCTAGAGGAGAAATTATGAAGATCATTTTGGCCAGTTATTATTATTTTTTATCAGATAATAATGCTCAGAATGTTAAATGGTCACAGGACTAATTGGAGGCGGTGTCAAAGCTGTAATACTGCACTCCTACTTCCGGTTTAGTATTGTTTCTGCTTTGCCATCCTGCCTCCTCTGTACCTATTTCATCATTCAAACAGTCAGCAGGCCCCTTATATAATCAGCATAATGAAAAAGGAAGGAAACTCAATCTAGGGGGAGAAAAGAAGTGAGAGGGAGATTCTAAATTAGATTCCAAAAAGGTTTTAATGTATCACAGTGTTATTATTATGATGAATTTTACTAATTAGTTTTATATTTGAAAACACCAAACATTTCCACTGAACTAAACAGTTAAATGATATTTAGAGCAGAAATGGACTTTTGAAACTCTTAATTTTACAGATGATACCATTAAGACTAGGAAAATTCTATGGCCCCTGTAAAGTGTGATAATAATAGAGCTAGAATTCTGAATTATCACTGTTTCATTTGCTCATAGTTTTTTTATGTTTTGTATGTTTTTCTCAACAGGGTGCCTTAATTTCAGGGTCAAGTGACAATAGATATTTCATTTTTTACCTGTGATATGTATATTTGTGTGTATTTGTGTTAGCCTGGTATATGTGTGTATTCAAAATAATACTGTTATTAACATGCTAAAATTAGCTATCAAGAGAAATTTATAATATTTAATTAAATGTAGCAGGTTAGGTGCACACACACACATTGTTATGTTATTGGATTAACTGTTTCCTTATGTTTGTTTAGTGCTAATTTCAAAATATATGACTACATAATGTGAGGAATTTGGGGGTTACATTTAAATGAGTTGAGAAAATAACCAAAGGCTAAGATCTGAGGTAAATTGCTATTTTATTAATTAGAATACATGTTGCAGATGTATTCCCAAAATAACATTTTCTGAATTATATAGAAGTTTAGGATTCTCTTACGTAAGTTTTTGAGTTGGTTTGTTTATTCTGCCCTGTCTAATCATCAGAAACTCAGGTTCCTTCTGTCTTGATGCTTAATGTTTCTAAGGAATTGAACTCATTTATATGATCTGAGAGAGATCACCCCACATCTATCTTTTAGAAAAAGGAATAAAAGGAACAAGAGAAAGTTGCTCCCGTCCCTTGAAAAATGTGACCCTGAAGATGTACATGTCACTTCCATGATCTCATTGGGTGGAATTTAGACACTTGGTCACACATTGTTGCTAGAGAGGCTGGTATTTACTCTATTTGCCCAGCAAAACTTGCTAGTGCTGTTAGAGAGGTGACAGAATTGGGTACAAACAGCAGGGTTGTCTATTAGATCCATGTATGATAGAGTAGCATAATTTGTACAATGTACATTTTTGGAGAAAAGCAAATTTTCATTCTAGTTTAAAATTAAAATTGTGTCAGAATGCTAGTAAAAGATATCTATACAAAACAATGTTAATAATATTTTAACATTTTGAAGCATGAGACAATTGTCAGTTATTGCATTTTTTTCTGTTTTTTGATCAGGTAATATAATTAATAAATAATAGGCAAAGCATCCATGTATTCCAAAGTTCAGGGGATCTAGTTACAGATATGAGAGAATGAAGAGGAAAACATTTGAACAATAAATGAATTAAACCCATTCACATTTTTCTTAATGTTCATCTCATAAAAGAAAGACTCTATATCTGAGATCATTTGCCATCCTATCTAATATATGCCCTAGTAATTAAAATTAAAATAAAGAATAAACCGAACATTGACTAACATGTAAAACTTCTGACAATGGGTTTTGTTTTATTAAACAGTATTAGTTTTCATTTTCTTTATTTCACAATATAAATGAGTTAACTTGGGATTCTGCAAGCTTTTCTATTTCTTTATAATGTTCCCTCCAAATCTTATGTGAAATAGTCTTGTGAATTAGATAGGGTTTTCCTGTAGTTACCAATATCAGGAAACTGGTAGCCCATGGGAAGTGAAATGAATAAATGAAATGTAAAAGGGACAGTAAACTCTCAATGAAATGAATGGGTCAATATCTTGCAATAGTGTCCTTCAATGTGAGGAGAGGCCATATATCAACTACAAGCAAATAAAACTGATGAAAACTTTTGCAAATATATTTCTATATACGACTTTTAAAACTAAATAGGAAAATACACAGAAAATACCTTGATACAATCATAAAGCACTAAGAAAATTTGAAAGCATTATATTATTAATACAATAATGGGACTCTGTGAAGGCTGATCTCTTCATTGCAAATGTGAAAGATCCAATTTGAGTGAAATCAATTAAATGAAACAACCTTCCATTTTGTATGAAACTATTTCATGCCTAGAAGTTGTCATGCTGTTGCTAAACAATAAGCTTAACTGCATAAAGTGTCACTTGCTGAACAGCGACATGCTTCTTTTAAAACAGTAGCTTCTTAGCCACCCTTTCCTCGGTTTCTTTGAGTGTTATGAAAGATAATATCAATTTCTATTTTCTGTTAGGAAGTTACTGAAACCTAGTTCTCTCTCTACGTCTGTGAAACAAAAGTAAAGAGTGTCCACATTGCTTCACTCTTCATAAATATGTTGGCAGAATAATAATTTGTCATAGTTTGTTTGACAACATTTTTGCTAAACTCCTTCTAGTCTGCCTTACAGGACTGTACAGGCTTGGAAAATTAAAAATCACATTTTCCTTACAGCTAGTGTTTGGGGTAGGAGTGGAGGGTGATTCATATTCAGTTTTTCAGATGCCCTCATCATCTTTAATTAGAAACAGTTAAATAAGCAGAAAGGCAAGATGCAAGGTATTTATTTCACTACCGTAGTAGCTGAGGAAGCATAGTTTTGCAGTTATCGTTTTCTGGGGCAGTATTGGGAGTTGTTTTGTTTTGTTTTGTTTTGTTTTGAGACAGAATCAAGCTGGAGTGCAGTGGCATGATCTCAGCTCCCTGCAACCTCTGCCTTCCTGAGAAGTGATTCTCCTGCCTCAGCCTCCCGAGTAGCTAGGACTACAGGCGCGCACCACCACGCCTAGCTAATTCTTGTATTTTTAATAGAGACAGGGTTTCACCATATTGGCCAGACTGGTCTCAAACTCCTGACCTCGTGATACACCTGCGTTGGCCTCCCAAAGAGCTGGAATTACAGGCATGAGCCACCGCGCCCAGCTGGGAGCTTTTTGAACCAGGACAATGAATGTGGGATCCTGGGAGCTAGAAGTACTTTGATCTTCACCTAGTGCCTCTCTTTCTACTTAGGTTGTTAACCACACATCATTCCAAATTAAATTGTTATTATTTGTCTAAAATAGTGAGAGTGGTTTCTGTTATCTGCAACTGAACTGTTACTGATATTTTTCTACTTAATCATATCTCAACATTTCTTAAGTCCTATAACTTGCAGATGGAAAAAGGGAGAATGAATCCTGGGGAAAATAATGAAGTGTCAAATAGCGATGTTTTAAAAAATGCAATCATTCTGACAAACGATCAATAATTAATTAAAGAACATATGATCTTAAATTTATTTTTATTCTCATGTCCTCTTCTCTTTATAAGTTACTATGCTCTCTGTGCTTTACGTATAAAGGCTACTGTTTGCTTTCTTGACTTTTTTGGGAATGCAGAGAACAATATCTCAAAGTAGGGTGCTTTGGTATATGAGCATGTTTCAATTAAAAGAAATTGAAAGGCCTTAGAAACTGCCTCAGAACCAAGGACTTCTTCACCTTCTCTTGTTTCTCCCCGTCAAGGGTTCACTCCGACTTCCCTTATCTAACTGCAGGGAGTGGAAGACCCCAAAGGCCCAGTGGGACATGACCAACTCAACATTCCACTGGAGGCTATAAGATCAAACAGCAAACTGTTTATGGTGATTGGAGGCTGTGAGCAAACTCATGACTGCTCCTGCCCACAGCAGGTTTGCTGGAGGCAATCTATCCCTGGCACCGAGGTTATCTACTGCAACATCTAGACAATACAGTCTTTCTTTTTGTTGAGACAGAGTCTCGCTCTGTCGCCCGGGCTGGAGTGCAGTGGCCGGATCTCAGCTCACTGCAAGCTCCGCCTCCCAGGTTCACGCCATTCTCCTGCCTCAGCCTCCCGAGTAGCTGGGACTACAGGCGCCCGCCACCTTGCCCGGCTAGTTTTTTGTATTTTTTAGTAGAGACGGGGTTTCACCATGTTAGCCAGGATGGTCTCCATCTCCTGACCTCGTGATCCACCGGTCTCGGCCTCCTAAAGTGCTGGGATTACAGACTTGAGCCACCGCGCCGGGCCTTTCAAGCCTACTCTGGACTGAGCAGCTGACCTCTTCTTCCACCCAGCTTCTCACTACTCTTTTGCCTAATAAAGTTGATTCTTCTCTTTTCTCCACTTGGAGTTTAGTTCGTACTGTACTTCTGCCATTATATCCTTATTATTCTGCTGGAGAGCAGGTTGAGTCTAAAAATCTGAAAGAATCGGCCGGGTGTGGTGGCTCATGCCTGTAATCCCAGCACTTTGGGAGGCCGAGGTGGGTGGATCACAAGGTCAAGAGATTGAGACCATCCTGGCCAACATGGTGAAACCCCATCTCTATTAAAAATACGCAAATTAGCTGGGTGTCGTAGTGTACACCTGTAGTCCCAGCTTCTCGGGAGGCTGAGGCAGGAGAATCCCTTGAACCTGGGAGGCGGAAGTTGCAGTGAGCCAAGATCACGCCACTTCACTCCAACCTGGTGACAGAGCGAGACTCCATCTCAAAAAAAAAAAAAAAAAAAGAAAAATCTGAAAGAATCTGTTGTCCCACCCACGGCTCCAATTGAAAATAAAAAACTGGAGAGGAAGGATAAAAATTGGCCTATACCACCTTCTCCCATTGTAGAAACATCTGTGCCACCTCCTTTGGTAGCAGAAATAGAATAATTTATATTTCTATAAATATAAATTTATAATATAAATTTTTAAATAAATATAAGTTAAATTATAAATTTATAAATTGTATTTATTCTAAATAAATATAATAGAATAACCCCAATACAAATAATTTTACGCTCTGCTGTCATAGCTGGAGAGCCCTAAGGACCTCGCGCTTTTCCTATTTCCGTAAGGCCTGATGCAAACAATCCACAGCAGGTTATTCATGAACCCACTCTGCTAGACTTTAAGTTGTTGAAGGAACTAAAAGCGAGTGTGGTAAATAATGGCAAACAGAGCCCATTCACCTTAGGATTGCTAGAATCTGTGTTTGGTCCTATGCATCTTTTACTCTTTGATGTGAGACACTTGGCGTGAACTTGCTTGTCCGCTAGTGCATATCTGACATGGAATTTAAAATGGCAAGAAATGTGTGCAGACCAGGCTAAACAGAACCGTGTTGCTGGACATGCAGACATTACAGAGGATATGCTGTTAGGTAATGGCCCTTATTCAGATCTGGAGCATCCAATAGCCCTCTGAGACACTGCTTATCAGCAGTTTTCACAGGTGGCTAAACGCACCTGGGCCACAATTCCTGAAGAGGGAGTCCCAGTACAAACCTTTTTACATATCATACAAGGGTCACCGGAACCCTATATGCAGTTTCTTGCAAGATTATAAGAGGCAGTGAAGCATCAGATTCCTCATACTGTGGCCGCAGAAATGCTAACCTTAACTCTAGCTTTTAAGAATGCAAATGCGGATTGTAAACATGCACTGGCACTGGTGAGGTGTACAAAAAACTTGGGAAATTTTCTCAGAGCTTGTCAAATGTAGGAACTAAGTTTCATCGCCTTGCAATGTTAGCACAAGCAATGGCTAATTTAGCAGCTGACAATTCTAAAAGGAGCCAAGGGTCAAACCCTAAAATGAGAAAATGTCATAATTGTGGAAAAATTGGACATTTAAAAAAAGAATGTGGCCAGATCTCAGGACAGAAAGGACTTTACAATGCAGTACCCCACCCAGCGGAAAAAAACACCATGACTTTGTCCTCGCTGTAACAATGGAAATCACCGGGCTAATCAGTGCCACTCAAAATTTCATCAAAATGGCACCCCCCTGCTGGCAAACAAGATGGGGGCCTGGACCTGGGCCCCACAGAGAATGAGGGCATTCCCAGTCCAGACCTCAACCCTGTTTCAGGGATGGCTTCCCAGAGGCACATTGATTCCCTCACCCCAGGAACACCAGGTAGTGCCGGATTAGATTTACCCTCCAGAGAAAGAATCGTGTTAGTTGGCGGAGACAAACCTATCAAACCACTGGCATTTGGAGACCTTTACCAAAAGGGTATATGGGACTAATTTTAGGCAAAAGCTACCTTAACTTGGAAGGCATTACTGTGGTACCAGGAGTGATTGACTCCAATTATGAAGGAGAAATTCAAGTTTTAATGTCACAAAATCTTTGGGTTTTTGAACCGGGAGAACATATTGTTCAATTATTGCTTATTCCCTGCAAATTACACCCTTCTCCACGAAAAGAGAAACGAGAAAATAAAGAGTTTGAGAGCACAACTACATGGGAAATCCCAACCCATAGCCTCTAATAGACCCACCTGTGTAGTCCAAATTAAAGGAAAGAAATGTTATGGACTTATGGATATAGGAGCTGATGTATCAGTAATATCTAAAGACAATTGGTCCCCATCCTGTCCCTTGCAATTAACTTCTGCATCTCTAGTGGGAGTAGGAACAGCTGAAAGTGTTCAACAGAGCACTGAGATTTTACCTTGCCTTGGTACGGATGGACAGTCACGTACTTTTCAACCTTATGTTGCAAGTATAGCCGTCAACTTATGGGGTTGAGACTTACTTACAGCATGGGATAGAAGACTTACAAATGAAAACTTTGATAACCCAGGATTTAAAATGTTGAAGAACATGGGATATCAGAGTGGAAAAGGTTTGGGGAAGTTTCTACAATGAAATCCTAACCCGATATCAGTACTGAAATAAAACAGATGGAAAAGGGCTAGGACGTCAGGATTTCTGGCGGGGGTCGTTGATACTTCTCCTCTACCCATGGCCTTACCATTAGAATGGCATAGTGAAAAACCTGTGTGGGAGGATCAATGACCCCTAACACAGGAGAAGCTAGATCGACTTCATCTCTTGGTAAAAGAGCAATTGAATGCAGGATATATCGAAAAGTCAGTTAGCCCCTGGAATTCTCCAGTGTTATTCCAAAAAGTTCCAAAAGCAATAATGACCTCTGGTGCTTCAGTTCAAGGCTCAGAGCTAATTGCAGTCATTCAGGTTTTATGGCTCACAGCTTCAGATCCTATCAACATTATCTGTGATTCAGCTTATGTTGTAAATGTAGCCAGTCACATAGCAACTGCTACAGTTAAAAGTACACTAGACCCAGAACTGCTTAATGTATTTCACTTATTCTTATATGCTGCATGCCAAACAGGTGAGACAGCTGGTCATGTACTTGTCTGTCATCATTTGCACATATAGGGATACCTAAACAATTAAAAACTGGCAATGGACCCACTTCTACTAGTCATGCTTCTCAAAATTTCTTATAGCTTTGGGCTATAACCCATAAAACAGAAATTCCTTATAATCCTAGATGTCAAGGCATTATAGAGCAGGCACATCAAACATTACAACATGTATTGAAAAAACAAAAAGGGGGTATAGGAGGCCAACTACCACCTCTATCAAAACTACATTTAGCCTTATTTATTTAAATTTTCTGATTCTGCTACGGATGGTAAAACTCCAGCAGAAAGACATTGATTGGCAAGTGTTAGAGGAAAAGAGGAAAGTTTATCCAAAAGTGTTATGGAAATCCCTGGAAGAAAAACAATAGAAATGTCCAGTGGTTTTACTGATGTGGGGATGAGAGTATGCTTGTGTTTTTACAGGAGACAGACAAGCCATGTGGGTGCCCTCAAGATGCGTGCTACCATGGAATGGGAGACTGGAGGAACCCAGGGTGGCCAACCATGGGCCCGGTCCCTCTGGTATGAGCCATGAGTCAGCTGAGCCTGAGTGTAAAGACAGAGAGAAGACTGACCAGAGTCACAACACAGTTCTACTGTTACATTTGTAAAGAATATCACCACTCAATTTACAGTTTGTGTTTTTAATCCTTATGTCTTTTTGGTAGCTAAGAAGGACCAGCTCCAGGTAAACAGTACCCAACTGACTTGCAAATCTTGCCAGTTACATCATTGCATTAATCATATTACATTGCAAACTCATAATATCTCTACTTTGATGATTTTTAGGTCACATTCCTGGACTATGGATTCCTGTTAATTTGTCCAGAGCCTTGGGCTGCCAGACCTGCTTTGCATTTTGTGAAACTTCTAACTCAGTTTACTCATTGTGTCTGTAGAGCCTTAGGCATGATAATTTTTGCTCTTGTTTCCTTGGTCACACTAGTAACTTCTGTTGTGTTATCTTCTGTAGCTTTGCATAGTTCTGTTCAAACAGCTCAGTACTTGGAGCACTAGATACCTACAGCTAACCAAGCATGGCTACTTCACAATAAAATTAACACTGAGTTACAAACTGAAGTGTCAATGTTTAAATCCATGGTTCTATGGTCAGGGGAACAAGTACAAAGCTTACAATTGCAGCAGCAATTGCATTGTCATTTTAATGATCTCCATATTTGTGTAACTAACTTAGAATATAACCAAAGTGAGTATCCGTGGGACCTTGTGAATGCCCATTTTCAGGGAGCTTTCACATTCAACATCACCTTTGATATTGGTGAATTACAAAACAAAATTCTTGATTTAAATAGGCAAACTCAAGACTTCAGCCTTCTTTAGAAGACTGAACTGAATTCCAGCAAGGCCTGGAGAGTCTCAGCCTTTAGACCTATTTAAGGCACCACATTAACATCTTATATGTAGTTGGAATAATATTGTGCTGTCTCTGTCTTCTGTTTATAGTCTGTAAAATCAGATGGACTGCCAGTCAGAGAATGAGAGCTGCCCAACCTGGCCTTACATTCTTTCAATTAATTCATAAATAGAAAGGGGGATATGCAGCAAGCTGAAGGCCTGTGGGATGTGACCAACTCAGCATTCCACTAGAGGCTATGTGATCAAACAGCAAACTGTTTATCGTGAATGCAAGATGTGAGCAAACTCACAACTGCTCCTGCCGGCAGAATGTTTGCTGGGGGCAATCACTCCTTGGCGCTGAGGTTATTTACTGCGCCATCTAGAGAATACAGTCTTGCAGGCCTACTCTGGACTGAGCAGCTGACGCCTTCTCCCACACCTCTTCTCACTATCTTCTTTTCATTTCATTTCTTTTCTTTTTTTATTATATTTTAAGTTCTAGGGTACATGTGAACAACGTGCAGTTTTGTTACATATGTATACATGTGCTGTGTTGGTGTGCTGCACCCATTAACTCATCATTTACGTTAGGTATTTCTCCTAATGCTATCCCTCCCCAACATCCTCACTCCACAACAGGCCCCAGTGTGTGATGTTCCGTGCCCTGTGTCCAAGTGCTCGTATTGTATAATTCCCACCTATAAGTGAGAACATGTGGTGTTTAGTTTTCTGTCCTTGTGATAGTTTGCTCAGAATGATGGTTTTCAGCTTCATCCATGTCCCTACAAAGGACACGAACTCATCCTTTTTTTATGGCTACATAGTATTCCATGGTGTATATGTGCCACATTTCCTTAATCCAGTCTATCATTGATGGGCATTTGGGTTGGTTCCAAGTCTTTGCTATTGTCAATAGTGCTGCAATAAACATATATGTGCATGTGTCTTTATAGTAGCATGATTTATAATCCTTTGGGTATATACCCAGTAATGGGATCACTGGGTCAAATGGTATTTCTAGTTCTAGATCCTTGAGGAATGGCCACACTGTCTTCCACAATGGTTGAACTAGTTTACACTCCCACCAATAGTGTAAAAACATTCCTATTTCCCCACATCCTCTCCAGCACCTGTTGTTTCCTGAGTTTTTAATAATCGCCATTCTAACTGGCATGAGATGGTATCTCATTGTGGTTTTGATTTGCATTTCTCTGATGACCAGTGATGATGAGCATTTTTTCATCTGTCTGTTGGCTATGTAAATATCTTCTTTTGAGAACTGTCTGTTCAAATACTTGGCCCACTTTTTGATGGGTTTGTTTTATTTTTTCGTGTAAATTTAAGTTCTTTGTAGATTCTGGATATTAGCCCTTTGTCAGATGGGTAGATTGCAAAAATTTTCTCCTATTCTCTAGGTTGCCTGTTCACTCTGATGGTATTTTCTTTTCCTCTGCAGAAGCTTTTTAGTTTAATTCGATCCAATTTGTCTATTTTGGCTTTTGTTGCCATTGCTTTTGGTGTTTTAGTTATAAAGTCCTTGCCAATGCCTATGTCGTGAATGGTATTGCCTAGGTTTTCTTCTAAGGTTTTTATGGTTTTAGGTCTAACATTTAAGTCTTTAGTCCATTTTGAATTAATTTTTGTATAAGATGTACAGAAGGGATCCAGTTTCAGCTTTCTACATATGGCTAGTCAGTTTTCCTAGCACCATTTGTTAAATAGGGAATCCTTTCCCCGTTTCTTGTTTTTGTCAGGTTCATCAAAGATCAGATGGTTGTAGATGTGTGGTGATATTTCTGAGGCCTCTGTTCTGTTCCGTTGGTCTATATCTCTGTTTTGGTACCAGTACCATGCTGTTTTGGTTACTATAGCCTTGTAGTATAGTTTGAAGTCAGGTAGTGTGATGCCTCCAGCTTTGTTCTTTTTGTTTATGATTGTCTTGGCAATGTGGGCTCTTTTTTGGTCCCATATGAACTTTAAAGTAGTTTTTTTCCAATTCTGTGAGGAAAATCATTGGTAGCTTGATGGGGATGGCATTGAATCTATACATTACCTTGAGTAGTATGATCATTTCATGATATTGATTCTTCCTATCCATGAGCATCGACTGTTCTTCCATTTGTTTGTGTCCTCTTTTATTTCATTGAGCAGTGGTTTGTAGTTCTCCTTGAAGAGGTCCTTCACATCTCTTGTAAACTGGATTCCTAGGTATTTTATTCTCTTTGTAGCAATTGTGAATGGGAGTTCACTTATGATTTGGCTCTCCGTTTGTCTGTTATTGGTGTACAGGAATGCTTGTGGCTGGGCATTGTGGCTCACACTTGTAATCCCAGCACTTTGGGAGGCTGAGGAGAGTGGATCATGAGATCAGGAGATTGAGACTATCCTGGCTAACATGGTGAAACTCCGTCTCTACTAAAAGCACACAAAAAAGTAGCTGGGTGTAGTGGTGGGCACCTGTAGTCCCAGCTACTCCAGAGGCTGAGGCAGGAGAATGGCATGAACTTGGAAGGTGGAGCTTGCAGTGAGCCAAGATCTTGCCACTGCACTCCAGCCTGGGCGACCAGAACGAGACTCTACTTCAAAAAAAAAAAGAATGCTGATGATTTTTGCACATGGATTCTGTATCCTGAGACTTTGCTGGAGTTACTTATCAGCTTAAGGAGATATTGGGCTGAGACGATGGGGTTTTCTGAATACACAATCATGTCAGCTGCAAACAGGGACAATTTGACTTCCTCTTTTCCTGATTGAATACCCTTTATTTCTTTCTCTTTCATGATTGCCCTGGCCAGAACTTACAACACTATGTTGAATAGTGTGAGAGGGGGCATCCCTGTCTTTGTCATTTTCAAAGGGAATGCTTCCAGTTTTTGCCCATTCAGTATGATACTGGCTGTGGGTTTGTCATAAATATCTCTCATTATTTTGAGATATGTTCCATCAATATCTAGTTTATTGAAAGTTTTTAACATGAAGGGGCTCTTGAATTTTGTCGAAGGCCTTTTCTGTATCTGTTGGGATACTCATGTGTTTTTTGTCATTGTTTCTGTTTATGTGATGGACTACGTTTATTGATTTGTGTAGGTTGAACCAGCCTTGCTTCCCAGGGACGAAGCCAACTTGATTGTGGTGGATAAGCTTTTTGATGCGCTGCTGGATTCGGCTTGCCAGTATTTTATTGAGGATTTTCACACTGATGTTCATCAGGGATATTGATCTAAAATTCTCTTTTTTTGTTGTGTCTCTGCCAGGTTTTGGTATCAGGATGATGCTGGCCTCATAAAATGAGTTAGGGAGGATTCCCTCTTTTCCTATTGTTTGGAATAGCTTCTGAAGGAATGGTACCAGCTACTGTTTGTACCTCTGGTAGAATTCAGCTGTGAATCCATCTGGTCCTGGACTTTTTTTTGTTTGGTAGGCTATTAATTATTGCCTCAATTTCAAAGCCTGTTATTGGTCTATTCAGCAATTCAACTTTTTCCTGGTTTAATCTTGGAAGGGTGTATGTGTCCAGGAATTTATCCATTTCTTCTAGATTTTCTAATTTATTTGCCTAGAGGTGTTTATAGTATTCTCAGACGATAGTTTGTATGTCTGTGGGATCTGTGGTGATATCCCCTTTATCATTTTTTATTGCATCTATATGATTCTTCTCTCTTTTCTTCTTTATTAGTCTTGCTATCAGTCTATCAATTTTGTTAATCTTTTCAAAACCCAGCTCCTGGATTCATTGATTTTTTGAAGGTTTTTTGTGTCTCTATCTCCTCCAATTCTGCTCTGATCTTAGTTATTTCTTGCCTTCGGCTAGCTTTTGAATGTGTTTGCTCTTGCTTCTCTAGTTCTTTTTAATTGTGATGTTAGCATGTAGATTTTAGAACTTTCCTGCTTTCTCTTGTGGCCATTTATTGCTGTAAATTTCCTTCTACACACTGCTTTAAATGTGTCCCAGAGATTCTGGACATTGTGTCTTTGCTCTCATTGGTTTCAAAGAACATCTTCATTTCTGCCTTCATTTGTTATTTACTCGGTAGTCATTTAGGAGCAGGTTGTTCAGTTTCCATGTAGTTGTGTGGGTTTCTTAATGAGTTCTAATTTGATTGCACTGTGGTCTGAGAGACAGTTTGTTGTGACTTCTTTTACATTTGATTTGCTGAGGAGTGCTTTACTTCCAACTATGTGGTCAATTTTGAAATAAGTGTGATGTGGTGATGAGAAGAATGTGTATTCTGTTGATTTGGGGTGGAGAGTTCTGTAGTTGTCTGTTAGGTCTGCTTGGTGCAGAGCTGAATTCAAGTCCTGGATATCCTTGTTAACCTTCTGTCTCGTTGATCTGTCTAATATTAAAAGTGGGGTGTTAAATTCTCCCATTGTTATTGTGTGGGATTCTAAGTCTCTTTTTAGGTCTCTAAGGACTTCCTTTATGAATCTGGGTGCTCCTGTATTGGGTGCATATATATTTATGACAGTTAGCTCTTGCTGTTGAATTGATCCCTTTACCAATATATAATAGCCTTCTTTGTCTCTTTTGATATCTATTGTTTTAAATTCTGTTTTATCAGAGACTAGGATTGCAACCCTTCCTTTTTTTTTTTTTTTTTTTTTTTTTGCTTTCCATTTGCTTGGTAGATCTTCCTCCATCCCTTTATTTTGAGCCTAAGTGTGCTTCTACATGTGAGATGGGTCTCCTGAATACATCACACTGAGGGGTCTTGACTCTGTATCCATTTTGCCAGTCTGTGTCTTTTAATTGGTGCCTTTAGCCCATTTACATTTAAGGTTAATATTGTCATATGTGATTTTGATCTTGTCATTATGATGTTAGCTGGTTATGTTGCTCATTAGTTGATGCAGTTTCTTCCTAGCATCGATGGTGTTTACAGTTTGGCATGTTTTTGCAGTGGTTGGTACTGTTTGTTCCTTTCCAGGTTTAGTGCTTCCTTCAGGAGCTCTTGTAAGACAGGCCTGGTGGTGACAAAATCTCTCAGCACTTGTTTGTCTGTAAAGGATTTTATTTCTCCTTCACTTATGAAACTTAGTTTGGCTGGATATGAAATTTTGGGCTGAAAATTCTTTTCTTTAAGAAGGTTGAGGCCGGGCACGGTGGCTCAAGCCTGTAATCCCAGCACTTTGGGAGGCCGAGAAGGGCAGATCACAAGGTCAGGAGATCGAGACCATCCTGGCTAACACGGTGAAACCCTGTCTCTACTAAAAATACAAAAAACTAGCCGGGTGAGGTGGTGGGCGCCTGTAGTCCCAGCTACTCAGGAGGCTGAGGCAGGAGAATGGCGTGAACCCGGGAGGCGGAGCTTGCAGTGAGCTGAGATCCGGCCACTGCACTCCAGCTCGGGCGACAGAGCAAGACTCCGTCTCAAAAAAAAAAAAAAAAAAGAAGGTTGAATATTGGCCCCCCTCTCTTCTGGCTCGTAGAGTTTCTGCTGAGAGATCCACTGTTAGTCTGTTGGGCTTCCCATTGTGGGTAACCCGACATTTCTCTCTGGCTGCCCTTAACATTTTTTCCTTCATTTCCACCTTAGTGAATGTGACAGTTATGTGTCTTGGGGTTGCTCATCTCAAAGAGTATCTTTGTGGTGTTCTCTGTATTGCCTGAATTTGAATGTTGGCCTGCCTTGCTAGGTTGGGGAAGTCCTCCTGGATATTATCCTGAAGAGTGTTTTCCAACTTGGTTCTATCCTCCCAGTCACTTTCAGGTACACCAATCAAATGTAGATTTGGGTTTTTCACATAGTCCTATATTTCTTGAAGGCTTTGTTCCTTTCTTTTTATTCTTTTTTCTCTAAACTTCTCTTCTTGCTTCATTTCATTCATTTGATCCTCAATCACTGATACCCTTTCTTCCACTTGATCGAGTTGGCTACTGAGGCTTGTGCATGTGTCATGTAGTTATTGTGCCATGGTTTTCAGTGGCATCAGGTCATTTAAGGTCTTCTCTACACTGTTTATTCTAGTTAAGCATTCATGTAATCTTTTTTTCAAGGTTTTTAGTTTCCTTATGATGGGTTTGAACATTCTTCTTTAGCTTGGAGAGGTTTGTTATTACTGACTTTCTGAAGCCTACTTCTGTCAACTTGTCAAAGTCATTCTCCATTCAGCTTTGTTCCATTGCTGGTGAGGAGCTGCGATCCTTTAGAGGGGAAGAGGTGCTCTGGTTTTTAGAGTTTTCAGCTTTTCTGCTCTGGTTTCTCCGTATCTTTGTGGTTTTGTCTACCTTTGGTCTTTGATGATGGTGACCTACAGATCTGGTTTTGGTGTGGATGTCCTTTTTGTTGATGTTGATGCTATTCCTTTCTGTTTGTTAGTTTTCCTCCTAACAGTCAGGTCCCTCAGAGGCAGGTCTGTTGGAGTTTGCTGGAGGTCTACTCCAGACCATGTTTGCCAGGGTATCACCAGCAGAGGCTGCAGAACAGCAAATATTGCAGAACAGCAAATACTGCTGCCTGATCCTTCCTCTGGAAGCTTCATCTCAGAGGGGCTCCTGGCTGTATGAGGTGTCAGTCAGCCCCTACTGGGAGGTGTCTCCAAGTTAGGCTACATGGTGTTCAGGGATCCACTTGAGGAGGCAGTCTGTTTGTTCTCAGAGCTCAAACAGCATTCTGGGAGAACCAGTGCTCTCTTCAGAGTTGTCAGTCAGGGACATTTAAGTCTGCAAAAGTTTCTGCTGCTTTTTGTTCAGCTATGCCTTGCCCCCAGAGGTGGAGTCTACAGAGGCAGGTGGACCTCAATGAGCTGTGGTGGACTCCACCCAGTTTGAGCTTCCTGGCGGCTTTGTTTACCTACTCAAACCTCAGCAATGGTGGACGCCCCTCCCCCAGCAAGGCTTGCCGCCTCGCAGTTCGATCAGGGACTAGCAGTTAGCAAGGCTCTGTGGGCATGGGATCCGCTGAGCCAGGCACCAGATATAATCTCCTGGTGTGCCATTTGCTAAGACCATGGCAAAGTGCAGTGTGGCCGGGTGTGGTGGCTCATGCCTGTAATCCCAGCACTTTGGGAGGCTGAGGTGGGCAGATCACGAGGTCAGGAGATCGAGACCATCCTGGCTAACACGGTGAAACCCTGTCTCTACTAAAAATAAAAAAAAATTAGCTGAGCATGGTGGTACATGCCTGTAGTCCTAGCTACTGGGGAAACTGAGGCAGGAGAATGGCTTGAATCTGGGAGGTGGAGCTTGCAGTGAGCTGAGATCACGCCACTGCACTCCAGCCTGGGCGACAGAGTGAGACTCCGTCTCAAAAAAAAAAAAACAAACCAAAAAACAAAAAAACAAAGTGCAGTCTTTAGGTGGCAGTGTCGCAGTTTTCCTGGTACAGTCTGTCACTGCTTCCCTTGCCTAGGAAAGGGAAATTCCCCGACGCCCTGCACTTCCCGGGTGAGGGAACTCCCCTCCCTACTTTGGCTCAGCCTCCATGGACTGTACCCACTGTCCGACCAGTCCCAGTGAGAAGAACCATGTACCTCAGTTGGGAATGCAGAAATCACCCGTCTTCTCTGTCAATCACACTGGGATCTGGAGACCCGAGTTGTTTCTATTTGGCCATCTTGGAATGGCCTCACTATCTCTTTGCCTAATAAATATAGTGGGCTGTGTAAAGCCCAGGGCCCTTGTCCACTAGAGGCAAGATGCCCCCTGACCCCTTTTTCCAAATATACTTTTTTGTCTTTTGTCTTTTATTCCCATGTTTGCCTCGCTTTGTTCAGTCCCCCTAGGTCCACGTGGGTTACACAGTGGCACCCTGAATAGAAACAGAATCAGGTGCTCTACATCTAACTAAGGAAAGCTTCTTCCACAAGAAATGCAATTGTCTTAAGGTCCCTTCCCTAGGAATCTCATCAAATAACCAATAAAGATTAACCACCCCCCCCCCCCCCCCCCCCCCGAGAGAAAAGACTAAAAGTTGTCACTGTGACCAGGCAGACTTTTCATCTGTTCTTCCAAGGGTTGCTCAGAAAGATTACCTGGGACACTTTATTTGCATAAAGTTCAACCTTTGATAACAGTGAAGTTCTGCCTCTTGCTTTTTCACTACTTCTCCCAGAACTCAGAGGAGCTTTGTCCCAGCCCATTGTCTGTTCTTTGGGTTCAATCATTTCCCCTGAAAGTCATTTGCTACCCCTCACAAATGCCTTCATCTCCCATTTCCTTCTCCCCTATGCTATTTAAGTCTCAACCATCTGGCCCTTCTTTGAGTCTTATATTTTATATGGCTCCTGTGCTTATACAAGTTAATAAATTTTTATGTCTTTCTCCTGTTAATCTGTCCATTGCCAGTTCACTGCAGAAGATTCAAACCTTCAGATGGGGAAGAAAAATTATCTTTACCCCTATACTTTCTTAGATAAAACCTGAATCCCACTGCTTGATCTTTTTCCTATTTTAATGTTAAAACAATTTAATTACATATGAAAAGATTTACGAGTAAATTAAATGATATTTTCATAGGAAAATTGAGAAAAAGTAGAGTGAATTATTCTTACATTGATTGAAAATTAAATTCTTACTCAAACTGACTACTTGAATCCATACCTAAATAAGGTCAGCAGCCTAGTTTAAATTTTGAGACATTGGTGAAGTGAAAATAATCAAGGATGCATTGTACATTGTTTGGTTGTGATATAACTTTATGCCTGAGGAAGCGAATTTTAAAAACCTTCGATACAAAAAAGTGATAAATAAATCATAATCTGATGTATTTGTAATTGTGTTTAGTGAACATAGATATAATCTTTTATTTTTATACTTTATTTAGGCTGTAATTTTAATGCAGAAATGAGGCTTTGGTGCTAAAACTAGTGTTTTAATCAATATTGCCATTCTGAAAAGTCATTCTAAGAATTCTCAGATGCTTCTTAATAAAATGCAATATTTCAAAATAAATAAATATGCATTATAAAACACCAAACCACAACTATACTTTTTATTTATTCTCTCTTAAAATATTATTTCATTACTTCTATGCTTTTTCTTCTCTTATTATTTGTCAAGAACTATTAATTGTGTGAGACTATGACTTAAATGTAAACCAACAAACCACCTTGCCCGTTTCATGGATGCTGACAGAAGATATGAGACTTCTAAGTAAGAGACAAAGGGCACAGGAAGCAGCATGGCTATCATATTTGTGACATTTTTTTCCCCCAGTATCCCATAGCGGCCATACCTGAGATGGACTCAAGTGGATATTGCACATAGAATGGTTTGCATATTAGCTGAGGGACAACAGGGAAACGCAGCATTTTGTTATAATGGTTGGTGAGCTATACTGTCTGAATTTTGTTCCCAAGGAAATCCTTATCTTTATTTTATTATGCTGTCAACTTAAAAAAAAAAAAAAAAAGACTCCAGAGGAAATTATCTTTAAGTATGTTTGGTTCATTCAGGATTAAGTTACAAGGATTATAATCCAGCATGAAATAGCAAGTCCCCAGTGCCTTTAGTGAGGGTGAAAGAAGGGTGAGGGGAGCTTCTTAATAAAAGAGATTTATGTAAGCTGCTTAGAAACAGAGTTCATTGGTTCTGGAGGTTCAAACCCAGAGATGTCAGTTCATATATTAAAATGCTGTTTGTTACTGGGCAAGTCTCCTTCCTGGTACATCTTAACTGAATTACTGCAGTCCCAGTCTAGTGAGAACCCTAGCAAAGGAGGAGATGCATGAAGGGTTCCTTGTAGGTTTTTATTTTTTATTTTTTTTATCTAGAAAGTTCTTGTAAACAGTTCTTTTATTTTTATTTATTTATTTATTTTTACTTTTAAGTTCAGTGGTACAAGTACAGGTTTGTTACTAGGTGAATTTGTGTCATGGGGGTTTGTTGTACAGATTATTTCATCATCCCAGTATTAAGCCTAGTATCCATTAGCTGTCTTTCCTGATCCGCTCCTTCCTCCTTCCCTCTGCCTCCAAAAGGCCCCAGTGTGTATTGTTCCTCTGTATGTGCCCAGGTGTTTTCATCATTTAGCTCCCACTTGTAGGTGAAAACATGTGATATTTGATTTTCTCTTCCTGTGTTAATTTGCTAAGGATAATGTCCTCCAGCTCCATCCATATCCCTGCAAAGGACACTATATCATTCTTTTTTATGACTGAATAGTATTCCACAGTGTGTATGTACCATATATTCTCTCAAACATGTAAACATACACCTCCTTTCCTTTGAGCCCTACGGTCTCTATTTTGTCTGGGTCTGACAAAAGAGATTTCATCTTGGTATATGCAACATTCACTGTACAATATGCAAAGTTGTTATCTGTCTGATGGTGACACTATATCATCCAAGACTATTCTTATGTCAATATCCTTAAGACAGTTCAGGGAAGAAAGGCTGTTTATAAAGAAATATATGGAAAATTGTCTCACAGGATCCTACCTCATTTTATGCTATGCAGGTTCTAGGTTCCTTATTAGAAAGTGTATCTCCTTCTCCTCTTCTGACTCTATGTCATCCATCTACACCATGAAGGGTTTATATTTGACCATTACTCCAGCCAGAAATTGATCCTGACATGGGCATAACATTAAAAAGGCCACTAATTCTCTCAAGATACAATAGCCACATTGACCACTACAGCAATGTATGGCTGGACAGGCTATAGGTTCCATAAGGAAATGGGAGGCTGAGGGTGAGAATATTATACAAGAAATTCAGATTTTGAAGACTCTGTTCAATCAGACTATCAAACACACTAGGAAGTATGTTTAATAAAACTAATATAATCATTCTCATGATATTTAATTCTCACTTCAGTCTGACTCAGTATAAAGGTACCATGTAGATCAATTTCTTTTCCATTTCTTTTTATAATCTTACTTCAACTAAAAAACAATTATGAAATTAAGATTTTTGTCCCCTACACAGTAATCTTTGCTCTTTAAGTTACTTAATTCATTGTTCTTCCCATTTTACCATTTAAATGGTGGGAAAGAGGGTGAGATGAAATTTTATTTTTCAAACATCTATTCTTTAATCTCTTTTAACCCTTCCTAACCTTTCCTCTGTACTTTTCCCCTCTCTAAATGTCTGTTAACAACCCCTTTACTGTTAACCAGGAGCTCAGGCAGAGATACCCCACCAAGAATATGCAAGCTCAGTGGAATGCCACTCCTCTTCCTGCTCTAGGAGTGAATCTCCGACTTTGTCATTCATAGTGAGTTCTTAATCTTGCCTCAATGTGTCTGCTGGGAAATTCACCTATACTCAGCATGTAGCCGCCCCAATCCTTAGGAAAATTCAAAAGAACATGAATATTCTACCTCTAGAATCAATTTTATGACTTGAAACAATGGTTCTTGAAATGTAGTTCAGGAAAAAAAGCATTAGCCTCATCTGGAAGTTGGGATCACTCTCACAGTTTCTGATTTAGTAGGTCTGAGACTTTCCAATCATACCATGATCAGCATTCTGTGTTTTCAAAAGTCTCAAGACAATTCTGGGAACGAAAATTTCAGAACCCTCGCCCTACAACAATTGCTTCAGTTAAGAAAAGAAAACACCTCTGAATTAAAACTCACAGTTCATATATGAGAGATTTGTTTATGCAATCACTTATTTTTATACATATATATCATATGCAGAATCACTGCAAAATATTATGCTATTTATGAGATTGTGGAGGACAGCTCTAATCTTGATCCTGGCTAAATAAGGATTTAAACATGTGATGAGAGAGACAAAGGAAGACGAGTGATGCACAAAAGTAAATGAAAGGGAAGAAAGGAAGGAATTTTGCTATATGTGATGAATATAGATATAGTTACTCTAGATGTTTCAAAATAGAGTATTACAACTCTGATGAATGTCAACTTTGGTATTTATTTCAGCAGGCAACATCCTAGGGGAAGGACAGCAGTGAAA
Organism: Piliocolobus tephrosceles; assembly: GCF_002776525.5. Classification (NCBI taxonomy): domain Eukaryota; kingdom Metazoa; phylum Chordata; class Mammalia; order Primates; family Cercopithecidae; genus Piliocolobus; species Piliocolobus tephrosceles. Next base: position 24,208,247 of record NC_045437.1, read on the forward strand.
ACTCCTGGGTTGTGACGTTCCATCCTGGAAGTATGTTGATAATGCAGAGTCCCACAGGAGTTGGCGAGAGAACAGACCAGAAGAAGGAGGAGCTCTTTACTCCTTTCTAATAATCTCCAATTGATGACGGTAGCTTGCTTTGCATACAAATGTCTGCCCTTTCCCCAGTCCCTCTTGTAACAATACCTCCTATGTGTAATACTTAGCTTGACATCAGAGAAGAAAAAGAAGAGGGAATTAAGACAAAGAGAGGAAACAGAAGAAGGAAAAGAAGTTGTATAAAGTCAGATTCTAAAACTAAAGGAAACCAGAAATGTCTTCTTCTTTATTGACAGGGTTAGCTTTAGAAATGTGCATCTTGCATAGTTGCACAGGGCCTCGTGCTCCCAAAGGCCCCTTCTTGGTTTAATGCACTGAGATTGCATCCCAGAATTTCCTAAGATTTTTAACGAAGGGCTCCACTTTTCCATTTTGCATTGGGACATACCATTTTCTAGCCTATCTGCTTATTCACTGGCTAATAATGCCAATGCAATAGGATGGCCCATGGACTAAAAAGGTCCTTCACAGGTGAATGTTTGCACAGTAATCAATGTTGACATTTAACAGACAAACAACATTGATAAATCTGTTTGTCATTAGTAAACAAGGACAATAAAGTGTACTTGACTCCTATTAAGCTGGGCCTGCGTCTGTGTATCATCTGATCTCTAGTGTCAAGGCAGTGGCCTAAGGTTTCTATGAAATCAGCAGGGAAAATTTTGTTCTTTTATGTATTCAGCTGTTTATTCTCCAGCTATTTATTGAATAGCTACACTTTGCCAGATATTCTGCTTAGCACTGGGGATATAATGGAAATCAGTACCTTATTCAGTTCTCACCCTCACAAAGTTCATACTCGAGCAGAAGAAAAGAATCATTTAATCATATAAATGATTATATAATTGTACATCATTATATGTGCCCTAAAGGAAGGCACTTGATTCTTTTGAAGTTTATGAAGGTCTTGACCTAAATGGGAACAACATAGAAAGGAAGGGGCTGAAAAGAGGGTCAGAGAAGTTTCCTTGATAAAATGAGCCTTAGGGTAAAACAGGAAACACAGAAGAATGCCATTTGTCTCACTGACTTTTAGAAGAAATCATTTTGGGTATTGCCTGGTAACACTTGAATCCTACCCTCCTAACACCCAATTGGCCAAGAGATTTCATTGGTGCAAGTATTTGTAACCAATACATGGTAGATAACCAAATTATCAGACATAGCATGCAAATACATACTCTTCTAGTTGACCTAAAAGATCTTACTCATCCTGTAATACATTAGAAAAGAGCATAACACACCCCAATTATTACAATGCAAAGGTTATATCTACAAAGCCCCTGTGAAAGTACTTTAATCTTTATCAGCTTTTTGTCCAATTTTTAGCACTAGCAAAATGAAGTAAAAACAAAACAACTATTGAACTATATATGTTTATTCTTTGGTAGCAAACCATCTTTCAGGAAAACCATGGGGGAGAAATCTGTGTTTAAACAGTTCATTTATATAAGGAATTATGCCATTGTTTCTTTAATTTTTATTCTTTTTTAATATCATGGTCTCTTCATAAAAATACTCTTTGGCAGAAAAGTCACCAAGATTAATCAAGTATTTAAATTTTTAAAAATATAATTTGTAGCTCACAGTTAAACTGAGACACAAAATAAATATTCTGATTTAGAAGAGTTTTATTTTCAGATAAAATTTTATCTTAAATATATTTGATTACTTAATTGATACAGTAACTATTCAACTAGTTACAAGATCACAAGCTAAGTATAGTTGCTTAACATTTTTCATTTCTTATCCTGACTCAATTAAAACAAATGAATTAAAAGTCTTTACAAAAAATACACAATCAAAAGCAAAATTTGGGTGATTTGTCAAACTAATTAGCAATTCAATTGCTGCCTTGTATAAAATACTAAATTAAAAATTAAGAGCAAAATAAATCAAATCATAAGGATCGCTTGTGAAAGTCCTGAGCTGGTTTCTGTAAAAATGCTGTTCCAAAGGTAGAATTTTTTAAAGTGTGCATTTTATCAATTTTATTTTTAGTTGTTATCATTGTAGTGTAGTAGAATTTTCTTTCTCCAAAATAAAAAGAAAATGATCAATATTTAAGAAAAGCAAGAGAACAGCATCATTTAAGAAAATGAGTAAATGATAAACGTAGAACTCCAAACAGTGGGATAAATTTAAGATGCAAAACTATCAGTGACTTTTAATGTTAATGCTCATAATCATAAAACATATAAATGTGTTTGTACAGACATGATATTCAGAGCATTGTAGCTATTAAAGTATGTTAAATATTATTACTGTTATTACATTTTTATTTCTCAAAAAAACATTCCCTTCTGCATCTCCACCCTGAGTTGAACTTTCCTGCTCACATCTCCTTTCTTAGGCCTTTTAGACATATTTGCTATTTTTGAATAAGTTCATGATTATGCTGATATTAATCCATTTGGATCCCTACATCTTGCACTAGGGGTGAGAGGAAAGATTAGCAAATAGAGATGATATGAATTCCAGAGGTAAGGTGCAGTGCCCTAGAAAATAATGGGAAAGAACTGAGTTTGACTTGGAGGCCTAGGATAGAGAGGTCTCTGAATTTGGGCTGATCACTGGAAACTTCTAGTCACTGGAAACTTGGCACAGGCAGTCGTCCCCATAATCAGGGGCTACTTTTTTCCCTAAAACTAGGATGAAGAATAAGGTAGACTATACTAAAACAGGAGATTATGATCCTGTAACCCCTCATTTGATCCTAAATCCCCACAGACATTCTTAAGTGCCTCCATGTTTCTCTGTAGAGTCTACATAATCAAGAATCGCTTGAACCCAGGAGGCAGAGCTTGCAGTGAGCCGAGATTGTGCCACTGCTCTCCAGCCTGGGCAACACAGTAAGACTTCATCTCGAAAAAAAAATTTTTTCATTTTTGTCTCAATTTTCTTCAACAAGAAAATTATACATGAATAATTGAGAAATAAAGCCATTGACAAAATAAAGAAATTAATAATGTAACCAAACACAGATCAGAAAGTGAGAATCCTTATTGTTTCAGTAGTGTTGATATAGCAAGATGAATCATAGGTACTATGTGGTTGTATTTAAATTCAGTGCAATATATCGTCACACATAAATGGCTATGTAGTGTCGTGAAGGGAAGTGAATTGCAAGTAATTATTACTAGAGCTTTGAAAATCTCTATAATGATGATTACCCTGTATCCTTTGTGTTCACCTTGATGCTTACAGTCTATAGTGCAGGCGAGATTGCTTGTGCCTTTTTGAAGCTGATCAATAGAAAAAAAAAAAAAAACACTTAGATGTTTATGTACAATCCCTCAAAAATATGATGTTGAGCCAAAAGTTAAGTAACAGTCAGGTTAAATTTAAGACAATACAGAGGGAATGAATTCAGATAATTACTTGAATGAGTGTTAACACTTTTCAATTAGAAGACATTGATGTACAATACTCTTAGTAGGAAATGTTTGCATTTCATTTGTTTAAGTCAATCCTCTTCCCCATATATACTCTGAAATATTTGTCAAGAGCTTAATCTAGTTTAAAGCTAATCTGCTATTGTGTTTTCTTATTTGTATTTTTAGAGATGAGGGTCTCACTATATTGCCCAGGCTGGTCTTGAACCCCTGACCCCAAGAGTCTTCCCACCTCAGCCTCCCAAAGTGATGGGATTATAGGTGTGAGCCACTATGCCTGGCCAGTTTTCTTTTTATGGGGGGAAAAAAAAAAGTAAATTTCTTCTGGATCTAAACTTTCGGTACAATATTTGTTTTTGTTTTCTTTACTTAACCTATCCTTCCTTGTGTGAATATGGAAGATGCGGTTTGCAGACAGATTGCTATACTAAGAAACATGACATAAATTATTTTACTACACCTGTTTTAATTCTGTTCTTATATTTAAACAAAATCACAAATATTTTGTGTACTATTTACTGTTTACAATATTGAATCTACTATCCTTGGTCACAAATATGTTTTAGTTATTAAATACACCTGACATTTCTTCACTGTGCAAGTATTTCTTTAATGCCTCCTAGATCTCAAGCACTGCTATAGGCCTTATGTATGCACCAGTAAACACAACATACAAAGACTCTGTTCTTGAGAAAATTACCTTTGACTAAGGAGAGACAGCCAGCCAGCAAAGAAGCATATAACACAACAGATGGTAATATGATCTATAGGTAAAAATGAAGCAGGGGAAGGTAGGCAGAATAGTGGTCCCTAAAGATGTCCACATCCTAATCCCTGAAACCTGTGAACATAGTAATATACATAGCAAAAGTGATGTTGCTGATATAAGTTAAAAAGCTTGGCCAGATGCGCTGGCTCAAGCCTGTAATCCCAGCACTTTGGGAGGCACAGGTGGGTGGATCACAAGGTCAGGAGTTCAAGACCAGCTTGGTCAATATGGTGAAACCCCATCTCTAGTAAAAAAAAATACAAAAATTTGTCGGGCGTGGTGGCACATGCCTGTAGTCCTAGCTACTCTGGAGGCTGAGGCAGAAGAATCGCTTGAACCCAGGAGGCAGAAGTTGCAGTGAGCCGAGATTGTGCCACTGCTCTCCAGCCTGGGCAACACACCAAGACTCCATCTCAAAAAAAAAAAAAGAAAACAAAACAAAAAAAAAAACCTTGAGATCCAGTGAGTTTTTGTTGTTGTTGTTATTTTTTTGCTTTGCATGATTCTGAAGGGCCCAATGCAATCACAGAAGTCTTTAAAGCAAAGAATGTTTCTCAGCTCAGAAAGCAAAGACAGAAGAAAACCAGAGTGACAATAGCATAAGAAGGACTTTCAGCGCATTGCTACTGGCTTCTCATATGGAGGAGTCAAGAACTGTGGCCAGTCTCTAAAAGCTGCAAAATACAAGAGAACACATTCTCAGAGTCCCCAGCCAGGAATTCAGTCTTTGCTGATACTTGATTTTAGCCCAGTGAACCACCCCCCCACCACATGTAGGACTTCTGGCCTACAGAGCGGCAGATAATAAATTGGTGTTATCGAAGCCACCAAATTTGAGGTATTTTGTTACAGCAGCAAGAGGAAACTAATACAGGACATCAGTAGAGACTGGTAGGTATGTGCCATTTTGTGTAGCATGGTCAGGGAAGGAGTTCTTGATGAGGGGATGCTTCAGCAGAATTGAATGAAGTGACAAAGTCAGCCATCTGCATACACATGGGAAGAGCCTTATGGGCAGAGGAAGCCGCAAATGAAAATGTCCTGAGACAGAAATACGCTTAGTTGTTTGGGAAATAGCAAGAAGAACATAATGACTAAAAATCAGTAAATTAGTGACAGAGAATTAGTCAATGAGATGAGTGCCAGCATCAAGAAGCCAGACATTCTGGGACCTGGTATGTCCTGGCAGCTTATTCTGATTGACATGGGAAGCTCTTGGAGGTCTGAGGGAGGGGAAACACATCATTTGAAAAGGAACATTTTGGTTACCTAGTGGAGATCAGACTATAGGAAAGGCAGGAGTAGGAGTGAGCAATCTGAAGATCAACCAAGAGGTCTGTTCAAATAGAAGATGGCATCTTGGATGAGTTGATGAGAAATAGATAGATATATTTTGGAGCTAGATGTAATAAGATCTGCTAATGGATTAGAAATTAGTGTCAGAGGAAAAAAGGGGAGAATAATTCCGAATGCAAAATGGATTTGCCCTACTGAGATCACAACTAAGGATGGAATTAGTTTGGGGACAACCAAAATATTTGCAAATGTTTCTTTTAGGACTTTAAAACATTTCTTATTTTTCCATACTGCACATATGTTGAATTTATCTGTCTTTTACCCTACCTCCAACCGTGCACATGACTATTTCATTAATTCACATGCTCCCTTATGCTACCTTAGAAGAGGCCATCAATATTTTCATGCCTAAATCGCCACTGCTGTGTTGTTCACTCAGAAGTATTTATCTTCAGAGTTTTCTGCCTGTCTTCCTAACCACTTTGCAAACTATACATTTTTCACTTGAGTACTTTCTAGTCAATGTTTTTTTCAGCTAAAACATAATTTGAAAATCTAAATAAGAATGATATTTGAAGGTACATGCAAATTCATTGAAATGAGAAACTTCTGCGCTTGGATTCTTCTTAGCAATGGTAGTTGGTTCCTAGGTAATGTTATGTAGGGATGAGCAATTTTGGCTTGTTAGATGGTAGGTTTTGAACATTAAGCATGACTACTATAATTTGCATTATTTAAAAGTGTCAGCATTATATACTAGAAATATACCATACTAGGATTGAGGCTTAAGTTTGCACATTTAAAACTAAATTAAAAGTAAGCTAGAACAAAATCAAAGATAATTTAAATCTAAACAAAATATTTATAGCAATTGCCACTTTGTGGAACAGTAAATCTAAATAATAAACTATCTTCCAACTATATGAAGTAGCCATATATTAATATAAAATTTTAAATTGTATATAAAATAATAATTAGTTTAAAATAACTGAAATATTCATGTCTCATATTTTATTATAGCAAAGTAGTATTTTTAACATTTACTGATAAACTCCCATTAAATCACCTACTATAAAAATAATTTTAATATAATTATTTTGATTATATATTTGTGGATTATTACCAAATACCACAAGGGTTTATGAATTCTTTCTCCTTTTTTCATTAATTTTTTTGTTGATAAATTCTTAAAGGACCAATAATATTATTTGTCTGGGCATTAGCTTTCTACAGGCTAATTTATGTTTTTATATGATTCATTGTGTTAATCTTAATTTTTGATGATATCATGAATTTGTATCTAGGTAAATTTTTCTAAGCATGTCGTATGGAGAATGCCACATAGATGAAAAAGAATGTTTTTAAAATGTAAAATAGTTAATAAATGTTAGTACCAGCCAAGTTATGACCTAATTACTGATTTAATAATATAATAAGATACACTTACTAAATGTCTAAGCATAAAAATATAATTTATTCCAGAAATATACCTCATTCTATTTCACAAAAATAAGGATATTTTACCAAATTTAGATATTTTGATAACAGTATTAAATTATAATCTTGTTCATATATTGAAATTATCTAAGAATCTGATGCAGAATAGCTTCTTTTAATGTCATTAAAAAAATTAATGTGTGATATGATCAGTAGCCAAGCAGAGGAGACTGTAGTGCTATATTTGTGTTAAGATCATCATTGATCAACATAATTTTTTCTTTTCCTCGTACATAAAAGTTAGAGATGTCAGGATAAAAATGTGCAGTTTTGCTTTCCAAATATTTAGTTAACATAGTAATTTAGTTACGTATAAGCCTTATTTTCCCTCAACAAAAGAAATCAGATAACTACTAATTTTAATTTATTACAAGGGATTTCAGTTATAGGTGAAATCATGTGTTTTGTGACTTAGTATTTGTCCATCACTTTAACAAAATTTTTCTGATGTATTATAACAAGCATTTGAGAAAAGACTACTTCTGATATTGAACAGCGTTCTCTGATTCCTGCTTTATTTTCCTTTCATTTTCAGTCTGTGACTATATTGTGTAACCTTTGCAGTATGCTGATTGTTAACTTACTCATTAAATCATACCTTAGGTCTGTTTGGAACCTTGAAAATAAACTTCTTGGCCGGGCGTGGTGACTCACTCCTGTAATCCCAGCACTTTGGGAGGCCGAGGCGGGCAGATCACGATGTCAGGAGATCGAGACCAATAGGGCTTGAGACTAATAGGGTGAAACCCCATTTCTACTAACAATACAAAAAATTAGCCGGGTATGGTGGCGGGTGCCTGTAATCCCAGCGACTCAGGAGGCTGAGGCAGGAGAATGGCCTGAACACAGAGGGCGGAGCTTGCAGTGAGTCGAGATCGCACCACTGCACTCCAGGCTGGACTACAGAGCGAGACTCCATCGCAAAAAAAAAAAGGAAATTAACTTCTCCAAAATCATTGTTTGAGAGTTGAGTTGTGTTGTGTGTTGAAAGTAGAGGAAACTGCAGTTGTGTTGTGTGTTGAAAGTAGAGGAAACTGCAGTTGTGTTGTGTGTTGAAAGTAGAGGATTAAATTTTTGAGAACATGTTTGTGTAGAGTCCTTTGAGTGTTACTCATTGATACGCTCTGGAGACTCCGCAGTTTTTCCTTTCTCTTTCTCTCTTTTTTTTTTTTTTAGTGAAAGACTGAAAAAGACTTTAGCAATCTATTTTTACATTTCCATTTACACTATCTTATCCCATTCCCCAAATTTAAGAAAATAAATATTCCCATTTTCAGAATTACTTTTCAAGGGTAAGGTACAAATCTATAGCTGATGGATGGAATTAAGAGTACAGTGGAAATAAACCAGTGACCTTAGCTATTTGTTTTGATTTATTTGACCTCACCAATTGAGAAACCAGTTTTTGTGTACAATGTAGAATTATTGTGACTTTGCTGGATGTAACTTATTTGACAAAGGTTAAGGCACATGGGTCAATGTAGCCTATAAAGAAGCTTTCATCACAATAATTTTTCCCTAAACTATAATTCTAAAATACTTTTCTTTTTTGTCCAGCATACAATTCAATTCCCAGAAGAAATTTTTATCTCCTTATCTACAAAAAGCACAGTAGAGCACAGAATAATAAGTCCATTAGGGGCTAAAATAATGCAGAGTTTTAGTTTAAGGTAATATACATATTTCAAAGAACAAACATACAACAATAACAAAAGCAAATGAGGACTTTAGGAAGCCAGTAACCTTTATTTTTCATCTGTAAACTCGAAACCAGCAGAGGGTTTTTGATTTCAGTTCCTTTACTTTCATGGCTTCCCTAAGAAATCATTTACGAGCCTTCTCTCTCTCCCCAAATCTAATTTCTGGAAGCTTCTAACATGTGGTACTGAATGACCTTAGGAGGTAAATGAAGGCCTTCAGCAGATGATTAGCCCAAACTTTAAAGGCTCGAGATGTTTGCTTTTGTTTGTTTATTTTGCCTATGTTTCCACTTTAATAATCCACACGGAGTTCAGAATTAAGGAGACTTATACAAAACTTCTATTCAGTGTCATACTCTTTTTTATTTTTATTTTTATTTTTTTGACACGTGCAGTGGCATGGTCTCAGGCTCACTGCAGGCTCTGCCTCCCGGGTTCAAGTGATTCTCCTGCTTCAGCCTCCCAAGTAGTTGGGATTACAGGCATGAGCCACCACACCCAGCTAATATTTGTATTTTTAGTAGAGACGGGGGTTTGCCATAATGGCCAGGGTGGTCTTGAACTCCTGACCTCAAGTGATCCGCCCACCTCGGTGTCCCAAGGTGCTGGGATTACAGGCATGAGCCACCGCGCCCGGCCCAGTATCATATTCTTATAGCAGAACTATATTCAAGCACAGAGTTATTACCAGACATTTTGCCTACTCAATGTTATTACCAATATAAAAGTACTTTTGTAGTTATGAAGTGTTAATATTAATAAAAATCTTAAAATAATTTGTTTCCAATAAAATTCCAACACAGGCAGTTTGAATAATGCTCCATATGCATGCCTTCAGGAAGAATTTCTTCTAAGATCATTTCTTCCAAATATTGTTTCAATTATAGAACATTACATGACAAAATTCAGCTATAAATTGAACACCATCTGACAACATCTTTTATTTTTTCCTCTCATTTACATTTTCATTACTGGTCAATTATAAATGTAAAACTGCCAAATAATCACTCACTCTGTCAATGACATTTTTAGGGGAATGAAAGAGAATATATAAAATAACACAGTATATATAAAATTTTATGCAATATAGAGCTGTGTTTCGCTGCTTTAAAAATACCAGCTTTGTTATCTGTGGCTGTATCAACAAAACTACTTAAATTTCTTTTTAAATGATGTCAACTTGTTTTTAAAATTCTAAATAGTATTTTTGATGGCTTTTGTAAAAAAATCCATTGATTTTTTTAGTCCTGAGTTAAGCAAATTTTGATTTAATATAGACACTGGATCTAGTCAGAGAAACAGGCATGGCTTCATTTAGAAAGGTATACTGCAAATGAAATATTTATATGTGTCTTTGGTGCTTAATTGATAGTGCTTAAACTGTGACATATTTATTTCAGAGGAAATATATTCATCTCAGTATATTTGCTGAACTAAAATGGCATAGTCCTGTATGTTTTTCACTTTCCCCCCTCATCTTGGTGGCAATGCAAGTGATATAATGGTGGTTACTAGAATTTATCTTGCTGATGGGAAAACAGATAAAATATTTTGTCATATTTTACATTAGAGAATGTGTGCAGTAGTACTCATATTGAGATTATTGTGTTGTCACGCAGTGGCTGTGTGACATGGTTTGAGCGACTTAAACTCTTTCCACCTCCATTTTCTCAGGTGCAAAATGGAGGGGAAAACAATCCTGTTTCTTTCAGCATTACTTTCAGTAGATACTATTAACACGTAAATATTCCAATAAACTGAGAATGTATTTGAAATTTTTAAAAATTTTCTTGGAATGAACCAAATAATCTTCCTAAATAATGCAAAGCAGTGTTGCTTTCTTCATGTGCTTGCTAATTTGGTCCAGATTTTCTGAAAATCAATGGGTTCAATGGAATGTGGTAACACCTTTCTATTATTTTTGCTAACTGAAAAATGTCATCATTTTTAGCCAGGTTTGATGGCTCATGCCTGTAATTCCAGCACTTTGGGAGGCCAAGGCAGGCAGATCACTTGAGGCCAAAAGTTCAAGGCAAGCCTGGCCAACATGCTGAGACCCTGTTATTACTAAAAATACAAAAATTAGTCAGGCATGGTGGTGCACACCTGTAGCCCCAGCTACTCAGAAGACTGAGGCATGACATCCCCTTGAACCGGGAGGTGAAGGTTATAGTAAACCAAGATTATGCCACTGCACTGCAGCCTCAGTGACACAGCAAGACTGTCTCAATCAAACAACAAAAAAATCATTTTTATTTCAAAAAGCCTTGAAAACAAAAACTAGCATATTACCTTTGAAAATACACATAGTTTTTATTTCTGATTTTTAAAATGACTATAAATATTAGCTACCAGTAAATCAAACATAGCTTTAATATATTGAAAATGAATTATTATTAGTTTTAAGAATAATTTTAGATTTGTTTCATGTTCTGAGGGACATGTAGATCTATTTGAAATGTTAATTATTCGCTTTCAATAAAATCAACTATTTAATCAAAAGATAGCCACAAAACTTTGTTTCTTCGAGTTCTCAGGTGGAAAAGCCTTGAAATATATATAAAATGAAATTATTTCTATTAATAAATACTATATACATATGTATTTCCTTGAAAACTAATTTGTGTATACTTATTTATGTATTAATTTATGATTATTTATTAATATGACCACATGTAATTTTAAAAAATAGTTTGTAGTTATTTTGCTTCCAAGGAAGGAGCTAATTTGGTTGGATGGTTATCATTATAAGAGAACTTAGAGAGGCTTCCCATTTAGTGGTTCAGCTGGGACGCAGGACTAAAAAGGATGAGCATTAACTAGATGGTTCCGCATAAAGAAAAAAAGTGGAGGTAGGGGCCCAGTTAAACCTGGAGGAAGGCTCCCTATACTGAGCTTATCTGAAATAGACGTCAAATGGGATTTTGGATGAGGAATGCTCTCATGTAGTAAGAGAACTCTATCCTCAGTATATTTAACAACACATTAAATCAACATTGGTCAGTGATATAGTTCGGATGCTCATCCTTTCCAAATCTCATGTTAAAATGTGATCCCCAGTGTTGAAGGTGGGGCCTGGTAGAAGGTATTTGGGTTATGGGGGTGGATCCCTCATGAATGGCTTGGTGCCTTTCCCGTGGTAATAAGTGAATTTTCACCCCATTTATTCACATGAGGGCTGGTTGTTTAAAAGAGCCTGGAAGTTCCTCCTCTCTTTCTTGCTCCCTTTCTCACTATGTGACATGCCTGAACCCCCTTTACCTTCTACCATGACTGTAAGCTCCCTCAGCCCTCACCAGAAGTGGACACTAGCATCACACTTGTACAGTCTGCAGACTGTGAGCCAAAAGAAACCTCTTCTCTTTATAAACTATCCAGTTTCAGACATTTCTTTATAGCAATGCGAAATGGACTAATACAGTCAGTAATGTCATGTAGAATGGGATTTGTATTTAGAATACACGAAGATGTATGCTACAGTGTTGTTTTAAAACAGAAATAAAAGTTTTTGAGAGTAAAGACAATCATATCTGACTCTCAATGTGTGGGTGTATGTGTGAGCATTTGTGTGCGTGGTTGTATGTCTGTGTGCTACCCATGTAGGTTAAAATCAGAGACTACATTCATAAGAACTAAAATAACTTATGAACCCTAGTTTTTTACATGTACAGTCAGCACTCCATATCTCTGGGTTCCGTATCATGGATTCACCAACCCGGGATTAAAATCATTCACAAAAATATCAACAAAGTTTCAAAAAGCAAGACTTGAATTTACTGCACACAGAGTACTGCATTGAATTCACATGAATAAAATGATTTAGGCATGTTGTAGAAATCATAAGTAATCTAGAGATTATTTAAAATATAGAGGAGAATGTGTGTAGGTTACATTCAAATACTATGTTATTTTATTTAAGAGACTTGAGTATCCCCAAATTTTGGTATACAAGGGAGTTCTGAAAAAAAAAAAAAAACCCCACAGATACGAAGAGACAACTGTATGTATCAAAATTCATAATTTGCAGAAATATTTATTAAATTATATTTTATCTCCTTTTTATGAACTGCCTGTATTTTCTGTAGCTTCTCTCATATGCCCTCATTACCCTTTCAACCTACCTCTACCCAAAAATATCTTCCAAATCCTTTAGCTGATAGTACTAAGAATGTATTCTTCTTTTCTTTTTTCTTATTCATTATGTAAACTGTATGTTTGTGTTTTCATCTTAACTTGGGCCATTCCAAGTTCAAAATAATTATCCATGTATCTATCTACACTAGTGATTGGCAGTTTTAGGCACACACATACCCTGAGAAAGAATTGAATAACAGTCTTGATTTTCCTTTGATCACTTCAGCAGCAAAGGAGTGTCTTTAACTTTAATAGAGCAGAAAAACAAGATATTCTTCAACACCACACATCATGGCCATTTTGACATTCAGCTTTTTGCCTGTTCATGCTTAGCAACCTGCTGATTTTTTGAGTTGTTTTTTTCTGTGAAAGGCCCATTAAGTGTTAGGAAGAATAAGGCAATGGATAAAATATTGGATCCTGCAGTCAAAATTCCAGACTCCAAATACAGGCTTTGCCATCAACTAGTTGTGGAAGTCTCTCTGCAATTCATTTTTCTTCTCTGCAAGATGGGATAAAAATAGTTCCTACTTCATAGCTAGGTTTTGATAATTAAATGACATAATTTATACAAAAGAACAAGGTAGTTAATTGATATAAAAGGAAACTCTGTGACTCCATTTTCACCATACACCAAACATGAAAATTACCTGTATTACAGAACCAAGGATTAAAGACTCAGCAGATGTGCAATGAGATTTAAATAATTACAATATTTAAATTGCAAATTATTTAAATCTCTTATTTTGTTCTATTGTTAATAGCAGCAACTTTTTTTTTATTTTTTCAAATGTAAATTTAGCTATATATAGTCCATAGAATAATAGCAAAAAGGAAAATGACATTTTAATACATGATTTCCCACCTATATCATAGTATCACGGAGCATGCCTCAGTAACTTAACAGATGAAAATAATATTTATCGTCATCTTTCTCTTCCTCTTTAGAAAAACAGAGGAACTATTGGTTTATAGGAAGTAAAAAAAAAATGAAAAAAAATCTAAAAAGGCAAATAAACCCAGCCAACTTTTTTATATTCAGATACAAAAATACAGTTTTTACCCTGGGGATTAAAAAGAAAATACAAAAAAAGAAAAGTTTCTACATTTAGCAACTTCAAATTACAGCTTGTCTTCATTCTATCAATTATTCCTAACATGTATTTTAGCAATTAAAAGTGCATTGATCAAAACCTAGTGCTTCTCCTTGCATTTTTTATTTAGTTATATTCTGAATTTATGTAAACCTCTGTGTTTGGTTAGAATTCATATAGTTAAATACGCACCAATTCAAAAAATGTAATTTCATTATCCTATTACAATAATCACAAACATGTTCTTTAAAAAAATCTGTTTTTTTTTCTTTCCATAATCATCAAGATATGGCCTACAAATTTTTCCAGATTTGTTTTCACCTAAGAAAGATCAGAAGATGGCTGCTGCGAAGAGAGAGACATGATAAAATACAAGAGGATATGATGACAACTTAACTAAATCAAATGAATATTTTCAACTTCTTATCTAAATCATAGGCTGAATTTAATATGGTGTTTGTACAAATTATTTCACAGTTTTCAGATGCTGGGAAAGTCAGTGTCTAGAGCGAGAATGTGTAGTGTATAAGCGTATTTATTATGGTAAACTAAATAAAGCACAATCTCATTTATCTTTGATCATAATCTAATTATCATAATTATTTCAAGGATCCACAGTTTAGAAGGTTTGTGTAATAATTATTTTTTGGGAAAAAAGCTTTGGTTTTAATTTTTCCCCAAGGGAAAATTTCTATATTTTCCAATGCTAACTCTTCTGTTTAGTAGAAGACAGGCATTTCATCCAGATAGTTGAAGTAAAGCACAAAACTGATAAAGCTTGCTATCATTTCAAATTAAATTTGAAGTTTTGGAAATTCAGTTTCTCACCAGCCTACTCATTTCGCATTGAATTTTTTAGCCATAGTGGTGTACTCAATTTGATACCTTTTGCATGTCTTAAAATATCTATGCAACCTTTATTACGAATATCAGTGATGTACAGGTTTTAACATCCTTAATTTGAAAATCTGAGCCGGGTGGTGGCTCACACCTGTAATCCCAGCACTGTGGGAGGCCAAGGTGGGCAGATCACCTGAGCTCAGGGGTTTGATACCAGCCTGTCCAACATGGAGAAACCCCATCTCTACTGAAAATGCAAAATTAGCCAGGCATGGTGGTGCATGCCTGTAATCCCAGCTACTGGGGAGGTTGAGTCAGGAAATTGCTTGAACCCAGGAGGCGGATGTTGTGGTGAGCTGAGATTGTGCCATTGCACTCCAGTCTGGGCAACAAGAGTGAAACTCTGTCTCAAAAAAAAAAAAAAAAAAAATCTGAAATCCACAATGCTTCAAAAATCTGAAAGTTTTGAGCACTGATATGGCACCACAAGTGGAAAATTCCACACCTGACCTCATGTGACAGATCACAATCAAAACAAATGTATAACACACAGTTTATTCAGCATCCCCAAGGGGAAAATTAAAATTACCTTCAGGCTACCTGTATAAGTTGTATATGAAACACAAATAAATTTTGTGTTTAGACTTGGGTCTCATCCTCAAAATAGTTCATTATGTATGTGTAAATATTCCAAGCTTTTAAAAAAATTAAAAACGTAAAACATTTTTGGTTCCAAGCATTTTGGATAAAGGATGCACAACTTGTATCATATAGGATTAGTACTCCAGAAATGTTAAATTTTTGTCATTGAAGGTGTTGCAATAAACAGAAACACGCAGATTAAATTCATTTTTAGTACATAGCCAGAGTACACTGGGAACAATATAATAGAATTATTGCTAAACTAGCAAAAATTTTGAAAACAAAATGTGTTTACAACATTAAAATATTATCCCAGGCAAAAAATATAAAGACATTGGTAAAACAACTTATGAACTATGGAACATGTTCAGTTACATTTTCCAGAGGGAGAATTTGAGACCAGGAAAATTTTTAAATGAGTCAAAGTAACACAGCCAAGCATTATGTCAGAACTGCAGTTTATTTCTATTTGAGTATAGAACTTAAGTTCTTTCGTTACCACTATGAACTATTTAAAAAATAGCCTTAAACTTTGTACTTATCTTGAAGAAGTTTGCTCTCAAGTTGAGATGGCATGAGTAATATATATGACTCAAAAAGTGAGAAAGCCAAGTCAGTATGAAAAGTAGTGCTAAATCATGTTTTAAATATCAGTGAGTGTTAACAGTCGTTGAAGAATTCTTTATTTGGAAGATAGAAATTGACTTTGATCTTAAAGGAATAAATAATTTGGATAGATTAGTATGCATGCTTGGGCAAATACCACTTGTAGTTATTTGGAATAGTGCAAATTAAAGGGTATACAATGGCTCCTTAAAATGTAGTTGGAAGAAATTTCATTTCTACTAAAAATGTGTGTGTGTGTGAGTGTGTGTGTATGCGTGTGTGTGTGTGTTTGTGGAGGGGTGCAGATGTTTGTGTACATAAGCATGCATATCTGTTAACATACAAATGTTTGTGAGTATAATTTGTATATAAAATTAAATGAATTTAAAATAAATATCTAAATTTGAAGACCAACTACAATCAAATTATTATTGTTATTAGAGTCATCGAAATATTTGTTAACATTTTAAATAAATTTCAGTAGGAAGATCTGGTTTAATAGTAGCAACAGAGTTCAGTATCAGCTGGTATCAGAAAAATCTGCTCATAAGGATAAATAATAACCTCTGGACAAAATGTAAAATTAAATAAATGAAAAAAAAACATTATCCTCAACTTTTTGAAGAAAAATCATTAGAAAGTCATTTGAATAAAAGCACTGGAAGGAAAACCAAAACCTAAAATTCTGTGTAAATGCAACCCTTGAAAAAAAGGGAGGCACACTAAGTGAAATACATTCTTAAAATGTTTTAACCTGATTGAAATGCCATGTCAATGAGGCCTAAGTTGGCTAAAAATCAAGCAGAAAGATCCCACCCTATTAATTTAGGGTGTTCAATAAGAGTTCTGGGCTACCAGAGTCACTGGAAATTGAAGAAGGAAATACTGAAAAGAAGGTAGCCACCCACAGGGGACAATTCTAAAACTTGCATACAAGTCGCTTTAAATCCTTCAGTGAACTCTGACCTGCACTTCAACACTGTTCTGGTGTATTCGTGTGATGGTTACACTAAAAGCCCAGACTTCATCACTACAAAATATATTTATGTAACAAAATGGCACTTGTATCCCCCAAATCTACAAAAATAAAACTTTTAAAAAAGGAGACAAAAGATCCCACCAGAAAGTAATCATTGTAAGGCTAAGAGAGCTGAGCTGTAAGACAAAAAGAGTGTGAAGCTTGACATGGTTTTGCTGGGCACCCACTGAAATCTCATCTTGAATTGTAGTTCTTATAATGCCCATTTGTCATGGGAAGAACCTAGTGGGTGGTAATCATCTAACATGAGAAAGTTTAGGAGTTCCTAAAGACTTGCTGAATGACTTTGACCAAAATGCGATAAAACTATGGACAATGAATTCCAGGCTGAGGTGGTCTCAGTTGTAGATAGATTTGTTGGGAACTGTAATAAAGGTGATTCCTACTATGTTTTCACAAAAACACTGACAGTATATTGCTCTTGCTCTAGAGATCTGTAGAACTTTGAACTTGAGAGACATAATTTAGAGTATCTGGTGGAAGAAATTTCTAAGTGGCAAAGCATTCAAGAAGAATGCTTAAAAACCTTGGAAATTTTTGAGGAAAAAAAAAAAAAAAAAACATTTTCTGGGGAGAAATTCAAGCCTGCTGCAAAAATTTGCATAGGAGAAGCCGAATATCAATCACCAAGACAATGGGAAAAATGTCTCCAGGGCATGTCAGAGACCTTCACGGTAACCTTCCCTTCAAAGGCCTGAAGGTCTTTCAAGGAAAAATGTTTTCAGGTCCTTGTCCAGGGCCCCCTTTCTCTGTGCAGCCTCAGGACATCATGCCCTGCATCCCAGGTGCTTCAGCTCCAGTTATGGCTAAAGGGGCCAATAGACAGCTCAAGTTGTTGCTTCAGAGGGTGCAAGCCCCACAATTTGGTAGCTTTCAGGTGTTGTTGGATCTGTGGGTGCACAGAAGTCAAGAATTGAGGTTTGGAAACCTCTGCCTAGATTTCAGACGATGTATGAAAATGACTGGATGTCCAGGCAGAAATCTGCTGCAGAGGCAGAGCCCTCATGGAGAAACTCTACTAGGGCAGTGAGGAAGGGAAATGTGACATCAGAACCCTCCACAGAGTCCCCACTGGGGCACTGCCTAGAGGAGCTATGAGAAGGGTCACTGTCCTTCAGACTCCAGAATGGTAGATCCAGCAACTGCTTGCACCACACACCTGGAAAAGCCACAACCTCTCAGTGCTAGCTGTGGAAGCAGTCAGAAGGGAACTCTATCATGCAAATCCAGAGGATCTGCCCAAGGCAGTGGGAGCCCGCCTATTTCATCAGCATGCCCTGGATGTGAGACGTGGAGCCAAAGGAGATCATTTTGGAACTTTAAGGTTTAAGGAGTGCTCTATTGGATTTTGGACTTAACATGGGGACTGTAGCCCCTTTGTTTTGGCCAGTTGTCCCCATTTGGAACAGGTGTATTTACCCAATGCCTGTATCCCCATTGTATCTAGGAAGTAACTAACTTGCTTCTGATTTTACAGGCTCACAGGGGGAAGGGACTTGCCTTGTCATAGGTGACACTTTGGTCTTGGACTTTTTGGTTAATGCTAGAATGAGTTAAGACTTTGGGGTACTGTTGGGCAGGCATTATTGTGTCTTAAAATGTGAGAACATGAGATTTTGGAGAAACCAGAGGCAGAATAATATGGTTTGACTGTGTCCCCACCCAAATTTCATCTTGAATAGAAGTTTCCTTAATTCCTATCTGCTGTGGCAGGGACCTGGTGGGAGGTAATCAAATCATGAGGACAGTTACCCCCATACTACTTTCGTTATCATAGTAAGTGAGTTCTCATGAAATCTCATGGTTTTATAAGGGGCTTTTCCCCCTTTTGCTCAACACTTCTCTTTCCTGCCACCCTGTGAGGAAGGATGTGTTTGCTTCCCCTTCTGCTGTGATTGTGAGTCAATTAAACCTGAGCTGTGAGTCAATTAAACCTCTTTCCTTTATAAATTACGAAGTCTCTGATATGTTTTTATTAGCATCTCAAAAATAGGCTCATGCAAAGTTTCTTTCCCAAAACATTAGAAGGGACTTGGCAAACATTTAAAGTTTATCACTGAGAACTTAAAATACCCGCACCTTAAAATTGTTATGATATTACAGGATTAAAAGAGTTTCCCTGGACAAAAAACATAACATCAAACTTCATTTAACATTACAATTATAGTCAATAATTTAATCTCATACTAGAACAAAGATAAACATTTCTGAAGAAGATAACAGAATTCAGTCTCTTCAATGTACCATATGAACTATCCAGTTTATAATAAAATGTAACTAAAGTGATATGGTTTGGATCTATGTCTTCACCCAAGTCTCATGTCAAATCATAATCACTTGTGTTGGAGGTTAGGTCCTGGTGAGAGGTGATTGGATCATGGGGACAGGTTTTCCCCTTGGTGCTGTTCTCATCATAGTGAATGAGATCTCATGAGATCTGGTTATTTAAAAGTGTGTGTCACCTCCACCCTCTCTTCCTCCTGCTTCCACCATGTAAGATGCTTGTCCCTGCTTTGCCTTCCATCATGAGTAAAAGTTCCCTAGCCACCCCAGAAGCAAATGCTGCCATGCTTCTTGTACAGCCTGCAGTATCATGAGCCAATTACACCTCTTTTCTTATAAATTACACAGCTCAGGTGTTTCTTTATAGCAATGCAAGAATGAATTAACACAGAAAATTGGTACCAAGGAGTGGGGCATTGCTATAGATACCTGAACAGGTAGAAGTAGCTTTGGAACTGGTTAATGGGCTAAGGATGGAAGAATTTGGAGACCTAAGGAGAGAGATGATGGAAAATTTTGGAACATTCTAGAGACCGCTTAAATTGTGACCAAAATGCTTATTGTTACATGCACAATGAAGTTTAGGCTAAGGAGGTCACAGATAGAAAGGAGAAACCTTTTGGGATCTGGAGTAAAGGTTGCTTTACTTTTGTTATGCTTTAGCAAATAACTTGGCAACATTCTACCACTGTCCTAAGGATCTGTGGAACTTCGAAGTAGAGAATAATAATTTAGGGTATCTGGTGGAAAGAAGTCCTAAGCAGCAAAGTGTTCAAGATGTGGCATGACCGATACTAACAACCTACACTAATATGTGTGAGCAAATAAATGATCTAAAACTGGAATGTATATTTAAAAGAGAAATAGAGCATAAAAGTTTAGAAAATTTGCAGCCTAGCCATATGGTAGAAAACAAAAGCCCAATTTCAGGGGAGAAATTCAAGGGGGTTGCAGAAATTTGCATAACTAAAAGGAAGGCAAATGCTGATAGCCAACACAATAGAAAAAAAGCCTTGAAGGCATTTCAGAGACCTCTGGGACAAATTCTCCAATCACAGGCCTGGAGTTGTAGGAGGATAAAATGGTTTCCTTGGCCAGGCCCAGAGCTCCACTGCCTTGCACTGCCTCAGGAGACTGCTCCTGACATCCCAGCTGCTCCAGCTCCAGTTGTAGCTCATGGGGCCTGGGTACAGCTTGGGTCATTGCTTCAGAGGGCACAAACCATAATGTTTGGTGGTTTCCATGTGCTCTTAAGCCTGCAGGTGAACAGAATTCAAGAGTTGAAGTGTGGAAGCCTTTGCCTAGATTTCAGAGGACGTACAAAAAAGCCTGGATGTCCAAGCAGAAGTCTGCTCAGGAATGGAGGCCTCATGGAGAAACTCTACTAGGGTAATGCAGAGGGCAAATGTGGGGTTGGAGTCCCCACACAGAGTCTCCACTGCCAGTTCTCAAAAGCTGCCATGGGAACTGAACCCTGCAAGGTCACAGAGGTGGGACTTCTCAAGACCTTGGGAGCCCACCTCTTGCCTCAGTGTGCCATGGATGTGAGAAATGGAGGCAAAGGAGATTAATTTGGAGCTTTAAGATTTTTAATGACTGCCTTGCTTGGAGCCTGTAGTCTCTTTCTTTGGATCAATACCTCCATTTTTCAATGTGAATATATACCCAATGCATACACACCCATTGTATCTTGGAAGTAAATAACCTGTTTCTTATTTTACAGGCTCATAGGTGGAAGGGACTTGCCTTGTCTCAGATGAGACTTTGGACTTTGGACCTTTGAGCTAATGTTGGAATAGGAGAGGACATTGAAGGACTGTTGGGAAGATATGATTGGATTTCACAATATGAGAAAGACATAAGGTTTGGGAGAGGCCGAGAGCAGAATGCTATGCTATGCGATGTGATGCGATGCGACGCGATGCGATGCAATATGATATAGATCTGCATTCTTGCCCAAATCTCATGTTGTATTGCAATCTCCAATATTCTAGGTGGGTCCTGATGTGAGGTGATTGGATCATGAGGGCAAGTTTCCTACTTGATACTGAAGAACTGTGAGACAATTAAACCTCTTTTCTTTGTAAATTACCTAATCTCCAGTATTTCTTTATAAAACTGAGAGAATAAGCTAATACATAAAGTAACAAATATGTAATCAAAAGTCAAAATAAAAGCAGTCAATATCAATTGAAATTTAGATGACATGGATGTTAGAATTAACAGACAAGAACTTCAAATAAGTCATAAGCAATATCCTAAAATAGCCCATAAAGATTCACTGTCTTAATTCTGGGGATTATAAGATGAAGAGATATCACACCAAAGACTATGGCATATAACATTGCAAAAGAAATTTAGCACATATAATTAAGATCTATAGTTGTGAAGGTTAATTTTATGTATCAAATTGGAAGGTGTTTATGGATGATGGTAACATTTAAATTAATTAAATTTGAGTAAGTTGATTGCCAACCATAATGTGAGTGGGCCTGATTGAGTCAATTGAAGGCCTGAATAAAACAAAAAACAGGCCTCCACAAGCAAGGGGAAATTCTCCAGCATACTATCTTCAGACTTTATCTATACCATCAGGTTTCCTGTGTCCCCACCCCACTGGCCTTCAAATTGTAAATGCACCATAGGTTCTCCTAGGTCTCCAGTCTGTCTGGTCTTCAGATTGGCAATGCCTCATCAGCTCTACTGGGTCTGAAGCCTGCTGGCCCATATTGTAGATTTAGATTCACCAGCCTCCATAATCATGTGAGCCAATTCCTTATAACATATCTCTTCATATGCATGTACATTCTATTGATTCTCATTTTTGGGATATTCTTAGTTAATAACTAATTAATTGATTTTGATTTAAACAAAAAAGAGTTTAGCCAAGTTGAGCTAATCTAAGTAAATTAGCCCTTTAGAAGTGGATAGTCTTCCTGGATGGTAGCAGAGTGATTTGAAGCACAGGAAAGATTTTACATACCAGTTCTGGTTTTCATGATAGAGGGGCTACATGTAAAAGACTAGAAAGGAATATACATGATCTGAGGAGGATGTCTGGAAGTTGAAAATACCACAGTCTAAGAGATAGAAAGATGATGGGTAGGTCAGTCCCACAACTGGAAATAAATTAATTCTGCTAAAACCAAAAATGAACTTGGAAGGGATTTCTTTCCCATGGCACACGGACAAGAGCTCCATGCCTGACACTTTAATTTTAGCCTTGTGAGATCCTAAGCAAAGAAATCAATAAAGTGTTCTTACCAAATGGAGCTAATAAATGGGTGTTATTTTAATTAGCTAAGTTTGTGGTAATTTGTTACACAGTTATAGAAAAATAATACAAAGGAAATACTATAATACAAAGGAAGTACTATAATACTAAGGACTTAAAATAAAATAATACCTTAATAAACAGAACATCTCAGAAGATAAAAAACTATACCTATGAAAAAATGGAAAATCTAAAAGTGAAAATAATACTTGAAATTTTAAAAAATGCATGTGCTTAACAGCAGACTGATGATGTCAAAAGTAAGAATATGAACTTGAAGAAAAATGGAATTTGAAATAAAAGTAGAATCAAACTGAAAATTAAAAAAAGAAACAGAACCTCAATGAATTGTAAGAACTATTAACTAGACTAACATATATCTAATTGCAGTAACAATGAGTACAGCCAAAGCTATCCTAAGTAAAAACAACAAATTTGAATAAATCACATTAGCTTTCTTCAAATTATACTACAGCACTATAGTACCCAAACAGCATGATACTGGTATAATACCAGATAAGTAGACAAAGGGAATAGAATATATAACACAGAAACACATCCATACATCTACAGTGAGCTCATTTTCCACAAAGGTACCAAGAACATACATTGCGGAAAGGACACTATTTTCAATAAATTTTGGTGGAATAACGGGACATCAATATTCAGAAGAATAAAACTAGACCCCTATTTCCTTCCATATGCAAAATTCATGCCAAAATGGAATATAGAATTAAATCTAATACTTCTAACTATAAAACTACTGTAAGAAAACCTCATGGAAACTCTCCAGGACATTGGACTGGGTAAAGATTTCTTTAATAATACCCTACAAGAACAGGCAACCCATTCAAAAATGGACCAATGGGATCACATAAAGTTAAAAAGCTTCTCCACATCAATTAAGTGAAGAGACAACCCACAGAATGGGAGAAAATATTTCCAAATTATCCATCTGACATGGATTAATAATGAAAATATGTGAACAACTATCCAAAAATAAAGCACCGGCATAAGAACCAAAAATCAGGTAAGCAATCACAGTACCTGATTTTAACATCATATTAATAAAAGAGGCTCCAAGGATGATAAAAAAATCAATATTCAGTGGCCTAAACCAACCGTCCCACACATCCTCGCCACAGCCACATGGTGTGGAGTGTGAGTCTGTGCACTTGGTGTATGAAGAATACAGCAATTGAGGGAATTTGCATTGGAACTCAGTGCTGCCCTGTCACAGCATACAGCAACCAGGGCAGAATTCAGCTGCTGCCCATGGAGGGAGCATTTGAACTAGCCCTAGCTAGAGGCAAATTGTCTATCTGGGCAGTGAGAACTTGAGTTCTGGCAAGCCCCACCAGCATGGGCTAAACTTCTTAGGTGTCCTAAATCAATTTGAAAGGCAGTGTAGGCCATGAGGGATGCAATTTCTGGGCAAGTCCTGGTGTTATGCTGGTCTTACAACCAGTGGACTTAAGATGCACACCACCTAGTGAGGTACAATCAGGGGCTGCCTAGGGAGTGTTTGTATCACCCCTCTTTCAACCCCAGGCAGCACAGCTCACAGCTCTGGGAGAGACTTCTTCCCTCTGTTTGAGAAGAGGAGAGAGAAGAGTAAGGAGGACTTTATCTTGCAACTTTGTTACCAGCTCAGCCACAGTAGAATAGGGCACCAGGCAGAGTGCTGAGGCCTCCACTCCAGAACCTAGCTCCCCAACAACATTTCTAAACACCCCCGATCCCTTGGGCCAGAAGAGAATCTGCTGCCTTAAAGGGAAGGATTCAGTCCTGTAAAAATTCATTACCTCCTGACTAAAGAGCACTTCGGCTGTGAATAACCAGCAGTCATAGCCAGGAAGTGCTTGTCATGGGCCTTGGGTGAGACTCAGACACATGTTAGCTTCAGGCATGACCCAGCACATACCTAGCTGTGATAGCTGTGGGGATGAAAAGAGAGGGAAGAATAAAGGACACTTTGTCTTGCACCTTGGGTACCAGCTTGGCCTCAGGGGAGTAGAGCACCAGCAGACTCCTAGAGTCCCCAGTTGCAGACCTTGGATCCTGGGTGGCATTTGTGTAGCTGCCCTGGACCAGAAGAGAGCCCACTGCCCTGAAAGGAGAGATTCAGGGCTAGCAGCATTCATCACAAGCTGACTGAATAGCCTATGGTCCTTGAGTGAGAATCAGTAGTAACCATGCAGAATTACTGAAGGAAGTTCTTCAATCTGAAGGAAAAGGACACTAATGAGCAAAAAGAAATCATCTGAAAGTACAAAACTCACTGATAATAGTAAGTACAGAGGAAAACACAGAATACTGTAATACTATAACTGTGGTGTATAAATTACTCATATCTTGAGTAGGAAGACTAAAAGATAAACTTATTAAAAATGACAAACTATTTTAAAACATAAAAAGTATAATAAAATATAAATAATAACAACACAAAATTTTAAAAAGGGAGGTTGAACTTGAAATGTAGAGTTTTTATTAGTTGTTTTCTTTGTTTATGCAAGCAGTATTAAGTTGTCATCAATTTAAAATAATGGGTTACAAGATATTATTTACAAAACTGCTGACCTCAAATTAAAAAAAAGGTATACACAATGCATACAAAAAATAAAAAGTAAGAAAATTAAACATATCACCAGAGAAAAATCTACTTCACGAAAAGGAAGATTGAAAATAAGGAAAAGAATATGACAAAACAACTGGGAAACAAATAATAAAATAGCAGGAGTAAGTTCATATTTTCAATAATAACGTTGAATGTAAATGAACTAAATGTTTCAACCAAAAGACATAGGCTAGTTGTATGAACAGAAAAAAAGAAGGCCCAACCATCTGTGGCCTATAAGAAACACAATTCACCTATAAAGACACATATAGACTAAAAATAAAGAGATGGAAAAAGATATTCCATACAAATGTAAACCATAAAATAGCAGGAATAGCTATATTTATATTAGACAAAATAAATTTTAAGACAAAAAGTGTAAGAAGACACAAAGAAGGTTATTATTAATGATAACAGAATCAATTCATTAAGAGGATATATCAAGAGGAAATATACATGCATCTAACACTGGAGCACTGAGATATTTAAAGCAAATATTATTAGAGCTAAAGAGAGAGATAGATTTCAATATGATAAGACATGGAGACTTCATTTAACTTTCAGCATTGGACAGATCATCAGACAGGAAATCAACAAAGAAACATTGAACTTTATCTGCATTATAGACCAAATGGACCTAATGAGTATTTACAGAAAAGGTCATCCAATGGCTGCAGGATGTGTATTCTGTGAAATTAGAAATGAAAAAGGAGACATTACAAATGATACCACAGAAATCCAAAGGACCACTAGAGGCTACTCTGAACAACCATATGCCAATAACTTGGAAAATCTAGAGGAAATGCAAAAATTCCTAGACATCTACAACATACCAAGAGTGAATCATAAAGAAATCCAAAACCTGAGCAAAAACAAGAAATGAGTTTGAAGCTGTAATAAAAAGTTTCTCAGTAAACAAGAGCCCCTAACCTGATGGTTTAACTGCTGAATTTTACCAAACATTAAAGAAGAAATATTACCAAAGAGATTTAAACTATTCAGAAAAATAGAGGAGGAGTGAATACTTCCAAATTCATTAAATGAGGCCAACATTACGCTGATACCAAAACCAAAGACATATCAATAATAGAAAACAGCACACCAATATTTCTGATTAATATTCATGTAAAAATCCTCAATGAAATACTAGAAAATGAAATTGAATAACACATTAGAAAGATTAGCCACCATGACCAAGTAAGATTTATCTCTGAGGTGTAAGGATGGCTCAATATATGCAAATAAATCAATGTGCTATATTACATTAACAGAATGAAGGACAAAAAACCATATGATCATTTCAATTAATGCTGAAAAAGCATTGAATAAAATTCAGTATTGTTCGTGACCAAAAAAAAAAAAAAAACAAAAAAACTCAAAAACCTGGGTATGGAAGAAACATACCACAACATAATAAAAGCCACATACAACAGACCCACAGCTAGTATCATACTGAATGGGGACAAACTGAAAGCCTCTTCTCTAAGATCTGAAACAAGGCAAGCATGCCTACTGTAACCACTGTTGTTTCACATAGTACTGGAAATCCTAGCTAGACCGATTAGACGATAGAAAGAAATAAATAGCCTCCAAATTGGAAAGGAAGTCAAATTATCTATGTTTGTAGACCATATGATTTTATATTTGGAAAACCCTAAAGACTCCACCGGAAACTATTAGAACTGATAAATTTACTAACGTTGAAGGATACAAAATCAACATACCAAAATCAATAACACTTTTGTCAAAGGATGCTTGGGGTGTCACTTCACCAGCCATAACCTCTGTGGGTGGTAGTGTCCCTGCTCAAGATTTGCTTGGGCATACTGGGCTCATTCTGCCTACTTAGTCTGCCAGGCTGCACTCAACTTGCACTACCAGCCTGAATCCCATGTCTGTTAAAGGGGAGCGAGGTGCAGAGTGGTGAGGGGGTGTGTGAGCAAGTGAGCATGGGGTCTGGTCACCATGTACATTCAGGCACGCCTGCTGCAGTGGGGTGGGCAATTCCAGGTGCTGGCACAGGCTCCAGCTCCCTGTGAGGCTGTGATGGATCAGGCATACCACAATCAGCTTCCATTGCTGGCTCTGGGGAATGCATTTCTGACTGGAAACTTGGAGATGCCAGGAACTGCAGATCCTCAAAGAAGGTGTCACAGCCCTGGTGCAGAGAGCTCCTAGGTCTGGGCTCCCCTAAGTGCCGCAGCTTTTCTCTCCTTCGTTATTCTATCCCTCTCATTGCCCACAACTTGGTGAGTCAGAGGCGTGTTTCAGCCCTGTTTGTGTTATAGCTCTTTCAGCCCCACCCTTAGTGGGTCCCAAGTTCTTGACTTGTGTCCAGGAAAAAGTGAGGTATGCAGATAAGTGGAGGGATAAAGAGGTGTTTTATTCAGCTACAGAGCAGCTCAGAGGAGAACCACAGTGGACAGCCTCTCTCTGCAGGCAGGTCATCCTGACAAGTGTCTAATTCTCAGTAGAGAGGAGACTCATGGTGGCTAGCTCCTCCCCACAGGCAGGGCATCTCAATGAGTGTTCAGCTTTCAGCAGAGAGGAGACCCACAGTGGGTAGGTGGGTAGTTCCTTTCTGCAGGCCGGTTGTGCCATTATCTGTTCAGCTCTCAGCAGAGAGGAAACCCATAGTGGATAGCTTGCCCTGCAGCCAGATCATCCCATTATCTGCCCAAGTCTGGCTAAGCCTGGGGTTTTTATGGGCCTCAGGGTGGGAGAAGTGTGTCCATGGGTGGTGGTCCCTGAAAAAGCATCATAAATTCTTACTCTGGTTCACAGAACAGGCAGCCTGGCCCACAGGCCTCAGGCAGTCTCTGACCTGAAAGTGGGATTTCACCAGGGACCTGCCTCTTTTCACCCAGGAGCCTGTCTGCCTTGCCTTCTGCTACCATTATCTTGCTGTCCATGGTGTCCAAAGGGTCTAAAGTCTGGAGGGTGCCTAGGTGGCAGAGGGCTGGCATGTCAGTGCTGCCCTGAGCAGATGCACACATGGCCAGGTTGTGACATTGACCTGGGCTTGGCCACAACTTTGCTCCAAAATTAGAGTAGGTGCCAGGAGCAGAGAGAGGCCAGGCAGTGGGAGCAGACACTTCTGAGCTTATACAGGTAAGGGGGGTTTTCCAGGCTCCAGAGAGAGCAGAGATGCCTGGGTTCATAGCTATGGCTGGGAGGCTATAGCTGCGACAGGTATAGTGGGGCTCCCACCCCTCCAGCTGGGAAGGGGGTGGGACTTCTGCCTATCCCCAGTCAGCAGACAGCCCTGGCCACTCCTCCCCTGCTGCAGCCAGCATCTTTGCAGCAGCTGCTCCAGATGGACCTTCACTGCCATCACTTTTATATGTCAACAGTGAACAATCTGAAAAAGAAATCAGTCAAGTTATCCTACTTGCAATAGCCACAAATAAAATTACATATCAAGAAATTAATGTAAACAAAGAAATGAAAGATCCCTACAATAAAAACTATAAAACATTAATGAAAGAGACTGAAGAGGATACATAAAAATGAGAAGATATTCCGTGTTTATAAATGGGTAGAAGAAGCATTGTTAAAATGTCCATACCACCTGTATTAGTCTGTTCTTGCACTGCTATAAAGAAATACTTGTAACTGGGTAATTTATAGTTAAAAGAGATTTAACTGGCTCATGGTTACGAAGGCTATACAGGAAGCATGACTGGGGAATCCTTAGGAAACTTTCAATCATTCCATAAGGGAAAGCAGGTATGTCTTAAATGATTAGAGAAGGAGTAAGAAAAAAGGGGGAGGTGCTACACAATTTTAAGCAACCAAATCTCATGAGAATTCACTATCACAAGAACAACAAGGGAGAAATCTGCCTCCATGATCCAATCACCACCCACTAGGCCCCTCCTCCTACATTGGAGATTACAATCTGACATGAGATTTGAGTGGAAACACAAACCCAAACCATATCACTACCCAAAGTAATTGACATATTCAATGGACTTCCTTGCAAAACATCAAAGACATTCTTCACAGAAATAAAAAAAAAAAAAGTTTCTAAAATTCATATGGAACCACAAAAGACCCCAAATATCCAAAGTCATCCTGAGCAAAAAGAAAAAAAAAAAAAGAAAACTGAAGGAATTATATTACCTTTCTTAAAAATATACTACTGAGCTGTAGTAACCAAAACAGCATGGTACTGGAATAAAAACAGGTACATAGAACAATAAAACAGGATTGAGAACACACAAACAAATCTACACTTCTACAGTCAAGTCATTTTCAACAATGGTGCCAAGAACATACATTAGGGAAGGGAAAACTAAATAGCAACATGTTGAAGAATGAAACTAGCTCCCTATCTCTTGCCTTATACAAAAATCAAATCAAAATAGATTAAAGACTTAAAACTAAGACCTCAAACTATGAAATTTTTACAAGTAAATCCTGGCTTAACTCTCCAGGAAGCAGATTGGGCAAAAATTTATTTAGTAAAACCCCACAAGCACAGGCAACAAAAGCAAGAATACACAATGGGTTCTCAAGTTAAAAAGCT
The DNA here is from genome assembly GCF_002776525.5 of Piliocolobus tephrosceles. NCBI lineage: Eukaryota > Metazoa > Chordata > Mammalia > Primates > Cercopithecidae > Piliocolobus > Piliocolobus tephrosceles. Next base: position 24,238,063 of record NC_045437.1, read on the forward strand.
TCTGCACAGCCAAGAAAACAATCAACAAAGTGAAGAGACAACCCGCAGAATGAGAGAAAACTTTTGCAAACTACTCATCTGACAAGGAATTAATAACCAGAATATATAAGGAGCTCAAACATCTCTTTAGGAAAATGCCAATGATCTGATTAAAAAGTAGGCAAGGAATCTGAGTAGACATTTCTCGAAAGAAGACATACAGGTTCCAAACTGTCATATGAAGAGGTGTTCAGCATCACTTATCATTAGAGAAATGGCAATGAAAGCTATGGTGTGAAATCATCTCACTCCAGTTAAAACAGCTTTTATCCAAAAGTCAGGCAATAACAAATGCTGGTGAGGATGTAGAGAAAAGGGAACCCTCATACACTGTTAGTAGGAATGTAAATTAGCATAACCACTATGAAGAACAGTTTGGTGGTCCCTCAAAAAAATAAAAATAGAGCTACCATATGATCCAGTAACCCTACTGCTGGGAATGTACCAAGAAGAAAGGAAATCAGTATATTAAAGAGATATCTGCACTCCCGTTTTTGTTGCTGTTCTGTTCACTATAGCCAAGATTTGGAAGCAACCTAAGAGTCCATAAACAGATGAATGGAAAAAAATATGGTACTTATACACAATGGACTACTATTCAGCCATAAAAAAGAATTAGATTCAGTCATTTGCAACAACATGTGTGGAACTGGAGCTTCTTTTGTTAGGTAAAATAAGCCAGGCATAGAAAGAAAAATATTGCCATGTTTTTACTTACTTGTGGGAATCTAAAAGTCAAAAACAATTAAACTCAGAGAGAAAGATAGCAGAATAATGGTTACCAGAGGCTGGAAGTATAGCGGGGGATTGGGTGGGAGGCAAGGATGTTTAATGGGTACAAAAAGATAGAAAGAATGAATAAGACCTAATATTTGATATCAAAACAGGGTGACTATAGTCAAGTATTAATTAATTGTACATTTTAAAGTAGCTCAAACAATATAATTGTGTTGTTAGTAACACAAAAGATACATGCTTTAGGGGATGGACAGCCCATTATTCATGATGTGATTATCACGCCTGTAACAAAATATCTCATATACCCCATAAATATATATACCTATTATGTATCCACAAAAATTAAACATAATTAGATAAAAGATGTATGGCACAATCATAAAGAAATTAGATGGGCCAGGAGCAGTGGCTCATGCATGTAATCCTAACACTTTGGGAGGCTGAGGTAGAAGGATCACTTGAGGTCAGGATTTGGAGGCTGTCATTGCACCACTGCTTTCCAGACAGCAGCAGAGCAAGACCCTATCTAGTTTAAAAAAGTATGAGTTCCACAAAGAGGGAAAAGAGGGCCTAGAACAGAGTCAATTCTGATTCAGAAAGAATTGCTGAAAGAACATACATTTCTGTGCGGAAAAAATATAAAGCTTGGAGTAAAGAGATGGGCTTTTAGACCTCAACCTGCTACTACCTAACTAACTTTGCAAAAGTCATTACTTCTCTCTGGACCTTCTTAACATGAAGAACTTGACCTGGATGATTGTTATAATTTTTATATTTTGTTTGATAATTAGCTATTTTATATAATAAAGTAATAAATAATGTACTCTAAAATACCTTTATGTGTACATTTTTTAGGTTGGCCTTATTTCCCTCTAATTATGTAATGGCAGTACTTGAATTGTGAAGGTTTTTTTTTCCCTAAAAAAATATAGATTCTAGAATTTACATTTAGACATTTAAGGTATAAAGCTATAATGGATAAGATGTTCTGAGTTTCCCATTCACAAGACTAGTGGTTGTGTATTCCAGGGAAAGAGATGTCAAGGTATATACAATCAGAGAAAGAATAATTAAAAAATGAAGTATAGAACTGAGGGTGGTGAAAGGACAGAAGGTTTGGAATGACAACCACAATTTGTAGGTCGCAGTGCAATCTTCACATTAGTAAGAGCTTACCTGGGTGATACGGTTATGCCTCTCCAGCAAATAACTCCTTATGGAGGGCAGATGGCATGTTATTTTCCAGGTGTCAGGACCTAAGAATGTCTGTTATACTTGGTTCATTTTACATAAACATTTCTTCTTCTGTTGAAATATTATACTATATGCTGCAGAAAGCAGAAGGGATGATGATGCAGCATAAAAATTTGAAATGGTAATAAGAAGCCATGGCAGCAGGTGCACTTGGCTAAAGAATGAAGAAGGCACAGTGTGGCACAGACAGCAGGAGATTAGACGAAATGCACAGATAGTTTACAGGGATAAAAAGTTGGTAACAAATAAATTTGAGAAGAGATCACAACAATATGACTCTGGACTGGGTGCTGAGAACAGAAGTAGTATCTATATAGAATAGAAAGCTAAGTGCTCGGAAAGAAAAGAAAAGCAAAAGATAGAAAAGATACAGTTAGGATGTCACTATAATTAAGCAGTCAGAGAAGTTACCATAACTACTTGTAAAGTAATGCAGAGATCTGTGAATTATGATCCACAGGGCAAATCTGGCTGATGGCCCAAATGACTAAAAATTCAGAGTCAGAAAAACAATCAAAATCCATATAAGAATATGTCACAGGAGCTATACATTGTTGCAAAGCCTTAAATATTTACTATCTGGCCTTTAACTGCAAAAGTCATTCTCCCACTAGAGTAGTCAGTTAGCAAATATTTAATTAATCAACTCATTTCTTTGACTCATTTTCTTTGACTCATTAACGAATACGTTTAACCCTTACCTTTTGACAGACATAGCTTGCTGTGTGCTAGAGCAATGCCGATAAAGGTAACCACCTAAAACACTGTACTCCTCAGTACAGTGAATCGGGAGTGTAATTCAAGGTCTGCTCAGATTCCTTGCTCATTCTTAAATCAGATCATTAGAAATTTCCTGAAGAGATGTTTGAAGTCCTTCTATATTCTAGTTATTAATTCCTTGTCAGATGAGTAGTTTGCAAATATTTTCTCTCATTCTGTGGGTTGTCTCTTGACTTTGTTGATTGTTTTCTTGGTTGTGTACTTCTGTTGGTAAAGGAATAGAAAATCAACAAATCTTTAGAAAGTAATTACAATAATGACAAGCTCTGAAAAGAAGCGTATATGTTTTCCAACAGGGAGCAATGTATAAATGGACTTTCCCTAATCTTGGAAAGTGTTGATGACTTTCATGAGAAAGTGGTCAAGCAACTGAGGGCTGCCAGATAAATACGATCTACTCAGGGTGAGGAGGAAGGAGAGAGAGTCTAGAGAGAGGGAATATCACATGTAAAAGCTTTCAGGAATAAAAGAGATTCGATGCATTTGAGGAAAGTAACAAGGCCAATGAGTTTGAAACACAGAGAATGAGGCAGCACCTTGTGGGCTATGAGTGATTGATCATATTTTTTGTCTACCTAGCTCATGGGTGAATCTAATTTAATCCATACTTTTAGTCTTTAGCCCAAAGATAAACGGGAGACAAGAGACCCAGGTTAGCAGCCCAGTGGTTGGCTTAGAGAGGTGTACACTTAAATCATGTTGAGACCATCTTATCTCCTTGAGACATTTACCAGAATGATGTATCAGGAAACATACTTTCTCTTCCTCTGGAAATTCAAGCTATAATGGCATATATGTTTGGAAATGCTAATGGGCATCTCAAATTCATATTCAGGTGTCTGCCTGAGAACAACGTGAGAACAACGCCCACACAAAGAGAGGAAGAGGGAGAGGAAGGAGAAAGGGAAGAAGAAGCAGAATGAGGAGGAGGAAGAGAAGGAGGAAGAAGAGAGAGGGAGAAACTGAAGAAAATTCCTGAGGTTATAAATAGGACACCTATTCAGCCATGATTGAAGATTATATAATTAATTATTTACTGGCTTGATGAAACAATAATTTAGTTGTTTATTAAATCTTTTGAGGTGTATTTTTTTTATTGCTAGTTAAAAGAGTCTTTAAGAATTGTAGATTTCATAAACTGAGAGACTGGGTAATTTACCCTGTGTTTCTTATAGTGATTTTCCTAAATTTCTCATTTTGAGGCAAATAGGAAAAACTAAAAGAAAGTGGAAATTCATGTGAAAGATATATATATACATATCTATCTATCTATATATATACATATCTATCTATCTATCTATCTATCTACATTTTTTTTCCAGAATGCTATTGTTTTATCTTTCCTGGATGAAAAAGACGGAAATATACTTAGGTGTACTTGCTCATTCAACATATATACATGAAGCACCTCTTATGAACCTGATATTTATTTAGATGCTAAGCACATAAAGGAAAATAAAACAAAAAAATTCCCTGCTCTCATGGAACACCTGCTTTAGTAAACCTAAGTTTAAATATAGGCACACCTTGTTTTATTGTGCTTTGTTTTATTGTGCTTCACAGATATTGTGATTTAAGTTTGTGGCAACCTTGTGTCGAGTAACTCTATTGGTGCTGTTGGTGTCATTTTCCCAAGAGCACACATTCTTTTCGTGTCCCTGTGTTACATTTTAATAATTCTTGCCAAAGAATAGCAAACCTGACAAATGTCCTATGTGCTCTCACTACTCTACCAACTGGCTGTTTTCCATTTTTTTCTTCCCTCTTCTTGGGCCTTCCTATCCCCTGACACACAATATTTAAGTTAAACCAGTTAATAGCCCCCCTACAATGGCCTTTAAATGCTGAAGTGAAGTGAAAAGTCACACATCTCTCACTTTCAATCAAAACTAGAAATGACTCAGCTTAGTGAAGAAGGCATATTGAAAGCTGAGATAGCCTGAAAGATAGGCCTCATGTGCCAACCATTTAGCCAAGTTGTGAATGCAAAACAAATGTTTTTGAAGGAAATTTAAAGTGCTACTCCAGTGAACACACAAATGGTAAGAAAGCAAAATAGCCTTATTGCTGATATGGAGAAAGTTTTAGCAGTCTGAGTAGATCAACCAGCCACATTTCTTTCAGGAAAAGCCTAATCCAGAGCAAGGTCCTAACTCTCAATTTTATGAAGGCTGACAGAAGTAAGAAAGCTGCAGAAGAAAAGTTTGAATCTAGTAGAGGTTGGTTTATGAGGCTTAAGGAAATAAGCTATCTTCATAATATAAAAGTGCAAGGTGAAACAGTAAGTGCTTATGTAGTAACCAAAGCATATTATCCAGATCATCTAATTAAGATAAATTATGAAGATGGCTACACTACACAACAGATTTTTCAATGTATATAAAACAGTCTTCTATTGGAAGAAGATACCATCTAACGCTTCCATAGTTAGACAGGAAAAGTAAATGCCTGGCTTCAGAGCTTTAAACAAGGCTAAACCCACTGTTGAGACCTACTACTCAGAACAAAATATTTCTTTTAAAATGTTACTGCTCATTGACAATATACCTAGTCATCTAAGAGATCTGATGGAAATTTACAAGGAGATTAATGCTGTTTTCCTGCTTGCTAACCCAGCATCTATTCTGTATACCATGGATGAAGGAGTAATTTTAACTCTTTTTTTTTTTTTTTTTTTTTTTTTGAGATGGAGTCTCACTCTGTCGCCCAGGCTGGAGTGCAGTGGCCAGATCTCAGCTCACTGCAAGCTCCGCCTCCCAGGTTTACGCCATTCTCCTGCTTCAGCCTCCCAAGTAGCTGGGACTACAGGCGCCCGCTAGTTTTTTTTTTTTTTGTATTTTTTAGTAGAGACGGGGTTTCACCGTGTTAGTCAGGATGGTGTTGATCTCCTGACCTCGTGATCCACCCGTCTCGGCCTCCCAAAGAGCTGGGATTACAGGCTTGAGCCACCGCGCCCAGCCGTAATTTTAACTCTTAAACCTCATTATTTAAGAAATAATTTTTAAGACTATGATTTCCATAGATAGTAATTCTTCTCTTGGATTTGGGCAAAGTAAATGGAAAACCTTCTGGGAAGGATTCACCATTTTCGATATCATTAAGAACATTTGTGATTAATAGGAAGAGGTAAATAAATAAGCAGTACTAGGAATGTGAAAGAAGTTGGTTCCACAACTTATAAATGACTTTGAGGAGTTCAAGAGTTCAGTGGAGGAAGTTACTGCAGATGTGGTACAAATAGCAAGAGAACTATAATTAGAAGTAAAGACTTAAGATGTGACTGAATTTTTGAGATCTCATGGTAAAATGTGAACAAATTTGGTAAAATGTGAACAAATTAGGGGTTATTTCTTTTCTTTTCTTTTTTTTTTTTTTTTGAGACGGAGTCTCACTCTGTCGCCCAGGCTGGAGTGCAGTGGCCAGATCTCAGCTCACTGCAAGCTCCGCCTCCTGGGTTCTGTTCTCGTCATTCTCCTGCCTCAGCCTCCCGAGTAGCTGGGACTACAGGCGCCCGCCACCTCACCTGGCTAGTTTTTTGTATTTTTAGTAGAGACAGGGTTTCACCGTGTTAGCCAGGATGGTCTCAATCTCCTGACCTCGTGATCCACCCATCTTGGCCTCCCAAAGAGCTGGGATTACAGGCTTGAGCCACCACGCCAGGCCTAGGGGTTACTTCTTATGGATGAACAAAGAAAGCGGAATCTATTCTGTGTAAAGACACCATGAAAATTGTTCAAATGACAACAAAGCATTTTGAATATTACATAAACTTAGTTGATGAAGCAGTGGAAATGTTTGTAAAGATTGACCTCCAATTTGAAAAAAGTTCTACTACAGCTGGAATGTTGTCAAACATCGCCACATTCCACATAAAAATCTTTCATTAAAGGAAGGCTATTGCAAAATTCGTTGTTGTCTTATTTTAAGAAAGTGTCCCAGCCACCACAATGTTCAACAACTACCACCTTGATCAGTCAGCAGCCATCAACATTAGGGCAACAAACTCCACTAGCAAAAAGATTATGACTCACTGAAGGCTCAGATGATTGCTAGCATATTTTTGCAGTAAAAAATTTTAAAATTAAGGTATGTATATTGTTTTTTGGACAAGTTGATATTACACACTGAATAAACTACAGTATAACATAACTCTATATACCCTTAGAAATAAAAAGAAACATGTCACTTGCTTTTTGCTGTGATCAGGAACCAAATACACAATATCTTGAAGATAAGTCTTATTGAGAAAATCTTATTTTAAATGTAAAATGAATTAATGATATTACAGTATGGTTTTTCATGAACTGGATAGAAAAACATTGTGATTTATCAACATCACTTTCATAATTAAATTATCATTTCTCTGATTAGGTCTTAGGAAGAAATTAGCCAAAATAAATAGGCTCTGGCTTCTGAAATGACCACCTTTTCAAGACGTAAGTACTGAGGTGGTTGTTTTGATCTATTAGAAATTTGAGCTTCTGCAATTTGTATCATGCTGTGAGTCCTAAATGTGTTACTCTCATTCTTCTTGGACAAAATATAAATGGGGACTGGTCTATCTGAAACATTGGTTCTGGAATAGCCAGTGGACAATCTACCTTCAGAGATCTCTTCCCAGGAAAAATCCCTGACCTGGTTTGATAATGCAAAAGTAGATAATTTGTGTTACTTATATCCTCATTCATAAACTTGTTTGTAATGTACAGTTAGTGGCATATGTTAAGGCACAGTCTATACAAGTGCATCAGAGTCCAGATTCGGGCCACTGGAACTAGTATGAAGGTCCAGGAGCAAAAGAAACCTAGATTAAAGTGATTTTTATGAGTCTGACTCAACTGTAGTTTGTGATTTGATCATATGTGGAAAACATGACGAAAGGGTCATTCTTCGCTTTCTGATCCATTTCACAGGGTAGGTATCAAAGTAAAATTTCTGTGTGTGCTTATACTAAAAGGAAATTTTTAACTAGTGCAATATGGATTACAAGATATGAATTAAGTTTGAAACACTTAAATTACCCTAATGTATTATAATTTCACTTTGATTTGCCTGACCCTGCCTTTATTCTCTACCCCAACTCCCACCTCTAATCTATTGTAAGCTCCTATAAGTAAGGGACTTGGATTTGTTTAAGAAACTATACCCAATTCTTAGAACCACACTTAGCACCTTTTAGGTAAAAGATGCATTTAAATCATTAAATGAAAGAATGAATAAGACAATTAATTAAATATATTAACATATTTTTAAAATAACACTCAACATTCGAAAATACATGTCTGGAGACCTTATCCCAGAAATATTTTGTGCATAATCACAACATTTCAGTTGGCAAATAATTGAAACAAATAATCTTTTTATAATTTTATTTTATGTTTTAATTTTTGTGGGTACATATAGGTATATATTTTTATACAGTACATGAGATATTTTGATATAGGCATGGAATGAGTAATAATCACATAATAAAAAATTGACTACCCTTTCAAGCATTTATCCTTTGTGTTGCAAACAATCTAATTATGCACTTTTAGTTATTTAAAAATGTACAATTAAATTATTTATTGACTATAGTAACCCTGTTGTGCTATCAATACTGGGTCTTATTTATTCTTTCTATTTTTCTTAACCCATTAACAATCCCTGCTCCCACTTTCCACCCACCTACTACCCTTCCCTGCCTCTGGTAACCATCCTTCTAGTCTTTATCTTCATGAGTTCAATTGTTTTTGATTTTTAGATACCACAAATAAGTGAGAACATGTGAAGTCTGTTTTTCTGTTCCTGGCTTATTTTACTTAACATAATGACCTCCAGTTCCATTGATGTTGTTACAAATGACTGAATCTCATTTTTTAAATAGCTGAATAGTACTTCATTGTGTCTAAGTACCACATTTTCTTTATCCATTCATTTGTTGATGGACACTTAGGTTGCTCCCAAATCTTGGCTATTGTTAACCAGGGTAGAACAAACATGAGAATGCAGATATCTCTTCAATATGCTGATATCCTCTGGGTATATACCCAGCAGTGGAGTTACTGGTTCATTTGGTAGCTGTATTTTTCATTTTTTGAGGAACCTTCAAACTGTTCTCCACAGTTGTTGTACTATGAAAATTTACATTTCCAATGAAAGTGTACGAAGGTTCTCTTTTCTCCTCATTCTCACCAGTGTTTGCTATTGCTTAACTTTTGGATAAAACCCATTTTAACGGAAGTGAAATGATATCTCACTGTAAGTTTTGACTTCCATTTCTCTGATGATCAGTGATGTTGAGTACCTCTTTATATGCCTGTTTGGAATCTGTATGTCTTCTTTTGAGAAATGTCTACAAATATCCTTTGCCTGTTTTTTCAGTCAGATCACTAGAAGTTTTCTAAAGAGGTATTTGAGTTCCATACATCTGGTTATTAATCCCTTGTCAGATGGGTAGTTTGCAAATATTTTGTCTCATTCTGTAGGTTGTCTCTTCACTTTGTTGATTGTTTCCTTCATTGTACAGAAGCTTTCTAAGTTGATGTGATCTCATTTGTTCATTTTTGCTTTGGTTACTTGTGCTTATGGGATATTACTCAAGAAATTTTTACCCACACCAATGTCCTGAAGAGTTTCCTCAATACTTTTTTGTAGCAGTTTCACAATTTGAGATCTTAGATTTAAGTCTTTAATCAAGTTTGATTTTTTTTTATTCAGACAAGTGATAGGGGTCTAGTTTAATTCTTCTGCATATTGCTATTTAGTTTTCCCAGCCCTGTTTATTGAAGTAACTGTTTGTTTTCCCAGTGTATGTTCTTGACCCCTTTGTCAAAAATGAGTTCAGTGTAGGTGTGTGGATTTATTTGTCCATTCTCTATTCTGTTCCTTTGGTCTATGTGTCTGTTTTTATGCCAGTACCGTGCTGTTTTTGTTGCTATAGCTCTGTGGTATAATTTGAAGAAAGGTAATGCAATTCCTCCAGTTTTGATCTTTTTGCTCAGGATAGCTTTTGTTATACTGGTCTTTTGTCATTCCATATACATTTTAGGATTGTTTTCTCTATTTCTGTGATCAATGTCATTGGTATTTTGATAGATATTGCATTGAATCTGTAGATTGCTTTGGATACTGTGCACATTTTAACAATATTGTTCTTCTAATTCGTGAACATGAAATATCTTTCCATTTTTTGGTGTCCTCTCCAATTTATTTCATTAGTGTTTTATAGTTCTTGTTGTAGAGATCTTTCACTTTTTTGGTTATGTTAATTCCTAGATATGAAATTTTATTTGAGGGTATTGTTTATGATATTACTTTACTGATCTCTTTTTCAGATTGTTCACTGTTGGTGTTTAGAAATGCTACTAATTTATGTGTGCTGATTTTGTGTCCTGCAGCTTTACTGAATTTATAAGTTATAATATTTTCCTGATAGAGTCTTCAGAGTTTTCTAAATATATGAGTATATCATCTGCTAACAAGGATAGTTTTTCTTCCTTTCCAATTTGGATGCTACTTATTTCTTTCTCTTGTCTAATTGCGCTAGCTAAGACTTCCAGCACTATTTGAATAACTGGTGAAATTGAGCATCCTTGCTGTGTTTCAGATGTAAGAGAAAAGACTTTGAGTTTTTCCTCATTCAGTATGATACTAGATGTGGGTCTGTCATATATGGCCTTTATTATGTTGAAGTATGTTTCTTCTATAAGCATGTTTTTGAAGCTTTTTATCATGAAGTGATGTTGAACTTTTTCCATCCCTTTATTTTCAGTCTATGTATATCTTTACGTATGAAGTGTGTTTCTTATAGGCAACAGATCATTGAGTATTTTTTATCCATTCAGTCCCTCTTTGTCTTTTGATTGGGGAGTTTAATGCGTTTTCATTCAATGTTGTTATTGATAAGTAAAGACCTACTCTTGCCATTTTGTTACTTGTTTTCCTTCTATTGAAGATAATTTTATCTGGCAGTATGCTTTGATTTGTTGTTTTTTATTTTTGTGTATTCATTGTGTATTTTCTGATTTGAGATAACCATTAGGTTTCCAACTACTATCTCATAACCTATTATTTTAAACTGATGAGAAGTTAATTCCGATTGCATAACAAAAACACAAAATAAGACTAATGAAAACCCTATACTTTATCTTTATTTTCCAGCTTTTAAACTTTGCTTATTTCCCTTTATGTCTTATTGTACTGTTAATATCTTGAGCAGTTGCTGTACTTTTTTTTATTGGCTCATCATTTAGTCTTTCTACTTTAGTCAAGACAAGTTTACACACCAAAATTATGATGTTACATCATTTTGAGTTTTTTCATGTTCTTCTTATTAGCAGTGAGGTTTAAATCTTCAAATGATTTTTTGTTATTGTTCATTAATATCCCTTTCTTTCTGACTGAAGTGCTCCCTTTAGCATTTCTGGTGGGAGTTCTGGTGTTGACGAAATTACTCAACTATTGTTTGTCTGGGAATATCTTTATGTCTCCTTTATGCATAGAGAACATATTCAATGGATATACTATTGTAGGGTAAAAGTTTTTTCCTTCAATACCTTAAATATGTTGTGACACCCTCTTCTGGCTTGTATGGATTCCATTATAAAGTCTGCTGCCAGACATATTGGAGCTCCATTATATGTTACTGGTTTCTTTTCTCTAGCTGCTTTTATAATCCTTAATTTATCCTTGACATTTGGGAATTTGATTATTCAATCCCCTGTGGTAGTCTATTTTGGGTTAAATCTGCTTGGTGTCCTATAAATTTTTTTGTAATTTAATGCTGAAATCTTTCTCTTGATTTGGAAAATTCTATATTCTCCCTTTGAGTAAGCTTTCCACTCCTATTTTTTTTTTCTCTACTTTTTCTTGAAGGCCAATAACTCTTAGATTTGCCCTGTTGAGTCTATTTTCTAGATCTTGTAGGTGTGCATCATTTTTTATTTTTTATTATTTTGACTCCTCTGACTGTGTATTTTCAAATAGCCTGCCTCAAGTTCACTAATTCTTTCTTCCTTCTGATCAATTCTGCTATTAAGAGACTGCAATGCATTTCTCAGCATGTCAGTTGCATTTTTGAACCCTAGAATTTCTGTTTCATTTTTTAAAATAATTTTAATCTCTTTGTTAAATTTATCTGATATACTTTTGATGTTCTTCTCTGTGCTATCTGAAATTTTTTTGAGTGTCCTTAAAACTGCACATTTAATTTTCTGCCTGAAAGGTCATGTATGACTGTTTCTCCAGGATTCATCCCTGGTGCCTTATTTAGTTCATTTGATTAGGTCATGTTTTCTTGGGTGGTGTTGATGCTTGTAGATGTTTTTTATTGTCTGGGCGTTGAAAAGAGATACTTATCGTAGTTGTCACAGTCTGGGCTTATTTGTGTTTGTCTTTCTTTTGAGGACTTTTCAGGTATTTGGAGGGACTTGGGATTCAAGCCCAATAACACTGTGGTTTTTTCAAACTTGTAGCAGTACTGCCTTGATGGTCTTGGATGAGTTCTGGAAGAGTTTTCTGGATTACCAAGCAGAGACCCTTGTTTTTGTTTTATTTTGTTTTGCTTTTTTCATTTACTTTTTCCTAAACATACCATCTCTCTCTTTTTACTGAGCCATCTGGAAATGGGGAGGGTAGTGATGCAAGCACCCCTGTAGCCATTACTGCCGTGATGCCCAGGGTTCTTAGATTTAGAGTGGCAAGTTCCCCCAGGCCCTTGGAGTATCCCAGGGATTAGAGTAAAAAACTTTAGCAATTTATTTAATATTCTATTCTACTACAGCTAAAGCTGGCACTCAAACCACAAGATGAAGTCCTTTTTACTCTTCTCTCCCCTTTTCACAGGCAGAAGAGCCTCTCCATGTGGCCCCTACCACCACTGGCCCATGGCGAGTTCTGCCAGGTTTCTGAAGATGTTTGCTTAAAGCCCAGAGCTATCTGCATCAGCTTGTGATAAATGCTGCCAGGCTTGGAACTCACCCTCCAGTGGAGTGGTCTCCCTTCTGGCCCAGAGCAGTTCTAGAAATGCTGTCCAACAGCATAAGGTCAATACTTTTACCTATGATCCAAGACTATTAATATGCATGCCTATTGTTTGTAGGAAAGGAGTCACAAACACCAGTGTTTTCCACAAACACATCAGTGGTGACTGACATATTGCTAAGATTTATTGATTATAAAAGCTTATTGCTACCTTAAAATGAGTGAAGTTTGGCTGGAAAATATACAAGGACAGAGGACAACAACAACAAAAACAAACATAATCCAAACCTGAGAGACATGGGAAAACTTAAAAGTTTCATTGCGAAGTCTAATTTTGATCTTCAGTGAGGAACTCAAACAGGCTTAATAATGGTTTGTCACACAACTGATGTTCAAAAGTGCTGAAGTTAATAATGCGTCTAATCCAGAAATAAATCATCCTTTGAGATAACCAGCTCGACTATTCTTAGATTGCCAGTGAAGCTCTTATGTTTCCATGTGGAACAGTAGCAATAGCAACAAACTCAGTAGAGACTTATCTTAGATCTTTCTGCGCTGATTCAGTACGTGATCCACCATGACAATGAGTAGGTGCACTGGAGGAATGAGTTGACTTTGAGAATCAGTTCTGTTATGAAAACCTGTATGTCATGTGCAAAAGGGGCCCAGCATCCACCAGGAGCTACTGGCAGTGGCTCATTGATCTTTCCATTTACTGCACATGAGCCGGAGTAGGGTTTTGCTCAATGATGGAGTATAAATGTAGTGTGGATCCCAGGAGATGATAATGGTCATGCTAAGTTTAAAATAATTCTGTTTCATTGCATGACTTTGCAAAGCAGTATAAATAATCAGATGCCGAGTATTATATACAAAACATAGAAAAAGATTTGGACATATAAGCCTGTCTATGTAAAAAGCAATTAACTCACATTCTTGACATGTCTATCAAAATGTCACTTGCTAGCACAACATTGACTGTTGAGTGCCTTTTCTCTAGAATTTATATTCTTTCCCCACACTGGGAATCACCAGAGTAACCTTTTTACTCTGTTTTCTTTGCTCTCACCTTACCTCCTTCTGCTCCTTACCGTCTGTCTCTTTTCATTTGTGAATTTGATTAGCTTACAGGGAAGAACTTAGTGTCAGTACCCTCCAAAGTTTAACTAAAAAGCCTGAAAGCTTACGTATTTAAAACAGCACACATAATGTAAATAACTTATATCTGTGAACTATATCCCTTTATGACAGAGATTAAGTTAAAAGTGTAGTGTTTAAGTGTGACATGAGCCTTGAGTACCGCAAATAATATCACATCAGGGGAAATGTCACCTTTTTTTGCAGTCTACTTCAGTGCTAGTGAGGAAAGACCAATTAAAAATAGGGATCAGTAAATATGTTGTCTTGATAATCTAGAGTAAAGGATATGTTTGCATACAGATTCTTTGCTGTATTAGCTCAGCTGAACTTTATCTTTTCCCTTGACACCCTGCTGATTTCCAGCATATGTGTGTGTAATCACTAGTGTGTGACCTTCTACTGTTTGCCACTTAAATATCTGTTCCCTTGTCTTTTGCCAGCTGTACTAAGCAATGTTCTCAGGTATATTTTTGGTCCTGTCAGCAATATAAACATCAGAAAAAACATAGCTGTGGGTTTCTCAAAACTCTCCTTTCCTTTCTCATTGTGTTCTCCATTCCGCTCTTGAATATAATTGATTACAAGTCTAGTGAATGATCTTACTATTGTTAATACATTCACATTTTTCTTCAATTTAAATTCAGCATCCAAACTATATATCCTCAAAGGGGAAATACCCATGCAAACAAGAAGGAGAAATAAAATGCACAATAAATATTTGAGACAAAATGCTTAGGATAGTCACTTGATTACTTATTTGCTGCTTTTTCTCCTATTTCTCCCCTTGCCCAGAGCAACATAATCTGAACTAGTTATAATATTAAGAGAATGTCAGTGTTAATTGGAGTATTTTGCCTTCATCAGGAAACAACGAAAAATCAGAAGCTCTTAAAGCAGTAAGTTTAGTCTTGTGGGAGGTTAATTTCCTTCGGAAGTTATCTTAACTCCTTCTCACCACATGGGCATTATGTACTCTTAGTTTGTTACTGTTGTCTTTATAAATAGCCCTCCAGTGGCCCTAAATAGTAATTAAAGCTTTGCAATATGCCTATATTGTTAAAGTATAAAAAAGAGTAATTTAGATATGTGAAGAGTGTAGCTTGACAAATTACAATGATCACTTCTTTTCTTTCAGATTGCACATTTTTCTCTCCAACTACATTTTCCTCTTCCTTGAACAGGATAAATTTCAACTGGCTGGGCCACTAATAGTCTCAGTTTCACTATCTAATGATAACTGTATTCAGATGCAATGGTCTTTGACAAATTGAATTCTAATGTTTAATGTTTGCAGATCCTCTTTGTTCTGAATGTGGGAAGATGGAATTTCCTGCTTCAAGCTGACAGCAGTAGTTTGAAACGTAGTACTGATTGTGATTTTAAGAATATCTTGTGATATATGATCTACTTCCATACTACAGAAGAGGATTTAAACCTTGAGACACGTGTCTGCATCTCACTATTTACACATGTCTGCATCTCACTATTTGATGTTTCTGCAAAAATAATATTAAACTTTCGCCATTGACTCAATATAGGATTCACAGAATATGAGTGTTTTAGAGTGAATTAGAGAGTTCCCTCAATTTGATAACTCATTTTTTTTTTTTTTTTTTCAGATGGAGTCTTGCTCTGTCACCAGGCTGGAGTGCAGTAGTGCGATCTTGGCTCACTGCAACCTCCACCTCCTGGGTTCAAGCGATTTTCAGCCTCCCGAGTAGCTGGGATTACAGGCACGTACCACCACACCCAGCTAATTTCTGCATTTTCTTAGAGATGAGGTTTCACCGTGTTGGCCTGCCTTGGCCTCCCAAAGTGCTGGAATTACAGGAGTGAGTGACAGACCATGCCTGGCCCAAATTTTTTTTAAATTGAAAATTTTGTAATTATTTTTGCTAAAATATTGGTATTCTCATTGTTAAGTTTTATAAATCCTTGTTATATTTATCTTAGACCTTCAATTTTCTTTTAAACTACACACATGCATTGTGCATGCACACACTAACACACAAACAAAATTAACATCCCCATGGTTTCTGAATTCACTTTATGTACATATACAGATACTTCTTAATTTACAATGGGGCTATGTTCCCATAAACATGTTGCTGGTTAAAAATATTGTAAATTGACATGCATAAAATATACCCAATGAATTGAACACAATAGCTTAGCTTAGCCTACCTTATACATGCTCAGAACACTTATATTAACCTACAGATGGGCAAAGCCTATTTTAGCACAAAGCCTATTTTATAACAAAGTTTTGAGTATCTTATGTAATTTATTGAATACTAAACTGAAAGTGAAAAACAGAATGGTTATAACAGAATAAAAAAGTAACCTGTAGAAAGAAAGAAAATATTTGCAAAGTTATTCATTTGATAATGAATTAATATTCAGAATACACAAGAAACTCAAACAGCTCAACATCAAAGAAAAAAATTGAAAAAAAAATTGGCACATTAGTTGAATCGCCATCTCTGAAAAGAAGACATACAAATGGCCGAGAGGTGTATGAAAAAATACTTAACATCGTTAATCATCAGGGAAATGCAAATTAAAACCATGATGAGATATAATCTCCCTCTAGTTACAATGGCTATTATAAAATAGACAAAAGATAACAAATGCATAGAAAGGGGAACTCTTATACATTGTGGTGGAAATGGAAATTAATATAGTTATTATAGAAAACAGTATTGGCCGGGTGAGGTGGCTCACTCCTGTAATCCCAGCACTTTGGGAGGCTAAGGCAGGCAGATCATCTAAGGTCAGGAGTTTGACAACAGCCTGGCCAACATGGTGAAACCCTGTCTCGACTAAAAATACAAGAAATTCACCAGACATGGTGGTGCATGCCTGTAATCCCAGCCACTTGGACAGCTGAGGCAGGATAACCGCTTGATCCCAAGAGGGGGAGGTTGCAGTGAGCTGAGATTGTGCTACTGCTCTCCAGCCTAGGCAATGAGAGGGAAATTCTGTCAAAGAAAGAAAGAAAGAAAGAAAGAAAGAAAGAAAGAAAGAAAGAAAGAAAGAAAGAAAGA
>NC_045437.1:24255033-24310502 GCF_002776525.5 Piliocolobus tephrosceles
AGAAAGAAAGAAAGAAAGAAAGAAAGAAAGAAAGAAAGAAAGAAAGAAAGAAAGAGAAAATAGTATGCAGAATAGTATGCAGGTTTCTTAGAAGACTAAAAGTAGAACTACCACATGATCTAGCAATTCCATATTAGGTATATATCTAAAAGAAAAGTAATCAGTATGTTGAGGCAATATCTGCACTCCCATATTTATTGCAGAACTATTTGCAACAACCAAGATATGAAATCAACCTAAACACCTAACAACAGATGAATGGATAAAGAAAATGTGGAATATATACTCAATGAAATACTATCCAGCAGCAAAAAGGAATGAAATCCTAAAATTCACAGCAACATGGATGAGCTTGGAAGACTTTAAATGAAATAACCCAGCTGAAAAGAGATAAATACAACATATTCTCATTTATATGTGGGAGCTAACATAGTTGATTTATAGAAATAGAAAGTAGAATAGTGGTTACTAGATGCTGGGAAGAGAAATGGGGAGGAAGAACAGTACAAAATTGGTTAACAGATAAAAAATTACAGCTAGATAATAGGAATCAGTTCTACTGCTTTAAGCACTGCAGGTGACTATAACTAAAAATTTATTTTTTTATTTCAGGCCAGGAATGGTGGCTCATGCCTGTAATTCCAGCACTTTGGGAGACCAGGGCGAGTGGGTCACCTGAGGTCAGAGTTCAAGACCAACCTGGCCAACATGGCAAAACCCCGTCTCTACTAAAAATGCAAAAAGAACCCGGGTATGGTGGCACATCCTTGTAATCCCAGCTGCTCGGGAGGCTGAGGTGGGAGAATTGCTTGAACTTGGGAGGCGGAGGCTGCAGTGAGCCAAGATCGCACCACTGCATTCTAGCCTGGGCAACAAGGCTATACCCTGTCTCCAAAAAAAAAAAAAAAAAAAAAAAAAAATTATATTTTCAAATAACAAAAAGAGTAAATTTTGAATGATTCCAACAAATAAATAATAAATGCTTGAGGTGATGAATATGCTAGCTACCCTGATTAGATCATTACACATTGTATATATAAATGCACCAAATTTTACGCTGCACCCCATCAATATGTACAATTCCTATATATTAATTAAAAATAATTTTAAAAAACAAAAAACACCCTCAGAATGGTTGTATAGCTACTTGAAGTATGGTTTTGCTTTTGTAAATTCAAAAAGTTTTTGACCTATCGTCACTCAGAGATCCATCCGTTTGCACTGTATATGTGTATCTTTAATATCTTTGTGCTTCTGTTTTATATTATTTTGCCAATATTATGCTTTCTTGACATCATTCACTTACTTTTAAAGACTAAAATTATACTTTAATACAATGAATTATGTGTCATTGCCTAATTTTAATTTGTAAATAAATTTTCTTTTATGGCCTATTTGCCCGTGTGTTTAAGAGTATGTGACTGGGTTTCATTCTAGATGTAAATTCATTTTCCCTTTTGCATCTATCTCTTTGTGTTTTATTCTCTGTGTCTAGAAGTTTTGGCAATGACTTAAACCAACCACAGTTTCTATCAATCCGAAAGCAGCATGGGGACTTTATCCCCTTGGTGACAGCAGATATTTGTAGATTTAGACACCAAGCCATCGGGGTGGTTTGTCTCAGTCCCCACCTCTCCCAGGTCCCCCAAATAATTCATAGTCTCAGGGAGTGATGAGCCGGCAGCAGCTTTTCCATTCTCTTCTCAGCAAGTGGTTCTCACCCCAGATTCCTGTTTTAGAGTACAGAGCCTTGTTTTGTTTTTGTGTTTTAAATGGAATTATTTACTTTTATTACAGAGAAAGCTTTTCTTCTGATCTCTGTTGCCTGCTGGCTGAGGGTCAGGAAGCTTGAAACCTTGGCCCCATGCTCTGATGTATGTTTGAGTTTTGAATATGGGTTATGGAAATGGTTACCTTATAGTTGAACAAAACAAGCTCTTTTCTAATCTCAGGTTATTAATTGAAACGATCATGGTGTGTGTGTGTGTGTGTGTGTGTGTGTGTGTGTGTATGTATTTAGGTTTGGGAATTATACTCAAATAACGATCTTACAGTATCATCTTTATTGAAAGTCATGTGGATTGCTGTTATCCAGTGAAATTTATTGCATAGTTTCAAAATCTGCCACTGTAGCTATGAATAAAGCTGCTTTTGAAATAATCAGTAAACACTAAGCTCTCTATATAAGAAAAACTTGTATTCTGTAGGATTTTTATAGAACGGTGTGTGTGCTTTTCTCCGTTAACTTTATCTTGAGTAATCTAATAACATTAGTTATAGATTGAGTCTGCAAATAATAATCCTAGAAATTCAGTGAACAATAATGTTGATTATTGTTATAAAAGTTCCTTGATATTAAGATTCATAGACAGTGATCATTCCTTTAGTAAATTATTACATAGGAAACAAAACATTGTCTCTAAAAATTCAGATTCACAATCCAAACAAGAAAATGAAAATAAAAATAAAGCCTTTTAAATATGTTCAATTATGTTCATCTTACATATTTAGTTTTTTTCAGTTGAGTGATCATTGATTTGCTGGAATAAAATTTTATGTTCAGGGTTAAATAGGCTTAAATTTTTTAGACCATGAAAATATAAAAATAAAACATTAAATTTGCATTGTGTAAATAGAACAATATACATAATTTACTACTGGAAGGAAACATCTCTATTTTAATCTGTTTGATTTATAGATAATGATATGATCACTGTTTATATTTAAGTCATATCATATATATTTGAAATAACATAAATAAGAAAATTGTATATTTGAACTATTAAGTGTATTTGAAGATGCATTCATTAGCATTAAATATTTCATGAGTGTTGAGTAAAATACTCTCTCCTGATTAGTATTATCATATATTAAACTGGTAACATTACTCAGATAATTGTTTTCTGGTATTTTCTCTGCTAGAAGTTAGAAGTAATTGAAGGATAAGGCTTATCTGATGACTATATTTTTAAAAAACATTAGAAAAGGCATAATTCAAGAAAAATTTTAAAACTAATTATATATGGTATAGTGCTATTATATATGTTTCTTCCTTAAAAAAGTGGATAAATGATATTTATTTGGAGATTTTGAGACTTCTAAAATACTTTTGTTCAATTATATCAAGAAATCTGATAATTTTTTTCTTGCCAAAACGTGTGCATGCCTCTTTATCCAGAATTAATTAAATTTAAAATTTTCTTCCTATTTTTCCTATTTCTGCTTAGGCTAATTAAATGAGTTACGAAACTTCCTAGTTGGATAGAAGGCATGTAGTGTTTTAATCCTTCTGTGCTACAAATAGTATCTAATAGGGTCTTCCACAATACAGATTGAAAGGTATAAATTAGTCTTCATTGTCCTCTGTATCTAATTTATATAATAAGTTTTAAATATGTTCTTCAAATTGAGAATCATAAGATAATCAGATAACCAGTAATCAGTAACTTTAGCCATATGATATGTAATGCATAGTTATAATATATATATGTATATATTAAGATTTATGGGCATGTAATAAACATTTTAATTCTACCAACAAGAAGCTTAAATGTTTTCTTTTCCAAGATTATAAAAAGTAATACAAATATCACTGTATCAAGAGAAAATATAGATGTCAACATTATAATTAAACCATTATCTATCTTTTCATACATGCATACAAACATACATACATACATACATACATACATACATACATATTTCTAAATTC
Organism: Piliocolobus tephrosceles; assembly: GCF_002776525.5. Lineage (NCBI taxonomy): Eukaryota > Metazoa > Chordata > Mammalia > Primates > Cercopithecidae > Piliocolobus > Piliocolobus tephrosceles. The sequence goes on from NC_045437.1 coordinate 24,258,746, forward strand.
TCATGGAGGACAAATGAAACAAGTGTAAGTCATAGCTAAAATGTTTCAGAAAAGGAAAAAAAATTGTAAGTCTTGTTCTACCTAATATAAAAACATAGAAATAACAGACTCAAAATAGTGGGGTACTATTAAAATGAGTTATAAGGAATTGCTATGATTTAAATGTTTCCTCCCAATTTTATGTGTTGGAAACAATTCACAATGCAATAGTGTTGTGGATAGGGACCTTGAAAGGAATTTGGGTCATTAAGGGTCTGCCTTCAGGAAAGGATTAATGCTGTTATATAAAGGCTTGCAGGTGTGAGCTCTCATGCTCTTCTCTCATGTGAGAAGCAGCGTTTAAGGCACCATCTTGGATATGGAGACCAGGCCCTTTTAAATTTGCCTGTGTCTTGATCTTGGACTTTTCCACCTCTAGAAATATGAGTAAATAAATTTCCATCCTTATAAATGACCCAGTCTGTGGTATTTTGTTGTAGCAGCACGAAATGGACTAAATAGAGATCAATGCAATGAAATAGGCTAATATAACATAGAAATAATCACAAATGAATGAAAGATAACTATTTAAAAGTGGTATTTGTTACACATTGAAAATTTGTAATAGAATTTTTATATTTAGCCTTATCCAGTATGTTAGTCAGTTGTCAGTTCAGACTTCAATAACAATTACCATACACTACATGGCTTTAAGCTACAAACATTTATTTCTCACAATTCTGGAGGATGGGAAGTCCAAGATTAACGTGCTGGCTCACTCAATTCTTGGCAAGGGCCATCCTCCTAATCTTCAGAAGGATGCTTCTTCCTGGATACTCACATGACACAAAGATAAATCTTGTTCTTAAAGGCATGCTAATCCCATCAGGAGCATTCCTCATGATCTAATAATCTCCCAAAGCTGCCACCTCCAAACACCATCACACTGGGGATTAGGGCTTCAACATATAAATTTTGGGGAGACACAAACATTCAGTCCATAGCACAACAAATAAGTTCATAAGTGAATAAATGAACAGTATTCAAAAAGTTAAATGTAGCCAGTGAAATTACAAATATTATGTTCTACCTTCTATTACAAATAAACAAATTTGACTGACAGTGGTGGCTCACGCCCATAATCCCAGCACTTTGGGAGGCCGAGATGTGTGGATCACATGAGGTCAGGAGTTCAAGACCAGCCTGACCAACACGGTGAAACTATGTCTCTACTAAAAATAAAAATAATTAGCTGTGCATGGTGGTGGACACCTGTAATCCCAGTTACTCGGAAGGCTGAGGCAGCAGAATTGCTTGAATCTGGGAGGCAGACGTTGCAGTGAGCTGAAATCATGCCATTGCACTCCAGCCTGGGCGACAAGAGTGAAACTCAGTCTCAAAAAATATAATAAATAAAATAAAGAAAGGCATAAATAAACAAATTCTAAACAGAACATTAACAAACTCCCACTAGCCTTCAAAAAATGAAAAAGAAAATCAGTGGATGCTTGTTGGATGTGACAACCTATGAAGGAATTATAACTGAAACCAATATCACCAAAGTTAATGTATACACATTAGGAAAATCTGTGCAAGAAAATACAATGAACAAATAGTTAAAATACAAACATTCTTGATTACCATCACCTAGAGAAAAATTTATGGAGTTTGTCAATTCTCAGAAAAGGAATCAACACACCAGTATTAAAAGAATGACTTATAAAAACAAAATATTTCTTTTATAACTGGGACATTTGAAAATAATTTATAATTTTAAAAGAAGATACATCCTAAAGAAGGTGTGGGGTAAACATTGCAGTATAAATAGTGTATGTAGTAGCCCACATTTATTAAATATCCAATATGTGATTCGCATTTTTCTAGGACTTGAGTTATATGTATTAACAATTTATCTTCAAAACATCCCCAAGTAGGCACTGTTAGTATTCCCACTTTACTTATGAGTAAATTGAGGCACATAAAAATTCAAAACTTGTTTTTATAATTAGTGCAGTGGAAAAACCAAAGTTCATCATCAAGTTTTCTGGCTCTATAGGACATGAGACTCTTAAACACAGGGCAGTGCTTGCAAAGTATAACAATAATATTTACCACTTATGAACACTACGCGTTTGCTAGGGATTATGGTAATCATTTATACATGGCATTTCAAGTAATCTCTAGAGGAAAGTTTATTTTCTTCTGAGACTAGAGAAGGAAATCAAAACCCAAATAGTGTAAGTAAATGTCCAAAGTTGAAAGAGCTTCTAAATATAGCAACTGTCTGTGAAATAGCAAAATCTTGCACACTCGTGCCCTTTCCATTTTGGGATATTGTTTTCAATCTTTCACTAAAGCGAAATGAAGGTACAGTAGCCCCTTCATATCTGTGGGTTCTGTATTCCTGGATTCAACCAATGGCAGATCAAAAATATTTAAATAAAGAAACAATAAAAAAATACGGCAATAAAAATAATGCAATAAAATATGATAAAACAAGTATTTACAAAATATTTACTTTGTATTAGGTATTATAAGTAGCCTAGGGGTGATGTATATAGGATGTGCAGAGTTGTATGTAGGAGGATGTGTGGAGATTGTACACAGATATTACATCTTTATATATAAAGGACTTGAGCATCCTTGGATTTTGGTATCGGTTGGAAGTCCTGGAACCAATACCCCACGAATACCGAGGAACTACTGCATGTCTAACTGAAAAAAAAGTCTTTAAGATGACGTTATTTCATTTGTATGAAACTCTACTAAAAATGGTAAGAAATGGATACAAAATGTTATGTTCATGAATGTACTTGGCAACCATGACTGTGAAAAAAAATAAAATAATTCAAATATCTAACCATAGAGAATTATCAAATAAATTCACATACTGACTGAAGCATAGCTATTGGAAATCAGGTGTTCAAAAAGGACATATGATATGTATATTTATTCATTTTCTCTATATATGTGTGCTTAGAGAGACAATGATTGAGGGAAGAATACAAGAACTATTAGCAGTGGTTAATGTAATATTTTACCATGTAATACAATTTTTTCTTTGAGATTTCTCTATTTTTTTTTTAAGTTTTCTGGTCTCAACTAATTTATTTCGCATATGTGAACCATGGGACAAGAAGAATGAGAATCATAATAGGAGTATGCCACAAAGGCAAGATAAATAGTTAAATAAGTAATACAATTTTTCGAAAAAGGTTTATTTTCTATCCTACAATGGACATCTCAAGACAATTGGGTAGTCCATTGAGTCTCTAAATTAGAACACAGTTGGATGTTTCTGACAATGTTCAGATTTTGTTTTCATCCTCTGAGATGCTGAGATTCACTAGGGAAACCTAGCATTCCAAATGTGTTAGAAAATACATAAGGTGTCAACACATTGTGACATGGGAGTGATACTAGTAAAAGCCGTTTGAGTGTGTTAATAGCACAAAACCAGTTCATTCTAATAGCAGAAAAATATGAGTACATTTCAGGTTTCCTTCCTTCCTTCTTTCTTTTTTTCTTATTTGCATTTGTAGTATTACTTTATAAATTAAGAAAAATGATGTAATTTTCTAAAAGACGTAGGATGCTTTGTGTGGAAATTTCTACTCCCTTTGAAGCTGGTTATTCAGCATTGTATACCGAACTATTGTAGCCATGCATTGTTTTTTACTCATTTACTCATTTGCTCTTTTTTTTCTGTCTCCCTTGCATCATCTCTGATGCTAACATTCAGATGGCAAATGAAAGAATACTTTGCAAAGTTCATGAATTGGCACAACTGTAGTTGATAAAATTTATTTTCTGACTAATTTGCTGTTTTTCATTATACCTTTTCCAAAAGTAATAGAGAAAAGAGAGAACAGGATCAATAATAGATAAGTGAATATGACCTTACCAACATGTGTCCTCAATTGGAAAATGTTCACAGGTGGAATGAATCAGTCAGCATCTTACTTCATTCATAGGTGAAATGATTGACCTGTCTCTCCCAACTTTGCCTCCATTACCTATGAGGAGTTGCACTGAAGATGTGTTTAATGATTATTGGCTACATTATATTAGTGGCTACTAGTCATCTTTATTGTTTGTTATTGCTCTGGCCTAAATCACCTTTAGTAATAAAAAAATTGTTTAGAAACATCAAATATATCTATTTTTTTTCCTACTGACAGAACTCTGAAGGTTCTAATTTTGGCTAATATATCAAATCACTTCCGTTTTGTCAATAGACATTTTGGAGAGATGACATTGAAACCTATCTGGATGTATACTGATTATTGCAGTTTCTACAGAATTGTGTGTTAACTAATGAGATGTATGACAAGGTGACCCAGTGATAGTGATGGTAGTGATAACAAGGGGACTAGAAATCCCAGCACAGTTGTCACCTCAATTTAGTGAGAAAAAAGAAAGCTCTGAAGGATTTTTTTTTCTCCCTTGAGTAGCTTGTTTTCTTACTTTGTTCCTTCATTATTATTATAAATTGAAATTAACTTATTTCCTCAGTCTAATCTTTAATATGCTAAGATATGTCAAATGTGTCCAATTGCATTGAACAATTTGAATACATTCTATTTTAATCTTATTGACTATATTGATCTCATTCTCCTCCTCAAACAACACAGCCAAAAATATGCAATCCATTTCAGTAAATGAAACCTCTGGGTGAAGGTTAATTACAAGGCTTCTAAATGAAACAACTGAAAAGAGACAATGATCAATTGAAAATAGACCCTAATAGAGTATGTATGTGCATTTTTCCTTTCACCATAAGGGTTGGAATTATAAGCCACAGATGCCAGTTCCCAGTTACCATGCCAGCTGGGGATACATTTGCCCCCACTCTTTCCCATTGGATTTGAAAACTGCTCAATTATCCTTGTATTCCAAGGTCTGTGCTTGCAGCAGGGCTCTGAGATCTAAATTCTTTCACAGATAGAGATGGGTTCAGTTTATCTGTCTAAAGAGAGAAATTGTAATGCACATACATATTTGACTTTCATATAGTGAGAAAAAGAAACATTTACATCTATCAAGTTAAAAAGAATGCAGTAAGTCTGGTGTGTGTGTGTGTATGTGTGTGTGTGTGTGTGTGTGTGTTGTAGGGAAGGTTGGGGAGAGAGGAGCAAACTGGCAGTTTTTCAGGGACAATCTAGCTATTTGCTATTCCACAGTTGCTTCTGGAGTCTGCGGGTGGCAGCTGGTCGTGCTTCTCTGATGGCCATGCTTCCAGGAAACAGCAGAACTAAGACAACCTAAAACAATAAACGCAATGCTATTAACAAATTACTGCCCCTTCCCCCTTTCTACCGATTTCTTTCCAGAAAACATCTGTCTTCTTGGCCTCCTTTTTGCACGCATAAATTCACTTCTAAAGTTCACAGCTTCTTGAGCATGTTTCTATTCTCTATTTAAAAAATGTGTTTTTCTCACAATCATCTGACAGCCTTTCAGTAGCAGAGGTTGTGTGTACTATTTAGTTTTACTTTCTCTATCAAGAATACTGTTTACATACTAGGCAATGAAGAATATGCATGACCAATGAGATCAAAAATTATTAGGGGCAATAATATAAGATAATCTTTTTAGAGAAATTTTGCCTTAATAGTGTCTCCCACTTCCTAGAGCCCATTCTACAATTTCCTGGCTTATACTGGCATAATTTATTTTATTTTAGTTTCATAATATTATTATTTCTTCTTTTCTGTGTACTTTTTCTGTTACAAGAATCACGACTTCCACTTGTTTTCCACACATCCATTATTTACAATTAACTAATTTCAAGACTAATGGATCACCACTGCTTTCCCCTCTCCTTTTGTCTTTTCTTTTGAAATTCATATCATTAATTCAAATATATTTTTATTGAGAGTTTTTCCTTGACAGTTTTCTTCAAATACATACATAAAGATGTATCCTTTTAATGTTTGTTGTTGCTCAAATATGCCTTTCTTTTGCCTAACATATGTTTGGTATTTTGCTTGGAGATGTGATAGTTGTAGTCTCAACTTCTCAATGGTCTGTAGATGTTCTTCCATTGTCTTCCACTTCTGTTATTGCACAGGAGAGTCCAATGCTTTGTTTTGTGTTTAATTCTTGTTCCTGTGTAGTCAGTTGTTATTGCATGGAAGCGTGTTTTTTTTTTTTTTTTTTTTTTTTTTGAGATGGAGTCTCGCTCTGTCACCCAGACTGAAGTGCAGTGGTGTGATCTCGGCTCACTGCAACCTCTGCCTCCGAGGTTCAAGCAATTCTCTGCCTCAGCCTCCTGAGTAGCTGGGATTATAAGCACCTATCATTACACCCAACTAATTTTTTTGTGTGTGTTTTTTGTGGAGATGGTGTTTCACCATCTTGGTCAGGCTGATCTTCAACTCCTTACCTGATGATCCACCTGCCTTGGCCTCCCAAAGTGCTGGGATTACAGAAGTGAATCACCGCACCTGGCCAACTTTTTCTTTTTTTAATTTAAATTATGGAAGAAAGGATTTTACCAAGATATTGCCTCTCTTACTTTCTTTTCATTTTTCAGTAAAAACTTAATATATAGTAGGTATGAGAAAAATATTCAGGATGTATGAACAAACATTTGTTGAGTGCATACTAATACAAAGTACTGTGATAGAAAATCACTTCTTTCCCTTGCTCATTAAGTTTCGAGTACAATATGGAAAGTATGCAGGTAAACATTTAATTATGACAAGGCATACTGAATTTGAACTCTTTAGGGATTAGACAAAGTTCTCTCTGTGGAAGTAAATAAAGGATTTGTTTTAATGGATTTTACAGAAGTCATCTGGGCTTTTCAACAAAATAGTTTTCTCTCTCCACTGACCTGAATTGCCTTAACTGCCAAATGTCTGGGTCTTTACTCAGTAAAAGAGAGACACAGGGTGCAATTCTCCTTTTTCATATCCTTGTTCCCTTTGTCAGTTGAATATCTAGTTGGACATTTATTGCAGAAGCACACTGAAGGCAACTTCAGCTGAAGGTGAGCCAATGTTCGTGTAAACTTGCAATCCAGATTAAATATTAGGGTTTGTCCCAGCTCACATAAGAAGCTAGAGTTATAAGGTTTAGAGTTGGAGGGAAGTCAGAGATTCTTTTAGACAGATGAAAGAACATATGTAAAAGGCTGGAAGCAAAAAAGTCCATGAAAAATACGTAAGAAAGAGATCACGAAATACAGAGAGCCATAGTACAATATGACCCTGAGTGCAACTGGGTGGCTCTGAATGAAAACAGATTCATGATGTGAACTGACCTGAAACAGTCAGTGTAGGAGGCTCCCCAGACAAGAGGGATGCTGGACTAATCCAATAGATACATGATAAACACAGAAAAAATATCCTTATTTTCTTGAAATGCTTTTCATTTAAACCAAAACGACAGCAACCAGGAAACCCAACTAAAAAACAATCCACATAATAGAGCTACTTTATTTTTTGGAATAAAGAGGAACACTCTCCTATATTTTTGTATATGATTGATGTCTTGGCCAGCATAAAATATATTAGCATTTTTTTTTGAGACGAAATCTCACCCAGGTTGGGGTGCAGGGGCGCGATCTTGGCTCACTGCAATCTCTGCCTCCCCAGTTCGAGCAATTCTCCTGCCTCAGCCTCCCGAGTAACGGGGACTACAGGCGCACACAACCACCCTGGCTAATTTTTGTAGTTTTTGTAGAGATGGGGTTTCATCATGTTGGCCAAACTGGTCTTGAACTCTTGACCTCGGGTGATTTGCCCGCCTCGGCCTCCCAAAGTGCTGGGATTACAGGCATGAGCCACTGCTTCTGGCCATTGGCGTTTGTTTAAGGTTTGACTGCTTTTTCACTTTTGTATGAATCTATTTTGAAAGCAGTATCTGAGTGTGGGAGGTTCCCTGGGACTTGCAATGCATCTGTTGGAGTCACAACTGAGAAGATTGCCTTAAAAAAGAAAGTAACCCATGAAAACATTGACCTGACCAAAGTGGACGAAAATCCCTGTCAAGATAGAATAACAACTCTGTTTATTGATCCACTTTACTGAAGTTGGCTAGGAAGAGGGGCATAATAACAATTCATTTTATCTGAGGATTTGTGAAACTTGAAAAAGCTGATATTTTCAGGTTATTTTGGAATTATCACTTAAAATAATAATTGAAATGTTTATATTCACATATTTTAAATATAAATTAATATTAGACTGTGTAATTTAAAAATATACAGCTGCTCCACAGGGAGCTTTCGGGGTTCTCTTTCCTGCACTGAGATCACTGTCATTAGCTATTACAACACATTTTTTGTTTGTTTGTTTTTCAGATGGACTCTTTCTTTCCAATCCAGGCTGGAGTGCAGTGATGTGATTTCGGCTCACTGAACCTCAGTCTGCCTCTCGGGTTCAAGCGATTCTCCTACCTCAGTCTCCCAAGTAGCTGGGATCATAGATACCTGCCACCACGCCCAGCTAATTTTCCTTTTTTTCTTTTTTTTTGATATTTTTAGTAGAAACGGCTTTTCACCATGTACCATGTTGGCGAGGCTGGTCTCAAACTCCTGAATTCAAGTGATCCACCCTTCTCAGCCTCCCAAAGTGCTGGGATTACAGGCCTGAGCCGCTGAGCCAGCCCTATTGCAACACATCTGATTGCATTTAAGGCATTATACTCTTGGAGATCAGAAAGCGTATTCAACCTGTACAGAGCTTGTGTGCGTATGCATATGTGTGAAGCATATGTTTTGTTTAGTTAAGTTGCAATCTTCTTCAATACATAATTTTTCAACACATAATTTTAGTGTGCTCTTTTAGTTTTAACATGGAATCTTGAAAATAATAGACAGCTGCTACTTTAATGATTGATTGGTTGGCTGGTTGATATATCTCCTAATTTCAGTATCATCTAACACTTTTTGTTGTTGTTTTACTGGAATCCTATTACATGATTTTCCTTAATTTTAAAAGAATATATGCAGTTTTTTTTTTAATTTAAAAAAGGCAATTATTTCAGAATGGCTTAAAAATAATTTCACACTTCTTTGTCCTCAAAAACACAAAACTCCCTAGGGGCAAACACATTCAACAGTTTGTTTTTAATTCTTATAGATGTTGTCCTTATCACTCTTGACTTAATTTTAGGCCTTACTTCTTTTTGACACTTTCTTTTATATAATATATAATTAGGTAGAATGTTATTTCCACAATTTCTCCTTAAATAGTAAAGTTCCACTTTCAAAATTTTATTTGATTTTTTTAACTGACAAATAATAATTGTACATGTTTGTGCGATACAATGAGATGTTTTAATACACGTATATATTCTAGAATGATAAGATCATGCAAATTAACAGATCCATTATCTCACATGTTTATTATTTCTTTGTGGTTATAACATTTAAAATCTACTCTTTTAGCAATTTTGAAATATATAATATATTATTATTAATCTTGGTCACCACGTTGTGCAATAGATCACTTGAACATGTTTCTTCTGTCTAACGGAAATTTTGGTAAGCTTGGACCAACATCATTTCTTTCCTCTTGCACCCTCCAACTCTGCTTTCCCCCTTTCCAACCTCACCCACTCCCTTGTGTCCACAGCCTTTGATAACCACCATTGTATTATTTTTTATCAAGATGTTAATAATTTACTTTGACTTCAGACTATGTAAGATGAGAATATATGTTGCCCAGATTACCTTTACCTTTCCTTTTCCATCTTTGACCATCAAACTTACATGAGCTATACTCTTCAATTTTAACATTTTTCTAAACCTTGTTGGACTCCAATCAGAGCTATGCATTCTCCCTGTACAGAGAATGCTATCCTCACAATCTGTGCAGGTTCACTCTTAACTTTTATTGAATTGTTTTTATTTGTATTATTCCATGTCCCTGTAGTAGCCAACCATACTTCTGGGCTATGTAATGCATGTTTTCCCAAAATACGTTTGATTTTTTTTTTCCTTTTAATTGTCTTTGGTTTTGGTATCAGTAGTTCTATCCTCCTAAGATGAGTTTGGAAGTGTTCCTTCCTCTTCTATTTTCTCAAAATGTTTGCATAGAACTTGTAATATTTTTTTCTCTAAATGTTTGAAAGGATTCACCAGCAAAGTTATCCATATAAAACTATATATCTTTTCTTTGTAAGAAAGTGTTTTATTATAAATTCACTTTTTTAATTGGTATGAGAGCACTCTGATATACTCTTGCTTAGAGTCAAATTGGATAATTTATGTAGTCAAGGAACTCAACCATTTCTTCTACATTTCAAACTTGCTGGCATTATATTGCAACATAATATTCCCTTCTTAAAATATGTGTAGGATTTATGAAGATGTCTGTCATCATTCCTCTATTCCCTATTTATTCCCACGCTATGAAATAGGCATAATTGATTACTGACAGTGTTCCTTAAGACTCTATTCTTTCCTTAAATATTCATTCCATATTACTTTATCTTACTAGTATTGTATTGTTTTAAATGCTTGTTTATTCACATTTCTTCACTTATTGCATGTTAAGCTCTTTGCGGACAAAGATAGCAGATTGGCATGATTATTTAGTCAGTAAATTTTAATCCAATGAATGAAATCTATTGAATCATCACATAATATTATTTAAGGGTTATTGGATGCATTCAGAAGGCAAACTGAGTGAATAAAATATACATATTTAAAAATATCTTCTTTTTTTCAGATCACTAGTAATGTACAAACACTTTTAAAAATTTAAGGGATAAAACCGGAAGTAATTAACTCTTAAGCATTGAGTGAAATAGTTTAATAAAATAATTAGAAATGAAACTACTAGCATCCTGTTGAACTGCATTGAAATACAAAAAGTCGGCATCCATAGTCAAATATAATTCTTAGTGCATCTTATCTTTTAGCTATAGAAAGCATGAGAGAAAGAGAATGTATAAAATATACATATTTAGAAATATCTTCATTTTTTCAGATCATTAATAGTGTACAAACACCTTTAAAAATTTAACGGATAAAACTGGAAGTAATTAACTTTTTAGCATTGAGTGAAATAGTTTAATAAAATAATTAGAAATGAAACTACCAGCATCCTGTTGAACTGCATGGAAATACAAAATGTTGGCTTCTGTAGTCAAATGTAATTCTTAGTGTATCTTATCTTTTAGCTATAGAAAGCATGACAGAGAATATACAGAGAATCCATGAATATTGCTGCTTAATATACAGAACTGAGGGAAAGATTGGTGAATTACTAATTTTTACTTGAGGATAAACACATTTATGACAGAAAATAATAATAAAATTTCAGTTAGATATAAACCATATGTATTATATTATTTTTACTGAGTGAATCAGATAATATGCCCATGTTAAATGTACTTATAGAATACTTCTTTAAAATGAATTTTTTTACAAATAGACATGAAATATAGATAACTTGGGGCGGCAATTTACAAGTGCTGCTTTCAGAAGGGACACAAGAAATATTGTTCAATTTGAGATCCGGGAAGTGTAGATGCTGATGAAACATATAAAGTGACCTTCAATCAACACGATCTTTGTTTTCCTCCTTGATATCATCAAAAATGTTGTGAGCAATAAAAGAGAATGATCACATAGATAGATAAGAAATAGTAAGTTCTTAAAATAAATAACCATATGCTCCAGTTTCTGAGAAAGGAAGTAGAGTTTCCAGATAGAATGGAGAAAATCTTTAAGGATGTAGGCCAGGACAGAAAGAAATAAAGAAACAAGTATGAAGATATAACAGCAAGCTTTTAGGAAGTTTGATAAAAATAACATGGCAAAATGAAGAAAGAGAGAAAAATATGCATTATTATATAATGTCAAATTTTCTTTTCAACCTCTCTTCATGTTACGCTTCATTATAAAATAAAGACAGCAGTTAATTCTGCTGGCAATGTCTCACACCTTGTTATCATCAAATAAAATCTATCATCCATCAATCAATCTATCTATGTATCTAAGTATCTATCTATCTCTATATCTATCTATCTATGAAAACTGATAGGTAAACATTTAAAAGGCTGATGAGTTACTGATTTTTTTGCAGATAACTACATTGTTCTGAAGAATGAATCTTAATATTGGTGGAGAGTTTGTTGATTTTCTCATAAATTCCACTAGCTACTGTCAATAGCCAATATATGTTGATTCTTATAGAAATAAAAGATATACTTTTGAAGATATTTAGCTTATAACTTGAGAGATCTTAAAAAATTGTAAAGCATGCAATGAGAGTTGATATTCTAAGTAGGGTCCTTTGCAAAAGACTGAAATTGCACATGGTAAATCTATGAAATTTTTGTCAGTAGCCATGACAGCTTGAACTTTGGAATTATTTTATTTTGCTCAACAATGGATTTGCCATGCCAGTGTGCAGGAATAAATAATGTAATAAGTAAAACTATTAACAGTTAACCAAAGCCTTCAACTGAACCTAGCCAATCCTTCTTTCATTGTCCATAGCACAGTAATATTCATAACGAGGTAAAAATCAGGCATACCAACATTTTTATCACTTTTTCTTGAGAAAAAATATGGTTAAGTAAAGGGTGAAGCTTTAATAAAACTGGAAAATAAATTATCTGCATGATTTAAGTATAGGAAATGTGGTTACTTACAGAAATACAACAGAAGTACTGACTCGGTAAACATTTCTGCACATTAGGTGATTAAAATACAAAGCGTGGAAATCTGGAAGAAGTTAAGGTGGAGAACAAGTACGGACGGCCTAACAGGAAGAATGTTTGTCTCATTTAAAGCAAAGTCATGAGGCTGATGTGGCTTGTGAAGAAAAGCTGAAGGGAAAGGTGCAAGGAGGTAAGATGAGCAAGGTAGCTATGAACTAGACCCTGGAAAGCCACGTAGACCATTCAAGATAGGTACAGAATTTCATCTCATTCTGAAAACTGTCATCAGTGTATGATTAAATGAATATGAAAACTGAGAGTAAGCATTTGAAATTTGTGGGTGTAATTTTGTAAAATAATTATCTGAAGGAATTTACTTTTAATTGGTCTGAATTAACATTTATTATTTTACTTTTAATAATTTATTTGTGTATATTTATAAAATAGCAGTACATGATTGGTTGAACACATTAAAAGATATTTAAAAAAATGTTCCCTGCTCTCAGATAGTTCAAAAGGCACTGTAATCACTTTGACTTTTATTCAATGAGATAAGCAGAGAAATGACATAATCCAAAATATTTTAAAACTTACTATATTGTCTCCTGGGAAAATAGGCAGCATAATGGTAGACAAGGATACACAAGGGGAAACCAGTTAGAACACTACAATCACAATCATTTTGAAGTCCTCTTTAAAAAACAAAACAAAAATATCTCAGTCCAGCAGGAAAATAATATTCCCATGGAATTGAGAAGACATAGATTCTTGAGTAGTACTAACTCTAAGATCAGTAGGATTTACCAATGGATTGCGTCATGGTTTACAACTGCCTAGGGCCGGCGCATAGTGGGGAAAATAATTTATGAAGACAATTTTAGGGAACAAAAAGGCAGATTTATTAGAAAAAGCATAAAAATATGTTGCAAGGGTGCAACAATGGGCAACACGGCAGAGAAGGCCGTCTGCAAAGAGGCAGGGGCTGGAGGGAAGTTTTATAAGATCCTGTTGCTCAGGCTGAATGCTTGAAACAGGATACTTGGGTGCCAGTGAGCCATCTGCAGTTGACCCTATTTCTCTGAACATTTCCTCCCTGTTGACCCTATTTCCATTCCTGCCAGCTAAGCCCATTTTCACATTTCTCTTACCTCCTCAGAGCTCCACAAATTGGACCTAGGTATTAATACAGAATGAGATTTCTGACTGACTACTAGATTTTGCCTTGAGTTAATGGAAAAAAAGTGGAGTTGGATTTGTCATTTACTGAGATAGACAAAGATGCAGGCAGGCTTATACATGTGGTGATGGGAGAACCTGAAAGTTCTGTTCATATTTCTTCCCTTTTCTTCAATGAAGTTGGAAACACGGTATCAAGCAAAAATGAGGACTGTCAGGACAGGTGTAAGATTTGAAGGATAAATAGAATTTATAAAATAGCAGGAAATAAAAATATGGTTTTAAAAGGTCATCTCGTGTCAACGGCCATGGATTGAAACATTCAACTGCACAAGCAAAATTATCAAGGAAAAGGAAAAGGATATATTTGGAGTTGCTCCCCAGACGACAATGGACAGAGGAAGTAAATTGATAAATATATTAGGAAATGATGATAATGATAAACCAAGGGAACAAATTTAGTCAGGAGCAAAATGAAGATGTGAGAAAGGGGAGTAACAGTAAGAAGTAGTAGGACCACATGATTGATTGTCCCTTGGAGACCAATAATTTTTGAAGTCAGAGACCTAGAGAAATAAGAGGAGAAGGTAATTGTAAAAATGAAACTCTTGAGTGTGAAGTTGTGGTTGATTGTTACTTACGAATAACAGCTGCCTCCATTCTCCTCACATTTAGCTGGGAAATCTACATTCAACTTCGACATTACATTTTGTGACTTTGACATTCTATTTGATCACAAAGTCTTTGGCTGACCCCAAAGCATTGCTGGGTTCTCTGTTTCTAAGTTCCTTCCATGTGCCATTGCTTGTTAAACTTAAGTCATTCACTATTGACTGTAAGTGTCATGAGACCGGGAGTTCCATATCTTCTTTGCTTCTCAGACATAGTAATGAGTGGATGTATGAATGAATGAGTGGCTGAATGAAAATGTGCATGAATGCTGTGGAGTATAGACTCTTTTCTGCAGGTGACTGAAGTTCAATGGATCAAACAGGGAAGTAACTAAATCCAATGTGTTTTAGTAAGATGTTGGGTATGAACATGCATGGTCTGCATGGCAGAGAAGTTTGGATAGTATTTCGCTAAAGAACATCAAGTCCAGGGCGTTAGAACGATTGTCTTTGGGGATATTAGAATCATCATGATTCAGGAAAGGAGTAACAGTGAAAAGAACGCTAGCAAATTAAGGGCCCATATCTTCAGGAAACAAGGAAAGCTAAGTGACTCCAAAAGATTGAGTACTGAAAGTAACAATCTAATAGCATTAGCTTCAAATATGGCTTTAATATTATGTTTTATCAATGCTATTGCTTAATGAGTGTTATATTTTATTCTGGGCATTGCCAAACTGTAACTGTCCAGGGAAATAAGTTCAGTAACATAGCATAAAGTACCTAGAGATGGTTTCTTTCATGATTTTCATGTCTCCAGGGAGAACAACTTGGTACAATGAATAAAAGTTACAAGGCAAACATCAGTTCTAAAAATTCAACATTTTAAAAACTGGTTTAGTTTAGAAAAAAAAATGAGCCACAAGTCACTGAATGTTCAAGCAAAGTCTGCATGGCCATCTGTCAAGAATTTTGTAGAGAAGATGACTTACTTCATAGGAAGTTCCCCCACCCCCCGACTTTGGCATTTTACTCTGGTAATAGAAATAGCAGGAAAATAACATACTGATCAAATAAACTCTCTCTCCTCCCCACCCCCACTCACTTTCTCTTTTTTGCCATCCTCCCTTCCCTGTCTTCCATCAAGTGTCAGACACTGTGCTAGACATAGTGAATAAAGAGTTAAAAATGCATCCAGCGATTTTAGGTACTATAATTCTAGCGTAGGGACAGGAACTCAAAAAGCGGATATGTATCTTCGAATAAATGTGTTCATGAGATGGTAAAAACTCAAAGGAGAGCAGAATCAAATACGGCTTTACAGAAGACAAAATGCTAGAACTGGTTGTACAAGATGAGGATTTTGATGGCTTGAGACAAGGGGAAGCAGATTTTAAGAACTAAGAAAAGCGGTCGGGCGCGGTGGCTCACGCCTGTAATCCCAGCCCTTCGAGAGGCCGAGGCGGGTGGATCACGAGGTCAAGAGATCGAGACCATCCTGGCTAACACAGTGAAACCCTATCTATACCAAAAATACAAAAAATTAGCCGGGCATGCTGGCGGGCGCCTGTAGTCCCAGCTACTCAGGAGGCTGAGGCAGGAGAATGGCGTGAACCCGGGAGGCGGAGCTTGCAGTGAGCCGAGATCGTACCACTGCACTCCAGCCTGGGCGACAGAGCGAGACTCAGATCTAAAACAACAACAACAACGACGACAACAAAAACTAAGAAAAGCATGTATGTAGACCTTAACAGACGGAGGAGCAGACACTAGGAAACGGCCATGTTACTTCTGTGGGGGATATTCGGGGTAGAGGAAAAGAGGCACTGCAGGTGAGAGGAAGGGATGAAGCGAGGTGGGGCCTATAAGCAGGATCTTGGTCATGAAGGTCCTTGCAATTCTTTTCTGCAGCCAGAGAGCTTGTTTTATCTGTTTGTTTGGCTAGTTCTTGCTTACGTCTCCTAAAATGCAAATGTGGGTCTGTCATATTTTTAAGAGTAACAGTAGGGTCCACCAAGCTCTTATGTCAGTATTCCTCCTAAATTTCATCTGTACCTACTCTCTCTCAACTTTTGTCCCCTCCATCGCTATCAGGTTTTTGTAAATCTATGTATTCTCTTTTGCCCCAGAGCCTTATTTACTCTGTTGCCTCTATTTGGAACAATCGTCTAATCCACGCCTCCAGGCTTCGCTGCCTCCATTCTCCTCACATTTAGCCGGGAAATCCACATGCAATTTTGACATTACATTTTGCAACTTTGATATTACATTTGATCACAAAGCCTTTGGCGGACCCCAAAGCATTGCTAGGGTCTCTGTTTCTAAGTTCCTTCCACGTGCCATTGCTTGTTAAACTTAAGTCATTGATTATTGACTGTAAGCCTCATGAAACCGGGAGTTCCATATCTTCTTCTCTTCTCAGACATGGTAGTGAGTGGATGTATGAATGAGTGAGTGACTGAATGAAAATGTGCATGAATGCTGTGGAGTATAGACTCTTTTCTGCAGGTGACTGAAGTTCAATGGATCAAACAGGGAAGTAATTAAATCCAATGTGTTTTAGAAAATTCCCTTTATTGAACGGGGGGGGGGGGGGGGGGGGGGGGGGGGGGGGGGGAGCGGGAAGGGGCTGGGGGGAGGGGGGGAACATGGTGTCCCTTTATTGAAGGGGGGGGGGGGGGGGGGGGGGGGGACGTGGGGGGAACCTGGAAAGAGATAGGATTAGAGGACAAATATTGTATCATAATATGAATTAGGAGGATATTTTTAACAGTTTTAAAAAGAAGACATATGAACCAACAGCAGAGGCCATGCAGTGAAAAAAAATAGATTACAGAGATATTTAGAGGGTGAGCAATAATTACGTGGATGCATAAGGTGAAAAAAAACATGGAGGTGGCAGTGGTGATGAAGATAACATGATTCTGGCTGATTTCAGTAGAACAAGTATTGAAATCAGGATAGCAGGTCTTGGGATGAGGCAACTGGTTCAGTTTTAAACAGGACTATTCATGTAGAGAGAGGGCTTTATGATATATCTATTATTCTATTCTTAGGTTTGAGCAGGAGATCTAAATTATGGAATCAGTATATATGAGTTAATTTTTAAGTAATGAGAAAGAATAAGCAGCAGGTAAAATGTACAGTGATAAGGTAATAGGGTAGAACAATATCCTGGGGAGCTTCAACCTGAAAAGATGGCCAAAAGTGTATATGTGTGTGTGTGTGTGTGTGTGTGTACATGTATATGAATGTGTGTGTGTGTGTGAGAAAGAGAGACAGCAAGGTTATAGGACAATGGGGACAGATTTTTTACGTGGAAGCCAAGCGAAAATAAAATTTTCTAGAGCAAGTAATCAAAAATATCAAATGTGGCGGGGGGGGGGGTCAAATAAAAATAGAGATGACAAAGTGTTCTTTAGATTTCATCACACACAGGTTATTGCTACCTATTCTCGGAGAGGTTTCAGTCAAGTGGTAGAGCCAGCAACCAGACCATAAGTGCTGAGGAGTGCCTGGAGGAAAAAAGTTAATACAAGGATAGACATCGCCATAGAGAAATGTGACTGTGTTAGGAAAGAGAAGGAAAGTACTACAAGCATTCAAGCTAGTGGAAGGGTATTTGTTAAAATGGTGTTAGCCTCAATTGCAGTGATATTTCAGAGTAGGAATACTTGTTTTGCATAATGAAATAATACCTCTTAGATAATTCTATTACCTACACAAAGCAACGTGATCACTCTAAAAATATCAGTGCTTATCCTGCTAATATTTGTAGCATCCCGATTTTTGTTTTAGTGTGAGTGTATCAGAGTTTGTACCCTAATATTTTAATCTGAAAGTTAAGGTAATAAAAATGCTTGAGTAGGTACTTAAAAGTATTTTGTGACTCTAAATGGCTATTTAAGTCTAAAATATTGCTGTTACTCTTTCAGCAATAACTGGTTTGGGGTACTGAATAGATATCCATGTCTACCCGAGCCTACTTTTAAAGTTCTACGTACCATAAGGAGACAAGATTTCTGTCCTGCTATCTCAGTAGACAATTTATCATTGACAGTCACTTCTCTTAAGACTGCAGTCTAATTTTTAAACACTCCTTTCCTCAACCTTCAACTAGTTACAATGTCACTCTATGTATTAAGTCATAAATATTTCATGTTGGAAATTTGTCAAGGAAGGGGAAAAAAGCAATGTGAACATAGTAATTCCCTGGGTATATTCTCTAATAGCTAAAGTGTCTTACAATAAGGAAATTAAGTAAATGATGGTGCATTAACTTGGTAGCATATTATGCTGCCTTTAAAACAATGATGAAAATATTTTGTGACATGTAAACATGGTGATTTAAAGTTCTATTAAAAAGTAGACTATACGATGATTTGGTTTTATTACTATTTCAACCATAAAATAAGTATATCCCTATTGGCAATATTTGCAGGAGAATATGTAAACATAAAAATAGTGAAAAGTATGTTTTTTGATTTATAGAATATTTAAATTTTCTCAGAGATCACTTTAACCTTTTTCAATAAGAAGAGGCTATGTCATAGGCACTGTTGCTATTCTCTCAATTTATCCAGCTGCCAATAAGAGAGATAGTAAAACAAATTGTCAGAAATGAAATCTATGACACCTATAATAGAAAAGGTTGCTTGGATTTTGTAAATGACATTACATTTACAAAGGTAACATTTTAATGTTATTTTCTTTATAGTACGTTCACCAATGAGTCAAATACATTAAATTTCTTCATGTAAATTGGCCATACAATCCTCTGTCTCTAGGATTTCATAAGTGACTTTAGAAATTCTTATCTAACCACAAAAAATCCAGTCTTTTTGGTTTTCTTGAAAATGGCATTATGCTCTTTGGTGAAAGCAATACTTAGGCACAAAGTTCCAACTTCACAGATGGCTATTAGACTTGAGTTGCCCTGAGACAGCGTCCTTATGTTGATCTGTGTTATTCAATGTTGCTTGAAACTAGAAAGTTTTTCACACCTCAACAAAAGTTTAAACACACAGAATTAAAAAACAATAATTGCTTCTTTCGATCTATATAGAACTGAATGTCATGGAATTTTGTTGTTGTTGCTTGCTTTCAGAAATGTATTATTTAGTTAATGAGCCTCTGATTCCGCATCAGGCTAGGCCCTACAGTAAAGTCAAGGAGGTCTAGAAACTGTTTTTGGTGCCTTTTCTTGAAAGAACTGGATACCATGGTGACTCTAACATGGCGTTTTTACTCTAATATCTTTCTTCACAGCTCTGCTTGGTCTAATTTCATGGTATTGTGAAAAACAGATCTGGGGGCCTGATGAATGTTTTTCAATTTAGTAAAAGACATCTACCCTACCCCTAGTCACAGAGACTAGGCTAATCTTTGGATGGATGAGTTAACATTTTGGACTAAAAATTCTGAAAGAAATGAAAGAAATGTCAGTATTAGTGAGATGGGCTAATCTTATTGAAAAGAAGCCCAGTAGTTATTTACATCGTATTTTTTTTTTTTTTTTTCTTGGCTGACCATCTATTTCTCACTAAGCTTCCCTGACACAAGTTACTTAGGAATAATATGATCTCAGTTTTCTGATTCTCCTCTAGAATATAAACTTATATGAAGTCACAGAATTATACTATTTTTGAAGTTAGAAGATGCTAAGATGTCACTTACCTCAATCTTCTCATTTTACAAATGAAGAAGTCATAGTTGTAGAGATAAAATATCTTCTCTAGGAAACTATAAATATGAAAAATGGTATTTTTGGCTCTCAGATCAATTATTTCTCTTGATCATTCTATCTTAAATGTTATTCCATTTTGACAATATCCCCCACCATCATTTTGCAATGTGAATATTTTTATATGGAAGGCATTTATGGCTATATTTAAAAGAAAGCACAAATTCATATGTTTCATATATATATACATTATGTTGTAGCTTCTGCAGCTTTCTATAGTATATATTTAAAATTCTTTCCTATCCCATAATTAGCTCATGTGGTCATGTAAGATTGATGGTTTGATTTTCTAAGTAGGTATAAAATTTTAAACATGTACAATGGTTCTAAAAAATGTTGTACCTTTTTTCCCTTCAGAATTGTTCTTTATAGTGATATGTGATCAGGAAGGCAAAACTCTCAATTTTCTAAACAATGTACATGCACAAGAGGTCACAGTTAAGGTTACCTTGGGAGTTCTAATTCTGAATTTCCTGACTTGTGGGTTTAAATCATAACTTTAATGTTCCATTAATTCAGGGTACTTTTTTAACTCTGATTTGTTTTGGTTTTTATTCTGTACTAATGGATATTGTGTTGATTTCTATGAATATCAAAAAGAGCTCAGTATTCTGGTAAACTCTTTTTAGTTGACATTTTATTTTTTAAGTCCTTTTATTTGAGTTTGACTAAAACAATTTAAAAGAATTTCTATCATAAACAGTTTTTTTTAATTTTACAGACAAAGACTGTACAATATTGTTCTTTGTATTTATCATTAAGAACTGCCTTCTAAAAACTGAAAACGTCATGATTTGTTGTATTGTTCTAGTAGCTTTAGAATACCACTAAATCATTAGGCCAGTATCTTTTTCATTTAAATTTAAAAGTGTCACACTGTTCATCAGAAAACAAATAAACAGAAAACTAAACAAAACAAAACAAAACAAAATCCCGCAGTTGGGCATGATTCTCTATCACGTGTATTCCCATAATGCAGCTTTTCAATTTGGGGATAATTGGGAGGCTGAAGCAGGAGGATTGCTTGAGCCTCACTGAGTGAGCCAAGAGTTCAGGGAGCTGAGATCCTGCGATCACACTCTGTCCTAGGTGACAGAGTGAGACCCTGTCTCAAAAAATAGATATGAATTTATTGATAAAAGAATCATGTTTTCATATTTTTGTGCAATCAATCAGAGTTCTCAGTTTATTGCTCAATTAATGTTTATTGAGTTAAATAGAATTCTCAGCTTCTTAAGCTTACTGTGTTTCTCTTCATTTTCTATATCAAAATATGCCTCTTCTTAAGTTGGGAGGTGCCACATCGCCTATTTCAAATTAATTTAGTGATAGTTCTAGAACTGAGCACTATCCCAGATCAGTAAAGAGAAGAAAGAAATGACTTGGTAATTATCTATAAACCTGTAATATGAGCTTAGTGAAAGCTTAGTGGAAGCAAGGACGGTGTTTTGGTTACCACTCTGAGCCAGTAATTATAACGTAACGCTATTTGAAATTGGTTCTCTAGATTTTAAATGATGCATTTACTATTTTAGTATCATGTTGACTTCTTTATAATACGACAAATATAAGACATTTTCGTACACATTTTACATATTTTTTTCTGAAAATGTAAATTGTTTCTGGAAATATTAAGTATATGAGTTTTTGAGGAATTAGAATTAATAGCAACAGATAGACTATTTGAAATAATTGATGATGTTTTATGCAAAACAAACAAAGGAGAAAATCCAAGTGGTTAAGTTACTAATAATGCTCAAGTAGTTCCAATGGACCAAATATGAATTATTCTTAATATGCCACAGTATTTAATTCTCACATCAATACTGAAGGGCTGTTCTTATTGTCAGATGTGAAAATTACTATTCAAATAAGTAAAATGTTTTGGCAGAGGTAAAAGGGAGAATCTAGATGTGGTAGGACAAAAAGCTAAAACTAAAACTCACACCCAAAAAACACTTTGGAAACTTTTTTGAGGGAGCCATTATCTATTAAATTTGAATATCGGTATACTCTTCAATCCACAATTCTAGTCCTAGATTATATAGGACAGAAACATATACTAATATTTGCAGGGAGCCGAAGGCCCGTGGGACGTGACCAACTCAGCATTCCACTGGAGGCTATATAATCAAACAGCAAACCGTTTATCATGCATGCAGGATGCGAACAAACTCACCACTGCTTCTGCCAACAGAAGGTTTGCTGGAGGCAATCACTCCCTGGCGCGGAGGTTGTCTACTGCGACATCTAGACAATACAGTCTTGCAAGCCTACTCTGGACTGAGCAGCTGACCCGTTCTTCCACCCCACCCTTCTCACCGTCTCTTTTGCCTAATAAATACGGAGGGCTGTGTAAAGCTCAGAGCCCTTGTCCACTAGAGGCAATGTGCCCCTTGACCCCTTCTTCCAAATATACTCTTTTGTCTCTTGTCTTTATTCCCGCGTTCACCCCTCTTTGTTCAGTCCAATAGGTTCGCGGTATAGTGGCACCCCGAACAGCAATAGGATCAGGTGTTCTGCAAATATTCACTGAAATTCATGCATAAAAATCTTCACTGACTTAATTATAATATTAAAAACAACAGAAACATGACGCTGCACTACAGAAGGCAGACAAACGATTTTATGCCACAGGATTCCATTTCTATACATTTAAAACAGATAAAACTAAGTTGTGCTTTTGAGGTAGTATAGTGATTATTTTGGAAGAGGTATTTATGGGAAGGAATGTTTCTGGGAGGCAGACGATTTTTATTCCTTGATTTGAGTTTTGGGTACACAAATGTGTTCAGTGTGTAAAATCCATTGAGCTGTACATTTATGGTTTGTGTACTTTCCTTTGCTATGTAAATCTTCACTACAATTTCAGTTAATCAAAACATTGCTAATATGAGAATGAAATGTATTTTGGAATCATATAGATTTAGGCCCAAATGCATCTCTGGTATTTAAGCAACTTTTGAATTTCAGGTGAGAAAGCAGAACTGGAACATCCACTTTATAATTTTTTTTTTTTTTAAGATTAAAACCAGTGAATAGACTCCTTAATGCAAAAAAAAAAAAAAAAAAAAAAAAAGATATTTAGATAAAGCTATTAAGTTTTTGTTCATTTTTATTTAAAAGTTTAAGTGCATAGCAAGCACAACTGGAAATCAAATCTATGTTTTATTCGAAAGCCACGGTTTTTCTTTAAATCTTGCTGTATCTCTCTCGATGTGATTTTTCTCTTAAGGAAGAATTATGTCTTACAGCAATGAGGAAAAATTATTACAGAACGTTATATTAAGAAGCATGATTAGAAAAAATTCAACTCTTACTCATCACTTATAGCCTAAATCTTTCTTTAAAAATTCAGAATGAAGGAGAAAATATTTCAAGTTTTAATTTGCCTGAACTCTTAATGGCCTCAAAACAACTAGTCATGCTGGTACCAGATGTTCTTAACAGCAATTTTGACTTACCAGTTGATATTTATTTCATGAAACTTCAGGATCTGATGACTTGCAACTTAACTAAGGAGAAGAAAAAAACAAGAGGGACAGAGAGAGAAACAGATAATGTTCTTTATAGATCTCTTTCTATCTGTATCATCCTGTCATTGAACTCCCAGGTAATGCTGGATTAACATCTTGTATATTTCTCTGCCTTCAGACAGAACAAAAAGATACCCACTTTTTTTAGGGTACTCTTTCTTATATGTGAAAAATGCCATAATTTCTTGTTTGACTCACCATGTCTCTTCCAGGTGGCTTTTGAATCACCCCAACTTCTTTACCAACTGATTCACTGAAATCAAATAAAAATGTGGGTTTCATTTAAGTGAGGATACAGATTATTTGCCTCTCCTCATTCTATGAAAGTATAACTAAACTGCCTTGACGTTTCTTGGATGAGTTTGGACACACAAATTTGACTTTATGGCAATGTTAGAAGTCGGGACAGGAGACAAACTTGGAGCCAGACATGAGACCTGCCCACTAGTTCTGAAGGAATGAATGCAGATGTTGACATTGATTAGCCAAGATAGTACATTGGGGATGAGAAGTTTTCCTCCATGATTCATTACAATACATACAGTACCAGGGAGGCTAAAATGAGGTGTCAGAATTACAACCAGTGTGTAACATTTCTATGTTGGACAATAAATGACTACTCTGTTACGAAAGTGAGCATTTGACATTTAGGATGTGTATCCATAAGAAACAGAGACATAGTCTCTTACTCTGTGATTCCATTCAATGAAGAATTTCTCTTAAAGTGATGCCTTAAGATCGTGGGAAAGGTCAAAACTAATGAACAACAAAAAAAAGTACAAGCAGAGTTAAATGAATATCAACAACTGTGGAAAAGCAGGTGTGTAGAACTAGGTCTTTGTGGTATTGAACCCAGATCTAACAATCAGCACAGTAATATTGGAGAAATAAAGATTTAGGCTCTTTTCTTTTTTTTTTTTTTTTTTTGAGATGGAGTCTCGCTCTGTCACCCAGGCTGGATTTTGGCTCACTGCAACCTCTGCCTCTTGAGTTTAAGCAATTCTCTGCCTCAGTCTCCTGAGTAGCTGGGATTACAGGCACTCCACCATGCCTGGCTAATTTTTTTGTATTTTTAGTAGAGACAGTGATTCACCATGTTGACTAGGCTGGTCTTGAACTCCTGACCTCAAGTGATCCGCCCGCCTCAGCCTCCCAAAGTGCTGGGATCACAAGCATGAGCAACCGCGCCTGGTCAAGCACTTTGTAGAATAGTGTTTAGAGTAAGAACATTCTAAGCAACAACAAATGAGGCTGGGCCTTTGCAACAGCAAGTTAGCATGCTTGTAAACTGTTTTGTTGCTGTTGTTTTCTGGAAACATAGGCAGGGCCGCTTCTCAGGAAAGCTCAGATATTTGGAATCTAGGGCAATAGGTATATGAGGTTCAGTTCATATGTGTCTAAAATATTTATTAAAACATAACTGTATTCATTTTCAGAGCTTTTGTTTTTTCCAGAAAAGGCAAACCTGTAGAGTAAGATAAGAAATTAGTGGTTGCTAGTGCTGTGCATGGAAATTGGCAGTGATTACAAATGGATCTGAAGGATATTTTCAGAATGAGTGGAATTATTCTACAGCTGGACTATGGTGATTGTTGGACAACCCTGCAAATTTATCACAATTTATTGACTTATACAATTAAGTAGGGTTTCTGGTAAGTGGATGATACCTTCATAAAACCGTTTAAAAAGTCTTTGGTATTTAGACTCCTCTGATTAGCTGGCTTCCCCCCTCCCCCCCCCCCCCCCCACTGCTTTTTCTTTATATCTTTCACATTAATTGTTCTTTCATTTTGTGTGATTCCTTGTAAAGAAAAACCCTTAAGAAAAAAAAAATCCCAAATGAGCTCACATTCCTTACATCAGTAAAAATACCATTTTTCTTTTTCTAGGAAAGCAGAATAGAGAAACAGATTAAATCAGTGTCACTTGTCTTAAGATACAAAACGTCTCTGGGCTCTTATCAAAATATAAGCCTCTGTTCTGTAATTAGAGTAGGACTATGTCATGCCTGCAAATCTCTTTTATAATCTTCTTTTATGTTAAAATCATACTAGTCTTTTAAAATGTATGCTTCTATAAAAGAGTAGAAAGACACCACCTTGTGGGTATGAGAAAATTGGGATGGAATGCTACCATAGACTAACCTTGAAAGAAATTAGAAAAGATGACAGAATGGCACTCCCTCTCCCCAGCCCTCACCCTGCAGGACTTACTTGGAAATAGTTCCATAATATGTCCTTCTAAAACTCAATTGTAGCCCAGAGACAAATTCCTTTGTCCTGTGCCCTTTTCTTCCAACTAAAGAAGGCAAACTTTTTGGATTAAGACTGATGATTGGATAAGTCTGTCTTCAGGCAGAGGGCTTGAAGCAGGGAGCGGGGCACCTGTCCATTTCCTGGCCTTGAACTTGATAATACATGAAGCCAATGGGAAAATAGATGCCAATTTTTATCTCTAACAGTTCTGCAGTTTTCACTTTATCATGAACAAGAAGACTTAAATTATGGCCTGGACAATATACGAGAGTAAGTCCAAACTTTGATATATTCTAAAATTCAAGAAAGATTTGAAATGCTCAAAGAAATGTTTTCCAAGAAGAGCTTTATGAATGCAATATTGACTGGACAATTGCATGTTTGTGAAGACTTCCATATAAACTTTACATAGGAGAACAATCTGAGCAGGTACAATATACTTAAAACATAATTTTTATTCTATATATCCAGTAGAGTGCAAAAGAATATGTTTGTGATTCCAGCTTTTTATATATTTTCAGGTTTGCTACAGGGCTTTAAAATTAAAATGTTGTGAGAATAATTTGTAGCTATTTCTAAGCTATAATTCTCTTTATTTATCTACAATGCATTCCCATTTTTCAATGTACACCTACTGGTCTTTATCATAGGAAAATGTTATTTCACTAAAGCTTTCTTTTTTTGCTTCTGCTTCCCCTTATTTCCTACTTTTTTCTTTATTAATATTAGTTTTGGAAGTCTGCATCTCTATTTTCTGTCCTCTATTGTGTTGTCTTTTTGATTTAACCTTAGAAATCTCTTTGATCTTTTCATCTGTATTCTGGGAAGGCTTTCTCTTACTCCCTCTTTTGTCAAGTCTGAAACCATTTTTTTTTTTTTTTTTTTTTTTTTTACAATATAAATCCTGCATTTACTTTCTCTAATGTGAGCGTTTATTTTTTGTATTTTTTAAGTTTCTTGTAAACATTTCTTAAATCCCTAATTTTCTTTAATCTCAAGTTATTTTACATACATTGAAATTTTTTGGCTGCTGATATAGTTTGGATATGTGTCCCCACCCAAATCTCATGTTGAATTTTAATCCCCAACCCTGAAGGTGGAGCCTGGTGGGAGGTGTTTGGATCATGGGGGCGAGTACCTCATGGCTTGGTACTTTCCTCATGACTGTGAGTTCTCATGAAGTTTGGTCATTTAAAAGTCTCAGGTACACCTTTCCACCTCCCCACCTATCTCTTTCTCTCTCTCTCTCTCTCTCTCTCTCTCTCTCTCTGTGTGTGTGTGTGTTTTCATGTTGTGATGTACCTGCTTCCCCTTCGTCTTCCAGCATGATTCCTAGACTTCCTGAAGTCTCCCTAAAATCAAGCAGGTGCTGGCATCATGCTTCCTATAAAGCCTGCAGAACTGTGAGTCAATTAAGCTTCTTTTCTTTATAAGTTATCCAATCTCGGGTATTTCTTTAAAGCAATGCAAAATAGCCTAACATAGCTCCTTATATTCTTTTGCCAGGTTTTCTTTTCCTTTCTTTATATTGTGATAAAAACACATCAAATCAAATTTACAATCCCAACCATTTTTAAGTTCATAGTATTATGTATATTCTTATTGTTTTGAAGCAGATCTCCAAAACATTTTTATCTTACAAATCTGAAACTTTATACCCATTAAACAATTCTCCTTTTTTTTCTCCCTCTAGCCCTTGGTAACCTGTTGCTATGAATTTGACTACTTTAGATATCTTATATAAACAGAACTACATAGTATTTTTGTGTGTATATGTGTGACAGGTTGATTTCACTTAGCCTAATATCTTCAAGGTACATCCATGTTGTAACATGTGACAGAATTTTCTTCCTGTTTAAGATCAATAATATTCCATTGTATGTGCATAGAATACTTTATTTATTCATTAGTCAGTGGACATTTGGGTTGCTTCAGCCTCTTGGCAATTGTGAACAGTGCTTCCATGAACATGCATTTGCAAATATCTCTTTGAGACACTGCTTCTAATTCTTTTGGATATTTACTCAGGAGTGAGATTATTGGAAAATGTGATAGTTCAAACTTTTCTGAGGAACGTCCATACTCTTTTCCATGTTCGTTGCACCATTTTACAATCCTGTCAAAAGTGTGCATGGTTCCAAATTTTCCTTATCTTAGCCAACACTTTTTTTTTTTATGGTTTTGTTTTTTTAATAATAGTCGTCTTCATGGGTGTAAGGTGATGTCTCATTGTGTTTTTCATTTGTATTTCTCTGATTAGTGACATTGTGCATCTTTTCATATGCTTGTTGGTCGTTGTGTATTATCTTGAAGAAACATCTATTTAAATCCTTTATCCATGTTTTAATTGGGTTATCTAAATTTTTATTGTTAAGTTCTAAGAGTTTTTCATACATTCTGAACCTACCAATTATCCATAATACAATTTGCAAATATTTTCTCCCATATGATGTGTTGCTTTTCCAGTCTGTTGATTATGTCCTTTCATGCACAAAAGTGTTTAAGTTTCATGTAGTTGCAATTGGCTATTTTTGTTTTTGTTGAGTTTGCTTTTGGTGTCATATCCAAAAAAAGATTGCCAAGTTCAATATCCCTCTATACCTTCTTTAGGAGTTTTATAGTTTCAAGTCCTATTAATCCAGTTTAATTTTTGTATGGTGTAAGATAAGGGTCCAACTTCATTCTTTTGAATATGAATATACAGTTTTATCAACACCAATTGTTGTCCTTTCCCCATTGAGTGATTTTGCACTTGTTGAAGGTCATTTGACCATACATGCGAGGGTTTATTTCTGGGCACTTTACTGTTTTCCGCTGATCTGTTTGTCCATCATTATGTCATGTACCACATTGTTTTGATTATTATAGCTTTGTAGTACCTTTTAAAATTAGGAAGGGTGAGTCCAACTTTGTTTGGTTTTCTCAAATTTTGGGGGCTATTCAGGGTCCCCTGGGGTTCCATATAAATTTTCCTCTATCTCAAATAAGTGCTATTGAGATTTTGATAAGGATTGTGAGGCTATATATTCACATACTCTCTTGAGATTATTAAATACTTTCCTTCCATTTTTTTCTATATTGTATTGAAGATGTCATAAACTGAGATTTCACAATCATGTTCACTCATTTGTTTACATTTCTTTGATAGGTTTCAGATTCTACAGTTTTTATATCATTTTTCATCTTTAAGCAAAATGAGATCTAAATATGGTCTATGTTTGTCACTAGAAATGATGTGTGAGTGGACGCTGAATTTGTTTTACATTAATTTTCATAAAAGTCAACTTATGTGTTAAGAGCTATAGCTGAAATACATTTGGACAAACTTATAAGTCAGAATGTAGTTTACAGGAGTTATTCATCTAAACCATATCTTCTCAAGTGACACTTTCCTCTTCAACTACATTTTGTAATACTATGAAGTACACATAAAGCTACAACTTCAAACATGCAGCCATCTCTAGACTTTAACTGACAGTGTACAGTTACCATGGAGGCATCCATCTGCTTGAGAGAGAGGGCTATTATCTTGGAGGAAGTAAAAACAAGCTGTTTAAGGAGAAAGATTACCAATAATTGTTCTGATTATTTTGAATACCAAGTCTCTGAGTCAGAAGCGAGTTTCTTTTTTATCACATGGTCTGTGCTTTGGTTCAGTGACTGGCAATCTTTAAGACACAACATTTATTTTTTTCTTATTTTTATTTCATTAGCATTAACATTAGCACATATTTCTTTCACTGCTTGACATTTTACATTTTGCATATTTTTATGATTTTTAGTCTAGTTTTGTGGCTCTATGAGCATTTTAACCAAGAAAACCTGGAACTTAATCAGGGGACAGTTGCAAACTTCCATTTAAAGTGGTAGTTTTAAAACATATATTTAATAAGAATATTTAAAAACAAATAACAAATTATTTCTTTAGAGATTAGTCTATATTCTGATACGGAATGACCCAATAACTCTTATTATCAGGAAGTCCACGTTCTATTTCTTTCAAAGATACATTTTAAGGAGATTTTTCTTGACTTAATTTGAAAACATTATATCCAATTGAATTTTTATAGTTTTTTGAAGATTGATATCTGTCTGATTCAACCAATTCCAGATCTGGATCTAGATTGATACATAAATTCCATTTTTAAGAAAATGTCATGTTTTTTTTATCTCCATATGGCAAACATCTTTCCAGATTCATTATCTTTCTGATTCTGCCTACATGCACTCTGGCATAGCTAATTTTCTCCTTAACAAATCCCTACAAATTGCTCTTCAATCCCTTCAAGTTCCTCTTTATTACATCAGTACTAAAATAAGCTCAGCGTGATATGCTATGCGTCTCAGCAAAATAGGTCTCTAGACCTTGGGGCATGCTTT
Organism: Piliocolobus tephrosceles; assembly: GCF_002776525.5. Taxonomy (NCBI): domain Eukaryota; kingdom Metazoa; phylum Chordata; class Mammalia; order Primates; family Cercopithecidae; genus Piliocolobus; species Piliocolobus tephrosceles. The sequence continues at coordinate 24,289,053 of NC_045437.1, forward strand.
GTTGAACTACACCTATATGAACATACTATGGTCATGTTATTCGATATCTAGTGACCTGGTCCACAGTCAACCACTTCATCAATGCTATTAAAAAATGTTGGTGACTCAACTAGTTTATAATTGTAACAAGTTTAGTCTTGTCTTCTATATCTTCGTACCTCACCTTTTTATTCTATCTCTGTGTAAAAAGATGAAAATTAATGTTAATAAGTCCAGTTTCAGACTGTCTTACATAAAATTGTCTGTTTATAAAGGCATGTAAAGACAGAAATGTTAGGTCCCCAATACAGGTAATTACGTTTCTCCACACATTTATTACATTCTTTACCTAAAATCAAGTGTAAATTATTGAGAAACCAAAGAAAAAATATAACTCTTTGTTAGAATCTTTGCCTTTATTTTTTATTTATAAATGCTTCTCGACTTAATAGAATTTCATTAAAACTATTTTGTTTAATATGCTAAAGAGTTTCACAACAGTTTTGATGGTTCTACAAACTTTTAAAGTCAGGTAGTGTATGATAGAAATATAAAATGAGTGTACTATGACTTTGATGAGCATAATCAAAACAGAAAATAAGTTTATTAAAAAATGAAAATATATATTGAAAGAAGAGTATTGGAACAGACAATAGTAAAAGCTAATTATTTATGCATTTTTGTTTTAAAATACACATTAGTCATTAATAACATTGACTACAGGTAAGCAATTACAGATGAAAATGCTATCCTTGTCTCTATTAATCCACAAATTTCCATCGTGATTTAAAAATAATTTAACTATTACATTGTCCTATGTATTACTGTGACTAAATTAACCTATAGTAAAGTTCTCTTGAAACATCAGGGTTAAATATGTTCAAAAATATGTCTTTACTGTTATAATTTTATTCATTACAAAAGACATCTATATTTTAGCCCAAAATTAATATTTATAATTTAATGATAGCACAGAGTATGAAGAAATAAAATAAGGGGGTTAGTGAATTTAAACACGTTTTGATTTAGTTTAGGGAATGGCTTTGAAATGCACATTTTAGTAAGCATCTCAGGAATTCCAACGTAGCTATTCAAAATCTTTACTTTTGCCAGTTCTGATTCGGTAATTCACAAAAATAAAATTTTAACAATAGGTGTAGATGTTAAACCATTTGCCTGATTATTGTTCAGCATTTCCACACCACTGCTCAGTACTGGATCTGGATGTTTTTGTGGCACATCCGTACTATATTTCTAGAATGGAGTCATGGCTCTTTTAAATTTTCTTGTTTGCCTCTAATTCTTGTGTCTTTTAGTAACACTTTTATACTCACTATCCTCTTTTCTTTTTCTCCAACCCTACTGGCATCGCTTTATTTCAAGTGTACTTAAACTTACTGCCTCTTCCTTGAACTATTGCATTAAACTTCAATAGACTTCTCCACTCTTGTTCCGTTTGAAGTGACAAAATGTTGCCAGATTAATATTCCCAAAGCCATAAAAATCATGTTACATTTTACATAAAATCCTTTTAAATGGCTTCATTATACACCAAATGAAATTACCTTAATTTTAATATAAGGCCCAGGATTATGTGTCCCCAAGATGACTTTTCCCATCTTGTCTGATTTTGTTTTTTTTTGCTACATAATCTCTGCTTTATTTTGCTTCCAACTACAAGCCAATTAAATTGTTCACCATACACTACTTGAGTTACTCCACGTGTCTATTTTATGTTTATGAAAGCCTGAGGTCAAATAATTTTCTAATTTACACAGCTGGAAGCAAATCTTCTTCTAAAACCACATAATAACTTTTGCTCTTGTACCATTAACCTTATATTTAATATTGTGTTATACAATGACTTACATATGAATATAATTTTCATTTCTAGAGTTTAGATTCTAAGAGTGTGGAGTCTATTTCAACCTTATACACCATCAGAACCTATTCAAAGCTCTGTACAGATGAGCCATTAAGATTTATCAACAAAAAAAACCTTGTTTTCCTATTTCAGCTTTTACTTCTTTTGAATCAGTGCCCACAGCTGGTACATATTATTTTATAGCAACAGAAAGTATAGAAATGCATTCATTGAATATTTAATAGACACTTGTATAGAGCTTACTTTTTCTAGACACCCTTTGAATCATTAAAGATACTGCATATATTCCATGGGAATTGTTAATGTTATTTTCATAAATATAGTTGAAACAAGAAAAAGCAAATTATGTTACCAATTATTTTGCCTATTTGAAGATTTAATTAAAAAATAGTATATATAACAGCATAATCTTTAAATATAACCACTAATTTTCATTGATTATATGAAAATCTTTTGGCTAGAAGTGTTAATGAGGCCAGGTGTGGTGGCTCACACCTGTAATCCCGGCACTTTGGGAGGCCGAGGCGGCAGATCATGAGGTCAGGAGATGGAGACCATCCTGGCTAACATGGTGGAACCCTGTCTCTACTAAAAAAAGCAAAAACAAACAAACAAACAAAAAATTAGCTGGGTGTGGTGACAGGCACCTGTAGTCCCAGCTACTTGGGAGACTGAAGCAGGAGAATGGCTTGACCCCAGAAGGCGGAGCTTACGGTGAGCTGAGATGGCACCACTGCACTCCAGCCTGGGTGACAGAGCGAGACTCCATCTCAAAAAAAAAAAAAAGTGTTAATGATATAAGTAAAATTATTAAAATCATTAGCTATAATTATTGACCAAGAAACATTATAGAAACAGATTGCATCCATAAATTGAGGTACATGTGATAAATTTTCTTGAATCAATGTTATAATCAACTGAATAGATCTAGTCATTTTTAAACTATCATTACAATATTTTAAATATGGCATGTCACAATATATTTTATTAAAAGCAATATTTGCTGTTAATGTAATATAGTAAAGAGCATAATAAAAAAAATGAGATTCATATGTAAACCAAATCTCCTGTAACAATTATGGATAAGAAGTGGGAATTTCAATCTACTGTAGAAAGTAACATTTAAACTAATAATTTACAATTAAAAGTGAGCATATTATAGATGATTTTAGAGATGAACTCTTGGGATTTATATATGCCCTTCAAGTAGGTACATTAGCATTTTGTATTCAGTAAGGAATAATTATATAATACTGTGTGTACTGCTAATTCAAAATCACTATGAATATAATTTTTTCATTTAGAAATTCCCTTTAGTATAAGAATGTGAGAGTATTTACAAATCTTGAAATTTATGACATTTGATTTGCAAGTAGATTCCCAGTTTGAACTAAAATTAGGCTGCTTTATCAATGGAGGATTATCATTGTGAATTATTTTTCTATTTGTTCTACAAATACTCTTTAAATGTTTTTGATGTTTACACAGAATTTGCATGTATATAAATCAGAAGATAAAAGTTACAGCTACAAATTTCAAATCAACTATTCCAAGAATCAGGTATTAGGCAACACAGATGGCTAAAAAATTGGATAGGATGAGGTGGGGAAGCAATAAGGAAATGTGCAAAATATTAAGTTTTTTGACATTTTGTTATAAAATTTGTTTTAAAAATAATTTTCTTCACTTAGTATAAATTTTACTTTATTATATTTTAATAAGCTATTCAACATGTATGTATAAATATCATATAATTGATATTATATACTAGTTTGGGGTTTCCATTTAAGAAAATTCAATGTTCTATTAAAATATATACATATATTCAATCTATAAATTACTTTGGGCAGTATGGCCATTTTCATGATATTGATTCTTCCTATCCGTGAGCATGGAATATTTTTCCTTTTGTGTCCTCTTATTTCCTTGAGCAGTGGTTTGTAGCTTTCCTAGAAGAGGTCCTTCACAACTCTTGTGAGTTGGATTCCTAGGTATTTTATTCTTTTCGTATCAATTGTGAATGGGAGTTCACTCATAATTTAGCTATTTGTCTTTTACTGGTGTCTATTACTGTAATGCTTGTGATTTTTGTATATTTTTTATCCTTAGACTTTGCTGAAGTTGCTCATCAGCTTAAGGAGATTTGGGGCTGAGACAATGGGGTTTTGTTGGGGTGATCAGACCCAACACCAGGTTGTGGGGGTGGCAAAGTCCAACAGAGTCAAAGGATTGAGAAAAAGACAGTGAGAATTAAAGTGGGACCAGGAGGCCATCACAATTGCGGAGGCTGTGAAGGCCCCAAGATCTGGGAGCCCAGTTATTTATTAATGATCCAACAGAGAAACATATGCTGAGAACATGGAGGTGGAAAGGGCACATTACATTAAGCTCACGATTTACAGCTATGATGGTTTAGCCTTTGCTCTGCTACTTGATAATGGTGAGCAGGTTCTTTTAACTCAAGATACAATGGATCCTGGGAGAGCAAGGAGCCAGCAAGTCTAGACACATTCCAGAGCCATGAGCCCTGGATTCTATCCAAGCCATAGGGGATTTTATGACCTGGGCTTATATTATGGTGCATCAGGGTAGCCTTCCAACCTTTAGCACACAGCTTGGTGTTTCAAAGGCCACAAGGGGTTTTAGACCCTGGACGCTGGACATGTTCCAAGACTCTTTTACATTATGTCAGACATGCAAACCCTGCCTCAGCTTCTCCAAACACTCAGCTATTCCCAACCTTTTCTAAATATACAATCATGTAATCTATAAAGAAACACAATTTGACTTCCTCTCTTCCTATTTGAACATGCTTTATTTATTTCTCTTGCCTGATTTCCCTGGCCAGAACTTCCATTACAATGTTGCATAGGAGTGGTGAGAAAGGGCATCCTTGTGTTGTGCTGGTTTTCAAAGGGAATGCTTCCAGCTTTTGCCCATTCAGTATGATATTGGCTGTGGGTTTGTCATAAATAGCTCTTATTATTTTGAAATATATTCCATCAATACCGAGTTTATTGAGAGTTTTCAGCATAAAGGGGTGTTGAAGTTTATCAAAGGCCTTTTCTGCATCTATTGAAATTATCATGTGGATTTTGTCATTGGTTCTGTTTATGTGATGGATTACATTTATTGATTTGCATGTGTCGAACCAGCCTTGCATCCCATGGATGAAGTCAACTTAATCATGGTGAATAAGCTTTTCAAAGTGCTGCTGGATTTGGTTTGCCAGAATTTTATTGAGGATTTTCACCTCAATGTTCATCACGAATATTGGTCTGAAATTTTCTTGTTTTGTTGTGTCTGTGCCAGATTTTGGTATCATGATGTTGCTAGCCTCATAAAGTAAGTTAGAGAGGAATCTTATTCTATTGTTTGGAATAGTTTCAGAAGGAATGGTACCAGCTTCTCTTTGTAACTCTGGTAGAATTGGCTGTGAATCTGTCTGGTCCTGGGCATTTTTTGGTTGGTAAGCTATTAATTACTGTCCCAATTTCAGAACTTGTTATTGGTCTCTTCAGGGATTTTAACTTCTTCCTGGTTTAGACTTGGGAAGGTGTATGTGTCCAAGAATTTATCCATTTCTTCTAGATTTTCTAGTTTATTTGTGTGAAGTGTTTATAGTATTCTCTGATGGTCATTTGTATTTTTGTGGGATCAGTTGTGACATCCCCTTTATCATTTTTTTTTCTATGTGATTCTCCTCTCTTTTTTTCTTTATTAGTCTGACTAGTGGTTTGTCTATTTTGTTAATCTTTTACAAAACCAGTTCCTGGATTCATTGATTTTTTTTTTTTTTTTTGAAGGGTTTTTCGTGTCTCCATCTGTTTAGTTCTGCTCTGATCTTAGTTATCTCTTGTGTTCTGCTGGCTTTTGCATTTGTCTGCTCTTGCTTCTCTAGTTCTTTTAATTGTCATGTTAGGGTATTGATTTTAGATATTTTCAGTTTTCTCCTGTGGGTATTTAGTGCTATAAATTTCCCTCTAAACACTGCTTTAGTTGTGTCTCAGAGATTCTGGTATGTTGTGTATTGGCTTTAAAGAACATCTTCATTTCTGTCTTCATTTTGTTATTTACTCAGTAGTCATTCAGGAGCAGGTTGTTCAGTTTTCATGTGGTTGTATAGTTTTGAGTGAGTTTCTTAATCCTGAGTTCTAATTTGATTGCACTGTGGTCTGAGAGACTGTTTGTTATGATTTCCGTTCTTTTACATTTGCTGAGGAGTGTTTTACTTCCAATTATGTGGTCAGTTTTAGAATAAGTGTGATGTGGTGCTGAGAAGAATGTATATGCTGTTGATTTGGAATGGAGAGTTCTGTAGATGTCTATTAGGTCCGCTAGGTCCAGAGCTGAGTTCAAGTCCTGAATATCCTTGTTAATTTTCTGTCTCGTTGATCTGTCTAATATGGACAGTGGGGTGTTAAAATATCCCACTACTATTGTATGAAAGTCTAAGTCTCTTTGTAGGTCTCTAAGAACTTGCTTTATGAATCTGGGTGCTCCTTTATTGGGTGCATATATACTTAGGATAGTTAGCTCTTCTTGTTGCATTGATCACTTTACCATTATGTAATGTCCTTCTTTATCTTTTTAAATCTTTGTTGGATTAATGTCTTTTATCACAGACTAGTATTGCAATGCCTGCTCTCCTTTGCTTTTCATTTTCTCGGTAAGTATATCTTCATCCCTTTATTTTGAGCCTATGTGCACCTTTGCACATGAGATGGGTCTCCTGAATACAACACACTGCTGGATTTTGACTCTTTATCCAATTTGCCAGTCTGTGTCTTTTAATTGGGGGCATTTAGACTATTTACATTTAAGGTTAATATTGTTATGAGTGAATTTGATCCTGTCATTATGATGCTAGCTATTTATTTTGCATGTTAGTTGATGCAGTTTCTTCATATTTTCGATGATATTTACAATTTGGTATGTTTTTGCAGTGGCTGGTACTGGTTTTTCCTTTCCATATTTAGTGCTTCCTTCAGGAGCCCTTGTAAGGCAGGGCTGGGGGTGACAAAATATCTCAGCATTTGGTTGCCTGTAAAAGATTTTATTTGTCTTTTACTTATGAAGCTTAGTTTGGCTGGATATGAAATTCTGGGTTGAAAATTCTTTTCTTTAATAATGTTGAATATTGGCCCCCACTCTCTTCTGACTTGTAGGATTTATGAAGAGAGACACTGTTAGTCTGATGATCTTCCCTTTGTGGCTAACTCAGCCTTTCTCTCTGGCTGCCCTTAACGTTTATTCTTTCATTTCAACCTTCATGAATTTGACGATTATGTGTCTTGGGGTTGCTTTTCTCAAGGAGTATCTTTGTGGTGTTCTCTGTATTTCCTGAATTTGAAAGTTGACCTGTCTTGCTAGGTTGGGGAAGTTTTCACAGATAATATCCTAAAGAATGTTTTCCAGCTTGGTTCCATTCTCCCCGTCACTTTCTAGTACGCCAATCAAATGTAGGTTTGGTCTTTTCACACAGTTCCATATTTCTTGGACGATTTGTTTGTTCCTTTTCATTCTTTTTTCTCTAATCTTGTCTTCACACTTTCTTTTATTAAGTTGATCTTCAATCTCTGATATTCTTTCTTCTGCTTGATATATTTGGCTATTGATACTTGTGTATCCTTTAGGAAGTTCTCGTGCTGCTTTCTTCACAGAATTAGAAAAAAACTACTTTAAATTTAATCTGAAACCAAAAAGAGCATGTATAGCCAAGACAATCCTAAGCAAAAAGAGCAAAGCTGGAGGCATCATGCTACCTGACTTCAAATTCTACTACAAGGCTACAATAACCAAAGCAGCATGGTACTGGTACCAAAACATATATATAGGCCAATGGAAGAGAACAGAGGCCTCAGCAACAATGCCACACATCTAAACCATCTGATCTTTGTCAAGTTTGACAAAAACCAGCAATGGGGAAAGGATTTCCTATTTAATAAATGGTGTTAAGAAAACTAGCTAACCATATGCAGAAAACTGAAACTGGACCCCTTCCTTATACCTTCTACAAAAATTAACTCAAGATGGATTAAAGATTTAAATGTAAAACCTAAAACCATAAAAACCCTAGAAGAAAACCTCTGCAATACCATTCAGGACATAGGAATGAGCAAAGACTTCATGACTAAACACCAAAAGCAATAGCAACAAAAGCCAAAATTGACAAATGGGATCTAATTAAACTAAAGAGCTTCTGCACAGCAAAAGAAACTATCATAAGAGTGAACAGGCAACCTACAGAAAGGGAGAAAACTTTTGCAATCTATCCATCTGACAAAGGGCTAATATCCAGAGTCTACAAGGAACTTAAACAAATTTACAAGAAAAAAACAAACAACCCCATCAAAAAGCGGGCAAAGGATATGAACAGAAGACATTTATGTGGTCAACAAAAATGTGAAGAAAAGCTCATCATCACTGATTATTAGAGCAATGCAAATCAAAACCACAATGAGATATCATATCATGCCAGTTAGGATGGTGATTATTAAAAAGTCAAGAAACAACAGATGCTGGAGAGGATGTGAAGAAAGAGGAATGCTTTTACTTTGTTTGTGGGAGTGTAAATTAGTTCAACCATTGTGGAAGACAATGTGGTGATTCCTCAAGGATCTAGAACTCGAAATACCATTTGACCCAGCAATCCCATTACTGGGTATATACCCAAAGGATTATAAATCATTCTACTATAAAGACACCTGCACACGTATGTTGATTGCAGCACCATTCACAATAGCAAAGACTTTGAACCAACCCAAATGTCCATCGATGATAGACTGGATAAATAAAATGTGGCACATATACACCATGGAATACTATGCAGCCATAAAAAGGTATGAGTTCTTGTTTTTGCAGGGATATGGATGAAGCTGGAAAGCATTGTTCTCAGCAAACCAGCACAGGAACAGAAAACAAAATAATGCATGTCCCCTCTTATAAATGGGAGTTGAACAATAAGAACATATGGACACAGGGAGGGGAACGTCACACACTGGGGCTGGTCTGGGAGGTGGGCATTGGGGAGGGATAGCATTAGGAGAAATACCTAATGTAAATGATGAGTTGATGGGTGCAGCAAACCACTATGGCACATGTATACTTATTAACAAACCTGCACTTTCTGCACATGTATCCCAGAACTTAAAGTATATTTACAAAGTAAATAAATAAAAAAAAATTGTATGGCATGCATATACAGATTTCTTACAGGCATATATTTCATAGTAGTGAAGTTTAGACTTTTAGTATATTCATTACCTGAATAGTGAACATCGTACCCAATAGGTAAATTTTTTCACCATCACTCCTTTCCTACCTCCCAGATTTTGAAGTCTCCTATGTATAGTATTCTACTCTTTATGTTCAATGTGTACCCATTGTTTAGCTCCCACTTATAAATGAGAATATTCTGTATTTGATTTTTCTGTTTCTGAATTATTTCAGTTAAAATAATAGCCTCCAATTGCAAAATACATGACTTCATTGTTTCAGATATATACACAGATACACACCATGGAATACTACCATGGAATTTATGTGTGCATGTGTGTACTTTCATACATAGATACAAACATATACACAAACATACCCTGGAATATGTATGTATGTTTGTGTGCATGTATGTGTGTGAGTGTGTGTATGCCTCCAATGATGGACACTTAACATTTATTGCATCTCTTTGCTATTGTAAATAGTGCTATAATAAACACATGAGTGCAGATATGTTTTCATACAGTGATTTCTTCATTTTTGGGTAGATAACCAGTATTCAGATTGCTAGATCAAATGGTAGTTCTATTTTTAATTCTTGGAGAAATCTCCATACTATTTCCTATAAAGGCTATACTAAGTGTATAAGCAGTACCACCAACATCTTTTCCTTTTCCTTTTTTTTTTTTTAACTTTTTAGTAGTAGCCATTCTGCTGGCATAAAATAGTATCTCATTTTGGTTTTAATTTGATGACTAGTGATGTTGAGCACTTTTTCATGTTTGTTGGCCCCTTTTGTGTCTTCTTTTGAAAAATGTCTGCTCATATCCTTTGAGCCCTTTTTTATTAGGGCTATTTGCTTTTTCCTCGTTATGCTGTTTGAGTTCCTTATAGATTCTGGATATTTGCCTTTGGTCAAAGACATAGTTTTCAAATATTTTTTTCCCATTCTGCATGTTGTCTGTTCACTCTGTTGATTATGTCTTTTGCTGTGCAGAAACTTTTTAGTTGATTTACATCCCATTTGTCTATTTTTGTTTTTGGTGCATTTGCTTTTGAGGACTTTCTCATAAATTGTTTGCCTAAGCCAATGACCAGAAAAGTTTTTCTTAGATTTTCTTCTAAAATTTGTGTAACTACAGGTCTTATATTTAGATCTTTAATCCATATTCAGTTAATTTTTGTATATGTTAAGAGGTATGTTGATAGTTTAATTCTTCTGCATAAGGCAGCCCAATTTGTCAAGCACTTTTTACTGAAATAGGTGTTTTTTCTCTAGTGTATATTTTGATTGACTTTGTCAAAGATCAGGTGGTTTTAGGTATGTGGCTTTATTTCTCGGAACTCTATTCTGTTCCATTAATCTGTCTATTTTTATACCAGTGCCATGCTGTTTAGGTTACTGTTTGTAGTCTACTAGTATAAGGTGAAGTCAGGTAATGTGATGCTTCCAGCCTTGCTCATTTTGCTCAGAATTGTTTTGGCTATACAGGCTGTTTTCTTATTCCATATGAATTTTAAGATTTTTTTTTATAATTCTCTAAGAATAGACATGGGTAATTTCATAGAGATTATGTTGAATGTATAGATTGCTTTGGGCAGTGTGATGGTTAATACTGAGTGTCAACTTGATTGGATTGAAGGTTACAGAGTATTGATCCTGGGTGTGTCTGTGAGGGTATTACCAAAGGAGATTAACATCTGATAGTGAGCCGGGAATGGCAGACCCATCCTTAATCTGGGTGGGCACAATCCAATCAGCTGCCAGTGCAGCTAGAATATAAGCAGGCAGAAAAATGTGAAAAGAGCGATTGGCCTAGTCTTCCAGCCTACATCTTTCTCCTGTGCTGGATGCTTCCTGCCTTTGAACATGGGACTTCAAGTTCTTCAATTTTTGAACTTGAACTGGATCTCCTTGCTCCTCAGCCTGCAGATGGCGTATTGTGGGACATTGTGATCATGTGAGCTAATACTAATAGTAATAACTCATGTGACAATAATTAACAACTCATAATAACTCATGTGAGTTAATACTTAATAAATTCATATATATATTCCTTTAGTTCTGTCCCTCTAGAGAATCCTGACTAATACAGGTAGTATGACCATTCCAACGATACTGATTCTTCCTTTTTTTTTTTTTTTTTTTTAATGAGATGGAGTCTCTCTCTTGCTCAGGCTGGAGTCTTCCTATCCATGAGCATAGGATGTTTTTCCATTTGTTTGTGTTATCTATGATTTTTGTAGTTCTCCTTATAGAAATCTTTCACCTCATTGGTTAAATACATTCCTAAATATTTTTTGTGGCTACTGTAAATAGAATTGCCTTCTTGATTTGATCCTTGGCTAGATCATTATTGGTCTATAGAAATGATACTGATTTCTGTCTATCAATATTATATTCTGAAACTTTCCTGAATTCCTTTATCAACTTTAAGAGTTTTTCGGTGGATTCATTAGGGTTTTCTAAATATAACATCATCTTATCAGTGAACAGTGATAGTTTAACTTCCTTTTTCAATTTGGGTGACTTTTTTTTGTATTTCTGATTGCTCGGGTGAGGACTTCTAGCATTATATTGAATAAGAGTAGCGAAGGTGGGCATTGTTGTTTTGTTCCACTTCTTAGAATGTTTTCAACTGTTTCTTATTGAGTATGATGTTGGTTATGGGTTTGTTATATATTGTTTTTATTATAGTAAGGTTTGTTCCATCTACGCCTAATTTGTTGATGAGTTTTATCATAAATCTATGCTAAATTTTATCCAATGACTTTTCTGTATCTACTGAGATGATCATATGGTTTTTGTCTTTAATTGTCTTTATGTGATGTATCACAGTTATTTATTTACAGATCTTGAGTCATCCTTGCATCCCTGGGATAAATCCTACCTGATCATAGAATGTTATCTTTATTTTGTGTTGTTGGCTTCACTTTGCTAGCATTTTGTTGAGGGGTTTTAAATCTATGAACATAATCGATAATGGATCATGGATATTGGCCTATAGTCTGTCTTTCTTTCTCTTTCTTTCCTTCTTTCTTTCTTTCGTTTTTTTTTTTTTTTTTTTTTTTTTTTTTTTTTTTTTTTTTTTTTTTTGTCCTCATTTGATTTTAGTTAGTTTCAGGGTTATACCAGCTTCATAGAGTGAATTAGGGAAATTTTTTTTTTCATCCTTGATTTGTTGGAATATTTTTAAGAAGATTGGTATTAGTTTTTCACCTTATGTTTGTTAGAATTAGCTGTGAATCCATCTGGTACTGGGCTTCTGGTTGCTGTTTTTGGGAATTTTTTTTTTTTAATTATTATTATTACTGATTCAATCTTGCTACTCATTGTCAATCTGTTCAGAAGTTTTATTTCTTCCAGGTTCAATCTCAGGAGGTTGTATTTTTTTTTTTTTTCTAGAAATTTACTTATATCCTCTAAGTTTCTAATTTTTGAGCATAAGTTGTTTATAATAGTCTTTGATGATCTTTTGTATTTCTGTGGTATCAGTTGTAGTGTCTCATTTTTGATTTCTGAGTGGGTTTATTTAGATTTTCTCTTCTTTTTTTGGTTACTCTAGTTTGTGATTATCATTTTTGTAAATCACTTAGAAGAATAAACTTTTGATTTTTTATTTTTGTATTGTTCTTTGTCTCTATTGAATTTCGTTCTTTCCTGATCATTATTTTTTTTCTTTGGCTCACTTTGGTTTGAGTTTGTTCTTTTTTTTCTTTTCTAGTTTCCTAAGGTGTAATGTTAATTATCAATTTTTTCTCTTTCTACTTTTTCTGATGTAGGCATTTAATGCTATAAATGTTTCTCTTAGCGTTGCTTTTGCTATATTACACAGGTTTTGGTATGTTGTGTTTTTATTTTTATTTGTTTCAGAATTTTAAATTCCTGTCTTAATTTCTTCATTGACCAAGTGATTGTTCAGCAGCCTGCAGTTTACTTTCCATTTATTTGTGTAGTTCCTGAATTTCTTCTTGGTGTTAGTTTCTAGTTTTATTCAACCCTGGTCTGAGAAGATACTTGATATAATTTTGATTTTTTAAAAAAGTTTAAGATTCTTTTTGTGGCCTAAAACATGGTCTATCTTAAATAATATTCCAAGTTCTAATAAAAGGAATGTATATTCTGCATTTGGTAGAATGTTCTGAGATGTCTTTTAAGTCCATTTTTTCTAACATCTAATGAAGTTAGTTAATTTTCTGTCACAATGATTTGTCAGGTGCTGTGAGTGGGGTGTTGAAGTCCTCCCCTATTACTGTATTGCTGTCTGTCTTTTTCTTTAGGTATAGTAATATTTGTTTTTGAATTTGAATGCAGCGTTATTGGCTTATATATATTTAGGATTGCTTTATTCTCTTCCTGAATTTATTCCATTGTCATTTTATAATTATCTTGTCTTTTATTATATTTTTTAAATTTAAAGTATACTTTTATTTGATATAAGTAAAGCTATACCTACTTACCTTTGGTTTCAGTTTCCATGGAATATCTTTTCCCATCCCTTTACTTTCAGTCTATATCTGTCTTTATAAGTAAGGTTAGTTTCTTGGAGGTAGCATATAGTCAGATCATATGTTTTAATCATTTCTGTCAATCTGTTTCATTTAAGTGGATCATTTATTCCATTTACATTCAAATTTAATATAATATTTGAGCCTTTTTTCTGTTGCATTGTTAACTGTTTCAAGATGTTTTGTAAATTCTTTGTTTCTTATTTTGTCTTTTTATCTTTGTATTTTGATGAGATTCTGTTGTGTTGTCATTTGATTTCTTTGTCTTCCCTCTTTGTGTTATTGTTTTATAAGAACTGTGGATTTTATATTTCCAAGTGTTTTTGTGGATATCAGCCTTTTGTTTCCATGTATAAGCACCCTTTGAACAGTTCCTATAGGACCAGTCTAGTGGTGACAAATTCCTTTGTTGTTCACTTGTCTGGGAAATACTTTAGTCCTCCTTTATTTATGAAGCTTATACCAGCAGGATTTGAAATTCTTGACTGGCAGGTCCTTTGCTATTGTTGTCGTTCTCTTAGAAGTTTAAAAATGTCATCTCATTCTCCTCTTCTGGTCTGTAAAGTTTCTGCAAAATGTCTACTATTTGTTAGAGGGGGTTTCTGTCACAGGCAACTAGATGCTTTTCTCTTGGTAATTTTATAATTTTTCCATTCATTTTGACCGTTCACATTCTTAATATAATATGCTGGATGAAGTTCTTTTTGCAATGTATTTACCTGGGAAACATTAGACCTCCTGTATCTAGATGTGTGACTTTCTTGCTAGATTGGAAAGTTTTCAACAATTAGTTCCTTATGTAGGCTTTTTAAACTTTTAAAATCTCTATTCCCCCTCAGGAACACCAATAATTCACAAATTTCATCATTTTACATAGTCCTAGATATCTGAAATGCTTTGTTCATTCCTTTTCCCTTATTTTTGTCTGACTGGATTATTTCAAAAGACCTGTCTTCGAGTTCTGAGATTCTTTCTTCTGCTTGATCTAGTCTGTTATAGAAACTTTCAAAAGTATTTTGCATTTGCTTCAAGGATTTTTATACTTCTGGAATTTATGCTTGGTTCTTATTTTAAGATATCTATCTTCTTGGTACATTTCTTAGTATAGCCTGAATTGATACTTTTATTTCTTTGTATAGGTTTTCAGATTTTCCTTGCATCTCACTGAACTTCTTTAAAATCAATATTTTCAATTTATTTTCTGGCATTTTTAGAAATTGTATTTGATTGGGATTTCTAGCTGAACAATTGTGGTACTTTGTTATATTTTTTGGCTTTTACATGATTTGTGTGTCTTTACATTGAAATATGTGCACCTGCTGTAGCAATCACTTATTTTGATTTTTTGAAATTGCCTTTGTAGGGGAGAATTGCTTCCCGAAGATGGATGTATGCTGTTGATTGAGTAGCGTACTTTTGCTTTCATTTTGGGTGCCTGCAGTAGTGTGATCTTTGTATGACTTTTTCAACAATACACAGGATCAGTAGCATCTGTGATTTCCTTGATGGCTTAGGGTACAGTTATTAGTTGAGGTGTGGTGATGTTTTTTGGGGACTTGAATAACAGCTGAGCCAATCTTCATGCCCCAATTGTGGTAGCCATGGGGTGAACGTGTTTTTAGGGTCCAGAGCAGATTACACTGTCTCTGGTGTTTGTGGGTCCTAGAGGGCTGATTCTTGGACCTTCAGGTGGCTGCTTAGAAGCTAATAGTGAAAGCAGTGGGCCAGATTTGTGGGCAGCATGGGTTGTGTGGGTGATTGCAATAACAGTGGTGGAGCAACCCACTGGGACCCAAGCCATCCCAGATGGTGGTCCTGGTAGCTTCAATGGATTGGACAGGTTGCTCCAAGGTTTCATAGCCACCTAGAAGCATGGTGATATTGTCCGAAATGTGCTTAGGGGAGCTTGATTACCCTTATTCCTCTCCAAGCTGGGTGGTGGCTGAAGCTTTATCATCTTGTACTTGGTTTGAGAGTGGGACACAGCCCAGTGTTAAACTATCAAAATCATGCCAGCTGTGGGTCTGTAGTGAGAGAAATAAGCATGGGCTGCTTGAGCATGCCCCTTAGGCAAACAGCATGGGCAGAAGCTGTAAAGAATATGATCCACTCAATTTTCAGTCTCACAGAAGCCCATAGCAGGGCAGTGGGTATTGTCCAAGGTGTATATAGAAGAGCTTGATTTCCTTGTCTCATGTCAGCCATATGGTAGCTGCAGCCACGTCAACTGAAACTCAGCCCAAGGGTAGGGCCCAGCCCAGCATTAAACTCCCCAAGTGGTGCCTTGGGTGGTGTCCCTCCATGGCAAGGAGCATGGACAAGAAACTATGGGGAGTGTGGTCTCCTCGAGCTTCAGTGTCAGAGCAGCCCATTGCAAGGCAATGGGTGTTGTCCTAAATACACATAGGAGAGCCTGGTTCCCTGTCCCTTTTTAGCAGGCAACAGTTGCTGCTGTGCTAACCTGAACTCAGCCTGAGGATGGGGCACAGCCCCAACATTAAATTCTTAAAATGACACCTTGGGCCTGGGACCAGAGAAGACAGAGCCCCTCTTAGGGAAGACCTGTGGGAAAGAAGCTGGCTAGAGTGTGATCCCCTTGTCTCGATCTCAGAAAAGCCCATAGAAGAACAGTAGTTACTGTCTTAGTGTGTGTAGAGAACTTGGTTTCCTTGACCCTCCTCACGGGGATGGCGGGTGCAGCCATATCAATTTGAATTCAGCCTGTGGGGCACAACCCAGGACTAAACTCCCAAAAGTGGCACATTGGGCCTATGACCAGGGATGGTGGGTTCCCTCCAAGGCAAGCAGCATGAGCAAGATGCTGCAGGGAGTATGGTCCACTCATGTCTCAGTCTCAACAGCAGCTCACAGCAAGGCAGAAGGGACTCTCCCAGGGGTGCATGGGAGCACGTCGTTGTTCCTCTTCCTCCTTAAAACAGCGCAATGGTAGTGGTTATGTTTGTAGATCCTCGGTTTCTAGGCTTTCAAAATGGTGGCCAGCTGTTCTAGGCTCAGATGCTTGTAAGATTCTGTGTGGGTTCCCTTTCTGGAGCAATCTCTCTGTGCAATTTTTAGGCAGCTGCATATGTCAAACCTAAGGCCCTAATTGATCAAGGATTTCTCTTGTAGTTAAGATCATAAAAACCAAGCTCTGGGGGTTTCTTTCTGTTTCCTCATGTTCTGGAGCCTTTCCTGGCTCTCACTCAGTTCCTTGCTAGGCAAGCTGCCTCAAATCCCCTCCTCTCCTCTATTTTTTTTTTTTTGTCTTTTAAATGGGGTTCATTGTGATGGTATATAAAGATGCAAAACTAGAAATGCTTCTGAAGGCGAGGTGTGTTGTTGCAGAAGAGCTGAGGCACCAGTGCTCATTCCTGAGTACTCTGATCTTTAGAAATAAGGCAGCAATCATTTCCACCTTGGTGACTTTTTTTGCTTCAGACAGATAAAATGTAGTGCCTTAATCATACCTTTAGGAAGGACATCCCATGGACATTCTTATAGCTATCTTAATAGAGAAAGATCAAAAACTGAAAAAGATCAAGAAACAAAGTCAGAGAAATAAGATCAGATCACGTTAAGTACATGGTAATGGGGTAAGTCCATCCCTCAACACTCACACTGGAAACCTGAGGCTACTACTTGAGAGCTGCTGGCAGTAATAAAAATTTGCACACAATGAGGACTACCTGACAGCTACTGTTTTAAATGGTCTATTTATGCCAACCCCCTTTAATCCTCTCAAAAATGCCTTGAAGGGGAACTATTATTATTTTTGCATTACAGATGAGGAAATTGCAGTGCAGAGAGATTAATTGCTCAATACCACAGAGCTATGTAAGTTTGGGAATAAGAAATCAACCCACGTAGGAAGAGACCAACCCAGGCCAGGAAGAATGTATTCAGATGATCTGGCAACTTTGATTTTTTTTTTTTACTCCATTTTTTTTTTTAGTATGGATTGGATTGTGTTCCTTAAAAAAGACATGTTGAAGTTCTAACCTCCAGGACCTCAAAATGTGATCCTGTTTAGAAATAGGGTTGTTGCAGATATAATTAACAAAGTTAAGATGGAATCATGCTAGAGTACAGTGGGCCCTTAATCTAACATGACCAGTGTCCTTATAAAAAAGAGGAAAGAGAGACCAAGGAGACTGTCACAAGAAGACACAGAGACTCACAGGGAAAAGATTGTCACATGACAACAATGGGTGCAGAGATTGGAGTCATGCATCTACAAGCTAAGGAAAGCCAATGAAGTCTGAAAATCACCAGAAACTAGGACAGAAGGATGGCGCAGCCACTTCCCAGCATCCTCCAGAAGAGACTACACCCTACTAGCAGCCTGATTTTGGACATATAGCATCAATAGTAAATTTGCCTTAAGCCCCCAGTTCGCAGTGTATGTTACAGCAGCCTAAGGACATGAGTGCTCTTTTTAAATATTCTCTTTTTCAGAATTTTGTTGTACTTGATATCCTGTTCTTATTTTATATTTTATATTAATCCTTATATATTCTAATTACATCTTAATCCTTACCTTCATTCAATATAAATAGCTGACTGTATGGTATATTCAAGGAAAACTATTGGAAAATTGAAACCAATAGTATAAGGTTGTAAAAGACAAAGTATTGCTAGGAAATAGCAAGTATTTCATGAGGATGTTAATTTTATGAAGTACATGTTTGTGTGCCCCCCACACCAACATCCATATGTTAAGCCCCTACCCCCTAATAAGGTTATATTAGGAGATGGGATATTTAGGAGGTAACGATATTTAGAGGAGGTCATGACATTCAGGCCCCACAGTGAGAAGAGAGAAAGACTAGAGCTTGCTCTGTCTGCTATATGAGAATACAGGGAAAAGATGACCTGCAAATCAGAAAGAATGCCCTCACCAGATGTTGATCTGCCAGTACTTTGATATCAGACTTCCTAACCTTCAGAACTATGAGAAATGAACACTTGTTTAAATCACCCTGTCCAAGGTATTCTGATATAGCAGCCTGAACTGTGAGGGTGAGAAGACAGACATGCACACTACTGGTATTTGAAGTAGGTTGGCATTGAGTAATAGAATAGAAAATTTGGACTTTATTTTACCTTGGAGTGCCACTGAAAGTTTTTGGCTTAAGGTGTAATGTGGTAAGAAGTGTGTTTCAGGAAGATCAATCTAACTGTGAAGATTTACATCTTACGGAGTAGGAATAACCAAAAGCAGTATGAATAGTTTGAAGACTATAGTCTAGGAAAGATATCTGAAGACTTCATCTAGTATTTGAGAAGAAGCTTTGAAAGGGATACTGGGAAGGAAGAGGGAGGGAAATTAGAGGATATAATTCATAATTACATAATATAAAACCATAAAAAAACAGAGACAATTTCATGTTTTCAAATGTGGGTGACTAGAACTGTAGTTGTGACACTACAGAGACAGTTGGTGATGAGAGGTGCATTTTATTTTATTTTATAACTAATTTTGGCCTTACTAAGTTTTCATTATTGGTGATAACAGCTAGATAAAGCTATCCTAAAGGTGGCTAGAAAAGCACAGCGTAGTTTTGAAAAGAAACAGAAACAAGAAAAGCTAATATCATTAGACTTACTGTGCAGTGTTGGCCAGGTAATGCTAACAGATACATTTTTATTAATCCTTGAATAATTTTCTGAACTGCATCTGCTATTGTAAACATTTAACAGATGAGTAAAATGAGGCAGAAGAGGCTAAAACAATTTATAAATGCTGCACTATTCATAGGTGGGAAGCACAGACTGGAAAGCAGCTTTCCACACTTCAGACTTTAGAGTCATTCACATTTAAAAAATGAGGGTTAAGTGAGATATTTAGACGAAATTCGCAGAAGTTAAATTAGAGAGTCAGAAGGTCCAGAATCATAGTGTTCAGAATATATGAAATGATGTATTCCAAAGGGATTACTTCCCAGCTCTTAAAAGAGAGAAAAATCTTCCCTACCATTAGCCCTGGGTGTTTTTCCTTTTAAACTAGAGATTATTATAGTTGAAATGACCCTCAAATAGATCTAGCATTCATTTTATGAACACTGGCTTTATAGATGCATATCTTGAACTATTATTTATATTAAGCCACTGCATAACCAATATGTTTACATAATATTTAAATTTTTTTATATTACAGGACTAGTTATAAAGACTGAACCTCTCTGTAGCTCTATCCTAAATTTAATAAATGTACACATCAGGCACAAGTCATTTAAAAGTGGGTTATTTTTCCCAGGATAATTTATATAACAGTTTCAGTAAAAAATAAATGAAATAGTAACAGTATTGCGCCCAAAGGGACATACTGTTACATGCATGTTACATTTCCCCAGAGATTTGGACTGGATAGATTACCTTTTTTATTTTCCCCCCTTAACCAGCTTTGGCATGAGTGTGGTAGACTCTTACCTTTCTATATTTAGCCTAAAGCTGAGTGAATTTCACTGAAGTGTGAAGTAATTTTAAATATGTTTTGTATAAAAATGTGCTGAATTTTAAAGCACTTTGACATCATGGGGAATGAAAATTGCTCAAAACACAAATCAGTATGGTTAAATGTACTGACCATGTGTGCTTTTTGAAATATGAAATTATGCTATTATTCTTGGCCCATGTTGGAAGCAATATTCTTTTTCATTATAATCACTGCTAAATAATTTGTATTAAAAAAGGAATGCACATAGTAATGCATAATAGTTTTAAAAGGTTTCACCACTATGACATTACTATGTTATACAGAAATGTAACCATATAATTGTTAAATAAATGCTTTCTGAGTTACCAGGTTTTGCAGAAAGCTCTGGTGTTCTTTAGGGTTTACTCACAGTAAACTGACCTGATTGCTCTGCAAATCTTAGTCTACCATAAGTATTTCTAGCTAAGCCTGTTCCTGTAAGAAATATATGATCATAATGTACTTTAGAATATTATTTGGACATGATTATAACAGAAACATAGATTATATATAGAAGAAAAAAATGTTACTGCTACGGCTCCATAGCTATGATAGTTATTTACCTTACTTTTTAGCTATCCACTGTGCCAAAGAAATTAACCAGGCAGAGACCATCCTGCCTAACACGGTGAAACTCCATCTCTACTAAAAAATATAAAAAATTAGCCGGGCACGGTGGCGGGCGCCTGTTGTCCCAGATACTCAGGGAGGCAGGAGAATGGCGTGAACCCAGGAGGCAGAGCTTGCAGTGAGCTGAGATGGCACCACTGCACTCCAGCCTGGGTGATGACAGAGCGAGACTGTCTCAAAAAAAAAAAAAAAAAAAAAAAAAGAAAAGAAAAAAAAAGAAAAGAAATTAACTAGGCAATGACACGTCCAAAGAAATTAACCAGGCCAACAAGTAAGACATGTACGTTAGATAAAGGAAATTATATCTTGAACAATAAACACGTAATGAGCAAAAGAAATAATCTACTTCACTTGTGATTTGATTCTTCAATAACAACCAATGCACTGCAGGGCAATATGGTGAAATCTTATTAAATATGTTCCTTCTGACAGTATTCATTATGTTCCTACTGACAGCAGCCATTTAGTTGTTTTTATATTCCCCAGAAATATTTTAAAGTAGCATATCTTCTTCTTTTTTTTTCAAGACAGTCTCCCTTTGTCTCCCAGACTGGAGTGCAGTGGTGGGATCTCTGCACTCACTGCAAACCCTGCTTCACGAGTTCACGCCATTCCCCTGTTTCCGCCTCCCGAGTAGCTGGGACTACAGGCGCCCACCACCATGCCCGGCTAATTTTTTTTTTTTTTTTTTTTTTTTTTTCGCCGGGGTCTGGCTCTGTCGCCCCGGCTGGAGTGCTGTGGCCGGATCTCAGCT
>NC_045437.1:24310902-24338556 GCF_002776525.5 Piliocolobus tephrosceles
GGACTGATATTTATAAACATATAGTTAAATGATGTGTGTGTATATATGTATACTTATATGTAAATTTCTCATTGTAAAAATGGACTAATATTTATAGTTATAAAACAATATGACTATATGTATATAAATACCATTTTTGTAAATGGACTAGTATTCATATACATATAGTTATACTGTGTATCTTCATTTCAATAATCAAACAGTTTATTGTTATCAGAGGAAGAGATCTGAATTATCTTGAGTTACTGGCAGCAAATTCGTATGCATCTGCAGCAACTTCAGCCCTCGCCTCCTGGGAAGAAAGAATTCGACTGAGGGGCATAAAGCAGAAAAAGAGACCTAGACAAGTTTCAGACAGGAAGTGGAAGATTATTTAAAAGGCTTTAGAACAGGGGGGGAAAAAAAAAAAAGATGAGAAGTCTTGGGAGAGATCCATGCGGGCACCTGAACATGAATGAGAAAAAACAAGCACCTGTAACCTTGATTCTGGGACTTCCTAGGCTTGCCTCTTTCCCATGATTCTTCCCTTAGCGGGGGCTTTCCACATTTGTGGTGCCCTCCTTACCCTTGGGAATTGAGCACACTCAGTGTGTTTAGGGAGTTATATGCATGTCCATCTGAAACTGTCTTCTTTTTTCTGATGGAGTGTGCCCAGAGGATCATACTTTGGCATTTTTGTCTCTTGATGTGCATGCCCAGGAAGTTGCTTCTCCCTGGGGTCTGCCTTTAATTAGCACTTTAATGTTAATAGGTGCGAACCATCACACAATGGCCTCTCCATGGACTGGTTGCCAGTGTATCACTTTTAGACAGAAAATGCTATAATTACTGGACATCACTGCACATTTCTAGTGGGCGGGGGGAAGAGCCCTCTCCTGCCCCACTCATGCCTAACTACCTGTAACAGTTATGACCATAACTGCATTGCACATAGATCCCTCAGGTTGCGTTTTAGCATTCTTAAGATTTCTCTCCCTACAAGATCTTCATTTTGCTTGCTACAAGTAAACATGTTATATGTTTTTAAAATTTGAAATCAGAAAATTTGAGTTAATACCAGTCTTTTGGATCATTTAATCCAAATAATAAAATTTCACAGGTGAGTAAAATAACAAAAAGAGGAAAAGAGAAAATTTTTCTACGATTACTGAGTTAGACATAGAATTCAAGTTTCCTAGTTTCTTAACAAAAACACACCTACTCTTCTGCTTTTTTTTTTGCTCTATGTTGGTGTTTGATTGGCAAGTATTAAAAATATATCTGTTATTCTGCTGTGTTAGGTAGGATACACTTATTAATAATATCAAGCAAGTAATTTCACGGTGTAGAAATGATAAATCATCTTGCAGGTATCATTCCAACTCACTTTCATAAACAAAAGTAATTCAAGAAATGTTAACTAGGCAAAGCTACTAAGCAGTCAGCACAACTACTCAGTATTACCAAGGTGTGGTTTATAGTTTTTGAGATCCAGATCAGGATGAATATGAAACATGAAAAGGTTATACATTTAAAATTCAACTAATTTTTTAAAATCAATTCCTTAGGTTGAGGTTGCAGGCTATTATTTATCTACTGAGGTAGATAAAATACTGAGATATTTTACAAGAAAGCTTGTATGCAAGATGAAAAGCACATTTTACGGGTATCTAAGCAGCAACAGAAGAACAGAACAGTGTGAGTATAGATGAAAGGCAAACATTTCCATTTTACTCATTAAACTCATTAATAAATTTATAGTTAGCCTGGAATATTTGTGTTATTTAAGAAAATTAAACCTCTGGTTCAATTTAAGCTGTCAGGCCTTTAGAGGCTGACTCATTAGTTAAATCATGAGATATTAGATAGTCACTTAGTTGAAACACAAATTTCATAGTGCCAAATAAAAACCAATTCCAGACTTAGGTAAGAACATTTTATTTGAAAATATTATTGCAGGAGGAGAGAAGGGACAATTACAACAGGGGGAATGCTCTGAACCTAAGATCAATAGGCATCTCAAAGTTTAAGCAGAAAGAGGCTTTTCATTTATAAGGATGAACATATAAGGCTAGAAAGAACCAGATAAGAGGAAATTCCAGATGGAGAGTGGTGCAATTGTACAGTAGATCAGAAAATGTTTTACCCTGAGGCCAGCTTATTCTAGAGAGGGGCCATTAAGGAAGAGCTATATGCTGGCTTTGACTAAGCATTTGAGGATCAAATTTCAGGAGCCAAGGGAAAGGAGAGAAGTTTAACCATAGTTTGTTCATGTCCAGAAAGCAGGTATTTTGTACAAATTGACTAATGGATATGAGGAGTTCATCGAATCATTTACCATTTACGGGACAAAGAATGGGGATTTGGAATGTCTTAATGTCTTCATCTGGTCCTAACAAAGGTAAGCAAGAAAGACATGGTTGAGTATTTGTTTAAGTTATATGGGAAGCATGGTTACTTGTGGTAAGCTGTTTCCTGGAACACAGAATAATTAAAGGTTTCTTTTAAAAGTGTATGCATTTTATTTTAATTTCGTAAACGAATTATTTTTAATGAAAACATTGGTTATATTTATCATGTATAACATGTTATGTGTATATGTATACACAGTGAAATGTCTCAACTGAGCTAATTAACATATTCATTACCTCACATATGTATTTTTTTTTGTGGTGAGAACACAAAGTTTACTCTCTGAGGGATTTTCAAAAATACAATACACTGTTATTAACTATAGTCACCATGTTGTAAAATCGTTCACTTGAACTGATTCCTCTTATTTAATCAAAACGTTATTTTCTTTGAACAACATCTCCACAATACTGCAGCCACTGGTAACTAGAGGATCTCTTCATCATCTCTATTTCACAGGAGAACAGTGTCAATCAAATTTACCTGTAAAAAGTAATATCTTATAACATTCATTTTCATTCAACATATATATTGATTAATTCCTCTCTTCTAGCATCCAAAGGCATAATAGGTACTGTGAGAGAAAAAGTCATTTACTCACAAGTTTAGTGTGAAGGAGACAAAAAGTAATTTATAAATTTGATGACATTTAAAAAGTTAGACAAAGAAATTATGACAGAACATAACAAAGGAAACTAGGAATGAGTTTGAGTTTGAGCTGAAGTTTGAGTTACATGGAAAAAACTGTAGGGAACAGGGGTGTATAGAGAATTTCAGACAGATAAAACAACATCCTTAAAGCTTGAGAGTTCAGAGGAAGCATGAGCTAATCAAACATTGGAATGTGCAATGTCAAAGCGGCGTGGAAAAAAGAAAATAAATAATAGAGAATAGTGACCAGTGAAGTAAGAGAGATGGAAAAGTCAGATAATCAAAGGCTTTGAATCCTTCAACACATAATTATTGAACAGATACAACAGGGGCACATTAAGATTCTGACCACATTAAGGCTACAGAAAAAAGAATATATTAAAAAAATGATTGAGGATAAAAATAATAAAGAGTAAGATATTTCAGAAGTGCAGCTGTAGTAGTCAGGATTCTCTAGAGAAACAGAACTAATATGATGTGTATATATTTAAACATTTATTCCTTGGTGCCAATGAGGCAATGGTTCCAGGACCCCCATGGGTACTGAAATTTGAAGATGCTCAAGTCCCTGATGTAAAGTGTATTAGTATTTGCATATCACCTATCCACATCCTCTCATATACTTTAAATTATCTTTAGATTACTTATAATACCTAATATAATTTAAATACTATGTAATGTAATTTAAATGGTATGTAGATAGTTGTTATGATGTATTGTTAAGAGAATTATGACAAGAAAAAATGTCTGTACATGTTCAATTACAGATGCAATTTTAAAAAAAAAAAATATTTTTGATACATAGTTGGTTGAATCCACAGATGGGGAACCCACTTTGAATATGGAGGCTGAGGAGTCCCAAGATGTACAGTCAGTGCTGAAGCAGTGGCCAAAGACAGCCAATGTGTACTTCCAATCTGAGTCAGGAGGCCTGAGAACCAGGAGAGCTGGTGGTGTAAGTTTCACTCTAAAAGTCAGCAGTCTCAAGACTCAAGAAAAGCCAATGTTTTGCTCTGAGTCTGAAAATCATAGAAGACCAATATGTCAGCTCAAGCAGTCAAACAGGAGGAGTTCCCTCTTATTTGGCCTTTTTCTTCCATTCAAGTTTTTAATTGATTGGATGAGGTTTACCCACATTAGAGAGAACAATCTGCTATTCTTAGTCTATTGATTCAAATGTTAATCTCTTTCAGAAATACCTTCAAAGACACACAGGAAATAAAGTTAATCAAATGTCTAGACACCCTGTGGCCCAGTCAAGTTTATACATAAAATTCACCTTCATACCAAGCAAATGATAACAGTGGTTTGGACTAAGTTGTCATTGGCTGTACAATTGGGGAAAGTGGAAAAATGGTATTGAAGTCATGGAGGTGAGGTAGAGGAAAGCATTTATAAACAATACAGAGTCAGCTATAAATAAATTCATGACAGAGATCTAAGAACTTTGAATACTAAACTATTGAAAAGATAAACCATAACAATGGTTGACATAGAGGAGAAAATCAAGGCAAGGGTCAGTTCTATAATCTCAAGTGACATTGTTTAAAGGGTACAATGGTTAATTGTATCCAATGATGGTGATGGTCAGCAAAATAAGGACTAAAATGTATTCTATGTGTTAACAACAAGGAGTCATTGGAGATCTTATTAAGAAGAATATTGGCGGAGTGATGGAGCCAGAAACCAGATCGAAGTATGTTGAACTGTGAATAAAATTTGATAAACAAAAAACAAGCACCACCACCAACAAAACAGTGTGAGTATGAACTAAGAGTACATAAAGTTGAGCAGTGAAGTAACAATGGAAAAATAGGCTTTAGTTTTGGAGGGCCATGGAACAAAAGGGACAGTGAAATGCAATGTTTAAAGAAAGGGATGCTGGTTTTGACTACCCTGAACTTTTCAAAGATACACAGCTATCATTTACCTGCATTGAAAAATGAAACCAGTAGAGTTGAAGTATATGAAAATATAAATGTTTCAAGAAAGTTAGTGTGCATAAATTGCTTACACAATTTTATATATTGGGATATTTCATTGCTATGTTTTAAACAGCATGTAAAGTTTACTCTGTAAGTAGAAAAAAAAGTCATCATTCTGTCACTTCTCATCTTCTGTCATGTCATTGCTGGTTTTCTGTACTACAGTCATATGACCTTCATTTAGTTTCTATAGCTCAGCAAACTCCTTCATGCTCTAAGTAATTTTACCAAGATGTTTCTTCTTTCTGAAATGGTTTCAAGAACTCTATCATTCTCTTCCTTTCATCTACATATTGCCTACTACTTTTCAGATCTCAGATCAATCATCATTTACTTCGAGAAGATTTTTCTGACCTCCTTACCCAACTTCCTCTAATAAACACTATTACATCACTACCTTCCTTTTCTCTTGAAGATTTATTAGTACTTTTAAAAAATATTTACTTAGTGGTTCTTTAATTAATGTCTTCCCAGCCCACTGAACATAACATTTATTAGAATATAGTCAAGGTTTTTTTTTCTCCTTTCATTGTTACATCACAGCACCCACAGGCCCCTCACAAAAACACAAACAAACAAGCAGATGCTCAGTCAGTACCTATGAAATGAAGAAATATATAAAACCAAGCTGAATATGTTAAGCTAAAAATGTGTAATATATGTGGTAAGCAAACTAACATAAACCATAACAGACTTGACATGTAGTAACAATCAATATTGCATTTGAAAGAGGAGGATTGTTTTTCTAGAATGAGACATAAACTGTTATTATATCTTTCATTGTCATTATATCAAATTAAATTTATAATTATTTTTTATTTGGAGAATAAAAACACACAAAAGCTTTTTAAGAAGTTTTTGTAAAACATTTTAGAGCTATTGAAGCTTTGTTTTTGAGAAAAGTTGAAAGAAACAATCACAGAAGTGAGATGACGTATCACCTACAATACTTAATAATTTGTTTTTAAGAGCTTTTGAGTCATCTAACATAAGTTGTAGCACTGAGAATTATATAGTAAAAATATTTTACTCAATATGGTGGCTGTATATTTTATAAAGAGCTAGTGAATAACATATTTGTATATTTTCCTGATGCAAAGAGCAAATGTATAATTATGGAACCATAGACTAATTTCATGGAATCTTATGCCATCAGTGAAATTCAAAAGCCAGAAACCCACCTACAGCATCTTAGGTAGACATTCATGTGTTGTCTTCTGCGATAATCCTTAATTCTTTGGACAGAAGCCAATTCTTTGGTAAAATCTCTAATTGTCTAAAATATCTTCCTTACATTGATCCAGCATTTCTCCCTTTGTAATTCGTAGAATTTTATTCCAAATCACCTTCCAGAGCAGCATAAAAAAATGTATAACCTTTCTTTCATCATCCCTCAAATGTTTAAATACCTCTGATTCCTCTTTTGGGGGTAAATATCCTTGTTCCATTGAAATCACTGTTTTCAAGTTGCTTATACCAAAAGCAGTCTTATCATGCCTGTTTTACATTGCACTTGATAATTTTAGGTATGGTAATTTAACTTTTTCCCATTTTTATCATTGTACTGTTTATTGTTTTTGTTTGTACCACATTAGGTATCTCTCACAGCTTTATTTATTCTACAAATATTCTAGGTAAATCCTCTCCATTTATAACAAAACATTAAGAAAGAATAAAACAACTAAGATAAAGAAAAGAGTTCTATGATTTGTTGATAGATACCGCTGCCATATTCATGAATTTGTCATGTAATATTTTCTGAAACTACTCCTTTATAAAAACCTTAAACATGCTGAATAACATTTGACAAGTATATGCACAGTTGAGATTTTCGGAAAAATATAGAAAAGGAAGAGATAGCTGAAAAGTAGAATAAAAAGCAGAAGCTAACAACCATTTTGCTACCTTGAGGGGTGGCCAAATGCTCAGTTATCTCATCAGTCAAGTGGTATGTGTTTTAAAGCTAATGTACCAACAGAAGTCAAAGGTTGGGTCTTGCATAAGGCGAAGAGTTTGTACCTTAAAAGGAGCCCTAGAGGCCTGGCGGGGTGTATCTTAAAAGGAGCCCTAGAGGCCTGGAGGGGTGGTTCAAATCTGTAATCCCAGCACTTTGGGAGGCCTCAGCGGGCGGATCGCCTGAGGTTGGGAGTTTGAGACCAGGCTGACCAACATGGAGAAACCCTGTCTCTACTGAAAATACAAAATTAGCCGGGCATGGTGGTGTGCGCCTGTAATCCCAGCTACTTGGGAGGTTGAAGCCGGAGAATTGCTTGAACCTGGGAGCCGGAAGTTGCGGCGAGCCGACATCGCGTCATTGCAGTCCAGCCTGGGCAGCAAGAGCGAAACTCCGTCTCAATAAAATAGTAATAATAATAATAATAATAATAATAATAATAATAATAATAATAATAATAATAAATAAATAAAGGGAGCCCCAGAAAAATGCAGGCCACTTTAAGGAGCGAATACTAAGTGAAAATGTGTGCACTGGGGAAAATATACGCAGAGACAAAAGATGACAAGTGAGAGTAAGTGTTTCCTTCTCGGTTGCAGGAGAAGAAAAAAAAAAAATGCTTTTACCTGACATTTGACAACCACAGGTTTTCTTTGATGCCCGCTTGGATTTGAATTCTTACTATTTGCTTGGTTTTGTAAACCCAGACAGATACATCACCTTTAAGTAGCTCTAGACTGTTAACCAAACTTGTGTGCCTGATAGAATAAAATTCAAAATGTCTCTTTCCTGAGAAAAATAAATATGCTAAAAAAAAGTTTATTTTATCCTAACTAATAACATTCCACGGAACAGGAGCTTACATTTCAAAATAACAAAAATACATTTTAAGAAAAATATATGCATCAATAGAAATAAGAAACAGCTGAATTAGACCGGAAAAATTGTCAGATAGTAGACAGAATCTAAAACAACAGTATTTCACGAACATGAGAAAATTACAAGTTATTATATTGAGAATGTTTAAACCGGCAGATTTTAGAAATTAAGAAAAGTATTTATTAGAATAAAACACTCAAGGGATGTGTGGAATAAAAGTGTATATGCACCTGAAAAGAGCATTTGTAACCTGATTATCGACATTACTTAATCATCTCAAATGAAGAACAAAAAGATAAAGAGATTGAAACTATGGAACAATTAGTAAATATGCATATTTTGAGAATATCTGACATGTGTCTCATTGGACTCCTAATGAAAGAGGATCTCAGAGAATGCTGAACAAAGGCAAAAAGTTTTGGAAAAAAAATTAAGAAGAAAACTTATAAAGTATGAAACAATTTTATGAACACAGATGCTCTACAGCAATAATAGAAGCCAACAGAAAACTAAATAATCTGTTCAAAGTACTGACAGAAATTCTGTCAACCTAGAATTCAAAAATCCACCAAACTATAATTTATAATGAAAGAAAACAAAATTTTAAACTTTTTTTTAAAAAGAATATGTACTTCCAACCCACAACTCTAAGACAAATGAATTTCTAATACTGAGTTTAGGAAGAATAAAATTAAACAGTGAGGGAGGAAATTCATTCCAAGAAGAAGAGAAAGTATAATGAAAATAAGTAAACATGTTTGGAAATAAAAGTTTTTGTCATAGAAAAGAATAGTCATAAGCCATTCAGCGAAGAGGTAAAATAAAATAAAATGGGTCTAAAATACTAAACAATATTTACATGTAGAATGAAAGAGAGGGATCTGAGGAAAATTATTCCAAGGTGTATATCTTGTCTAGAAGGGGAGTAGAAATATTGGTGATTGGTTAACTCAGGTGAGCATATTAAAAACATCAAATACAATAATAAAAACAGGTATTTAACTTCCAAACGCCAGATTTTATGGAAAAGTAATTTTTTAAAAGGATAGAGAGAGAGAGAAAAAAAAGAAATTGCAGTAGTAAAACAATATATTCTATGTGATGCTCTTGAAAAATGGAAGGTAATATATGTGTGGAGTTATTTGTATATTATGAATAACAATTTTTTCTTGATTGTACTGCAGTTTACAAAGCAATCTCTGGGTATTTTTCTCAATTAATTATTGTGAAACTTTGATTTTATGAAATAAGTAATTTGCTTATTTTTTACAGTTAAGTCATTGAGTTATGTTTTTCCAATTTTAATTTATTTGTGAAATTGATTTCTAAAAATCAAAGGAGCTAGAGAAAAATATTCAGATCCATGTCTTCTGCTTCCAGATTAAGCATGTTTTCTACTGCAACTGAGTCTACTCCCAGTCACTCAAACAATTGTGAAATGTGGACCATGATGCAACCTACTTTATAAAATTAATATAAAATATGCTGTCAGATTTTATGCTGACATCAAGTTACATTATGTTCTTGTCATTCTCTAGATAGTCTTTTAGAAAGAGATGCAAATTTAAATGAGACTGTAGCTGTTTCTGCAAGCGATGACTCTTACTGTGATTAATGTCTCTTTATTAGCTAGTAGTGAAATTAATTTAATATTCTCTTTCAGAATTGGAACAAAAGTCTGTATCAAATTTATCATTCTGCATTTTTAGAATCTGTACTCTTATCCTCCATTTGAACAAGAAAACATTTCATTTCTCACATCTTCTAAAATTCCTAATTTTTTAAAAAATTCGGAATTAATGGTGACTAAAAGTATATATTAAGATCTAGTGAAATTATGTAGAGACTTAGAAAGTTACTGACAGTCATTATATGTTTTCTTGTATTTTATTCTTCAGTTTTCCATTTGCTGCTGATTCTCCTCTGAAGTTCAGAAGAAAAAAAAAAAGGAAAATGTTATTTATCTTATCGTTTTTCATCCTTGTGCCTTTGGCCCCAAACATTGGTATTCTTTTGGTAATGTTTTTATTTGACTGCATATTAAAACCAACAGACATTCCTAAGACAAAACAAAGCACAGTTATCGATTGCTCTTGGATTTTTTCACTCTACTTCTTTCCATTCTGGCTCTCTCTTATTTTCTCACTCTCTTAACTTTATTTCACACTGTAGTTTCTGCCTTAATTCTGTATACAATGGTCTGGCTTTTGTACATTTTATTTTAAGAAATCAATTTATTGTGAAGATTCCTTTGCATCTACTAATAGAAAAGATTTTGACATTTGTCTGCAAATCATAGGTACAATAAAATAAATGGTCATTTAATGCACTGTATATAAAACAGAAAGATTTAATTTTTAAAATGTTTTAAAAGTTGGACATAAATCCAAAGACATGGTATAACATTCTCTGGTGTGATCCTGCTTAGGATTAACTTCAGCTTCTATGTATCTATTACTAGCTTTATGATTTTAAAATATTAAAAATTTTGCACATCTATTTTTACTGGTAAAATGGAAATAACAATTATCATAAAATTGTGGTAAAATTTGCATCACTAAATGCTTTTTGAAATTGTGATAACTCTTTTTATGTATAATTAGACATATGATTTAAAGATACCCCATTAACATTTTTCTAACTTCTAAGAT
Source organism: Piliocolobus tephrosceles (assembly GCF_002776525.5). Classification (NCBI taxonomy): domain Eukaryota; kingdom Metazoa; phylum Chordata; class Mammalia; order Primates; family Cercopithecidae; genus Piliocolobus; species Piliocolobus tephrosceles. The sequence goes on from NC_045437.1 coordinate 24,321,414, forward strand.
GATATAAATAATTAACAATGTATTACATAATTATCATATACCAAGCAGGCAGTACACTTTGTGTTTTATATGCATTAGGTAATTTTGTCTTCACAAGGACTCTGTGATCTGGTGTTTGTATTATTATTATAGTTTATGGAGGAGGAAACTTTAAAAATACTAATGACATGTGGTATAATAGGCTAAGTTTTGCTGTGTTAACAGATAACTCCTTGATTATATGTATCCTAATACTCAAAAATATTCTTTACCCACCCCTCAAATCACCTGTCCCTCATTGCCTACATGTGCAATGAGACTCCACTCCATGTGGTCACTAAGGGACCCTGGCTGATAGAAGCTCCACCGTCTGCAAGCTTCAGGTTCTAGAACATATGGCCACCTCAGACTCCATAGCACTAGAGAACATGCTGACATTTATATCGTGGATCATCTTCTTACAGCCATTGGCCAGAGCAAGACCATCTGTAACCTCATGGAGTCTGCAAAATATGGAGAAATTGCTGAAAGGTTAGATGATCACCACTGTGTCTGCCTCAAGTAAGATGAAGTAGAATTTGGACCCTAGATTACTGACTCAAGTCCCCTTCGCTAAGCTGTTGTATTCATTCCTAAGAAAATTTTGCCAATGTAGTGTGTGTGTGTGTACATGTGTACGTGTGTGTGTGTGTGTGTGTGTGTGTGTGTGTGTGTCTCAAAGGCTGCTAACTGTGCCCAAAAGTATATTCACTCTTCTTGCTGAGCACACAATTGGAGTCTAAAATTTCAGCAATAAAATTAAAGAACTGACATGTGCCACTTCTTGGCCAAAGCTTGTGTTAGGCAGAGATGCTCCCTCATGCTTTCTTTTCCCTTCTGGACCCCAGATGCACAACATGGTGAAGTACTTGAGCAGGATAGAGGTTCAGAAGCACCACATGGAGGACAGACACCTGGACATTAAGAATATCCAATCTGGACTCTTGTTTTGAGGATTTCTATTAAACACTCATTTTTACTTGAGTCATTTTAAATTTGGATATATTTGACCCAGATTATTTTCATACTATTGTTGAACCATTTTAAATTATTGATATTTGAATATTTGTGACATAAAAAATGAAAATTTTATATGGTTTAACAAGAATACGACTGTCAAAACTTTTAAATAAATGTATTTTTATGTTTTAATTAAAATGTGATATTTAATTTCTGCGTTTAGAGAACATGTGCTCTGCTGAAGTCACGGTTATATGGACTATACAGGGTGTTTCTTCCTTTGTTAAACTCCAAGGGTACATTTCCTCATTCTTTCAAGATTTTCTGTATTTTTAATCAGTAGCTATTTCTTCCTTTCTCATGAGACTTAAGTTCAGAACAGTAGCTCCTCTCAGTGCTTCCCTCATCTATGAATTCTAACCAAGGCAGTATTAACCCATGGTTACCTCCACACTTACCGTCTAGCTTGTAGAACTACAATCTTTTACCAGTTTGCTTCATTTTCTTTCCCAACTATTTTTTACCCTTCATGAATCTATTCTTCAGTTTATGAATTATTTTTCCTTCCAAATAGATGTTTTCCTGATGCACATAATTATGTGTTTTCTTATTATCATCAGATATAGTTCTTTTGAATAAGATTGATTTTAATACACTGTGAGGTCATGATTTCCACCCTGTACAATTTTGGTATTATACATGTGACATTTATATCTTGTGTTAAAATCTCATGCTAACTTTATTATTCCTGATGTTTCAGTCATTATTAACATCTAAAGACACCTACTCAGCTATTGTTTTCCTTGTGAATTATTACTGAGTCTTTATTTTATTTTAACAAACTATCTTACAATGCCACATCTATTGTCTTCAGTTAAAGCCAGTGTTAGAATTTTTCTGCGTATGTTCTTTCTCTCTCTCATCTTTATTTTAAAGGTCGCATGATTAGAATATAGATTGCCATTTCAAAAAAGTAAGATTAGCTTTATTTCACAGAATCAGAGTAATTGATGTAGGTCCACGTTTGTGAACTCGCTCTAGGACCAAGTTTGAAAAAACTGTCATTTGGCATAATATGTACAGCGAGCTATTCATCTCCTTACTTCCCTTATGTTTTCCAAATCAGACCATTAACTGAAAGAAAAGACGAAGCTCAACTTCAGCCTTTTGGTTTTTCAGTCTCATTTCTACATTAAATAAAGTAATTGTCTGTCCAAGTCAAAAATACAACCTCTTAGATAAAATTGTATTTGGTTCTTCTTAAACAAATACTTCTAAAACTTTTTGTTCAAAATACCATTGACTATGACCTCTTCTATTTTTTTTCTGTCATTGTTCATAGGAATATGGTATAGGCATTAGCCAGTAGAAGGCCTCTCCAATTCATTATGTGAAATTTTTCCTTGTTTATTAAGCTTCCATTAAATTACATAAAATGAAAATTCCCGGAAACTTGTTCCACAAACCCAGCTGGCCAGTGAGGGGATGTTACCAAAGGGAGGCATCTAGATGTTGCTCACAGATTGCACACATAGCCATGATTACTCTTAATCAACCATATCAGTGGGAGAACATTCTCAATATGGTTGAAAAAAACTAGCTCCTGAAGTATATTTTCTGAAATTAACTTGCCAAACTAAACCATTTTTCCCTCTATGAAGCCAATTTTCATGTCCATCCACACCATCTGTTCCTTGTGAAAATGGAAAATTAGTTTCATGTTGACCTGGCATCAGTTAGCTCCATTATTTCCAACTGGTTCATCTGAAAAGTCTCGGGTTTTTGCTACCAGAACATATCATCAGTATCTTATTTTTTAATCCAAAATAAATATAATCACTAAGTAATCCCTGTGCTTTGTCATGTCATTTATCTCTTGAACATTATAGGAGATCAACTTACTCAATTTTAACTTCTTAATACTTATTTTACTGGTGACATTACTTACCCTATTCCCTACTGTCTGGGGACTATGGACTCAAGTTCCACTGAGGCACATTGTGCAAACTGCACGATGCATTTGGTTCCTATGTTGTGAAAACCCAACCCATTCTTTTTAGGTTAGAATTAAGCTACAATGTAGGTGTACAGCTTCATTTTAAAAACAATTTGTATTTGAAATAGCTTTTACTTTTTCTCATGAAGTTAATTTAGCAAAGCTAACCAAGGAGTATAACAGATTGTAATAAAATACGTAACATTTGTGAATGAATTACATTAATTTAATTTTTTTTCAACTGCATCTGATCTCTTAGAGCTGAGTTTTTGAATAACCAGTCATACTTGGATGGGAATATTCATAGCTCAAATATGATGTAAACATGTATATTTCTATGAATACATAAAAAACACCTTGAGTGTACAGAATTTAATAAGAATTCCCACTAAACAACTTTTAGTGGTCTCTCAATAGTACATTTAAAATAATTTATTTCAAAAGAAATATGCTTGCACTACTCATTAAATTCCAAAGAATATTAAATACACAAAAATTTAAAAATAACTTCTAAACGGCATCAGAACAATGATGAAACATATATGATCTATGTTGATACTGTAGTATCTTGAAAGGTGAAATAATTATCACTTGTGCAAGAAATAAGGAGAGGGATGGGAGGTCACACTATATCCATTTGTTAGGATGAGATTCATGCTGATAGGAGATGTTTAGTCAGCAAAGTAAAGATCTTTAGAGAGCAAAGTAAAGAATGCAGAGACCTAGGTAGGTAATCTTCATGCATGTCTAAAAAGTTGTCATCATAGCTATAAGAATAAAGAGGATGTCCAAAAAATGAGCAGAACTTGATGTCAAGAAGCCTAGATCAACTCTCAGGACATCCAGGAGTATGGTCTCTGAGGTGCATAGCAAATTATTCAAAGTGGGAATGGGAAAGTCACCAAGGCTCTTTCTATTAGAGATGTGGAGCAGGTGAGTTACAAGCCAAGTGCCTTTGTTTTAAGAAAAACATCACGAAAATTGTGATAAGAGGTGGGAGTGGAAAAATCAGAGTGTTTTATTTACTAGTTGGAGAACAATTCAAGAAATGAGAATATTCTTGTTCTAAGTCATTACATGTGTAATGATTGATTCCTCGATGCATTCCAGGTCTTATGGGGTGGATTTTTTTTCTATCCAACCTAGCCTATTACAAATGCCTATAGTCCCTTGGTTTTCATGATTTCATTCCCTAACCACAAAAGAAGTATATACTAATTTACAAAACTTAAAACAATTCAGAAACTTATAAGTGAGTTCCTTTGTTTTCAGGCAAAGGCTATTTCCAGAAACAAAAATCACAGAAAACAATCTCCCCTTAATGATACACATTCTTACACCCTCTCTTGCTCTCTGCTCATTCCTCACCAGTATAACATTGATATGGTTTGTCTGTGTCCCCACCCAAATCTCACTTTAAATAGTAGCTCCCACAATTCCCACATGTTGAGGGAGGGACCTGGAGGAAGATAATTAAATCATGGGAGTAGGTCTCTCCTGTGCTATTCTCGTGATAGTGAATAAGTCTCATGAGATCTGATGGTTGTATAAAGGGGAATTTCCTTGCACAAGTTCTTTTCTCTTGTCTGCCGCCATGTGAGATGTGCCTTTCACCTTTGGCCATGATTGTGAGGCCTCCTGAGCTATGTGGAACTGTGAGTCCATTAAACCTCTTTCTTTTGTAAATTGCCCAGTCTTGGGTATATCTTTATGAGCAGCTTAAAAACAGACTAACACATCACTCTACAGGGTTCTTTATATTTGTCTGTTTTGACATAAATGTAACTTTTTCTTCAAAAGGGATGTTGCTGGGAGAACATGTCATTCTTCTATTAATTGTGCTTTCTTCTTTTGGGGATAATTTTATAGATTATTGAAGAAATAAATTATTGAAGAACAAATAGACTCTCTTTGAACATCAATGTATAACATATGTATTTTATTGACTACAGTTTACATGCTACAAACCACATGTTACATTTTTATTGTGGGTGTATCAATATAGATATGACTTTTATTTCTCTGATGAGTTAATGGTTTTGGATAATATGACATCATTAAATATGTCAAAAGTCAAATATTATTTTTCCCAAAATGAAGCAATGTACATAAAAAAAATATCAAGTAGGTCTACTTCTAGTAATTTCCCAGGAAAGGTGACAACCTCTTTGCTGCCTTGAATCCCAAGGCATGCTGGTGCATCTGAGATTACATTTCAATCCAAGTTAAAAGTTTACCATCATAGAAACCAGAAATACTGCCTCATGGCAGACTGAAGTTAATCTTTATATTTAAAAATAAGGTGTATTTGTTTCCTATTGCTATGATAAATTGCTACGATTGTGGCAATTTGATACAAAAAACGATCTATTCTCTTATTGTGAAAGTCAGAAGTCTAAAATCAAGGTGTTAGCAGGGCTCTGCTCCTTCTGAAAATTTCAGGGGAGTATCCATTTCCCTGTGTGTTCCAGCTTCTAAAGATGATTTTCATTTCTGGGCTCATGGTCCCTTTCTCCACCTGCAAAGTGTATTACTTCAGCTTCTGCCGTCATCATCACATCTCTTTGTAATCTCTGAATCTAACTCTACTACCTCTATCTTACAAGTACCTTGTAATTGCATTGGCCTCATCAGGATAATGCAGAATAATTTCCTTACCTCAAAATACTTAATCCTTAATCACATCTACAAAATCCCTTCTGGACATAAGGTCACATACTCACAGGTTTCACTGGTGGAGATGTGGAGCTCTTTGAAGGTATTTGATTATCTTACCACAATGTGGAATATGCAAGTTTTATCACTAGTCCTTTTTAAAATACAAGTTAAATATACAAAATGGAATAAAACTTGAACAGAAAAATTCACAACCTCAACCTAAAATAACATAAAGTCTTTACATTTCCAGCATTCTGAATTATTCTCTGCCTTTGATTGATAAAGAAATATTTATAGGACAAATCACAATAACTGAAGCAATCAATATTACAAGCTCATGAAGTTCTGCTGTTTTGAAAGATACAATTTTTTAAAAAAATAAATCATTAGAAGAAATAAGAATATAATAACATTAAAATTGTTCACCAAATGCAAAAAAAAAAATTGAAAAAAATATTTTGGTTCAGGTCACTTGAGTCAGAAAAATTGTATTATCTTTTCAATCATGGACAAAAGTAGTAATCATAAATAGCTGAAAATCTTCCCCTGATGAGATTTCATGTAGAGACATAAAAAGTGACTCAGAAGATATTTAAATGTCAGAATCAATAAAACTGATTGATCTACAGGAATATTAGGGTATTCTAAATGTTAGAATAAATAAAATGTGCTTATCTATAAGAATTTATAATAGGGGAAAATAGTAATAAAGGAAAATTCCTGGATAGTGTGATTAACCAGGATGAGGCATTTAAGATAAGAAGCAGTTTAACAGACAAAAATTTCTGGTTTCTGGGTTGATGTTGGTTGAATTACCTGTTGACCCTTCAGGCTGGTACGTTCCTGTAGTAATCATGAACGATTTCCATTCAGCATCCTGCCTTTCCTACTTACAGCTATCAACTTTCCTTCAGAGGATGGAAAAACTAAAAGAGCTTTTTAAAAATCCTTCATTTCTACCATTTTCATACAAAGTTGACACCTCTAACTAGATACATTCGTACAACATTTGAAATTTGGAAGTGGGTTGGAAGGGAAGACTGTCTCCTAATTGATTTGGTCCCCCTCCCCCCGCGCCCATATCAAGCATAGTTGTAAGGACACAGGGCTTTTTCTTCAGCAACCCAGTCCCTAGCTATCTCCTGTCATGACCTTGGGGTGTGTGTGGGAGCAGCATCCGCATATGTGGATCACAGCTGCAGCTGAGTGTTCTTAACAATTCCCCTTGTGCCTTCTAAGGTCTCAGCCTTGAGCTGCCCCTCCAGTCCTGAAAATTTTAAATAATCTGACCACTGTATTGAATCCCTTTCTGCTAAAAGTAGCTATAACGGTTTGCATTTCTTATAGCTGATCCCTAACTGATAAAATTTGGATGGCAGTTAGCTCGTTAAGTCTGGATTTCAGATCAATATTTTCATTCTATTACCTTTCTGGGTATATTCACTAATATAGCATACAACTTCATATAAAATTAAATAATTAAAAGTACAGCTATGAACAGAGTCATGATATGAATGAGAAGAACCACCATTATGCACCCTAGTCCCTAATGTGGTATTTGTTTTTCTGTTTCATGGGCCTCTCAACCTAGACTCATTTTCATTTAGAATAAAGCTTTTCCTCCGAGCTCTCTCCCATCGCATGCCCAGTCACTGTGTCATCGGTTTGTGTTGACCCACTGGTACTTCTCCACCTGGTGCATAGCAGGCCTGTAATACCGAGGGTGCTTCTGTGAGACGTGGTGTTTCCCAGTGGGCTGACACGGCCATCTGCCACACTCTTTTTGCGGGGAATTTGGAACCAAGATTGAAAGGGCTGTTTCAACCTGATAAATACCATTCGAATTGCTGACTTTAGAACTGAATATAGATATTTGGGAATCATTAACATATAGGATAGACATGACATTGTAGGTGGTCATCCAGGAAGTGTTGCATGAATAAAAACATTGAAGAGCATCAACCTTATAAGAAGGTGCAGGAAGAGAAGCCAGCCAGAGAAGCTGGGAGTGAATGAGGGCGTACAATATCAAGTCTTAAAGATTTCAAATCTTTGGAACATTTACCTTTCCACTATAATAAATTTTCTGTTCATTGTCTTTGTGTGTTTTCCAAATATTCATGATCTCTGACACTGTCACCCCATTTCCAGCTTTTTTTTTTTTTACTATGCTGGGGTGAATGGCAAACCACTTCAAATAAACATACTCTAAAATTGTGCGACTATTCCTTTATTTATTGCTTGCAATCTTTTCTTGTTAAATACTAACAGATATGTCTCTTTTCTTGATTTTAGGCAGCAGAGCAATCATGTGGAAACATAAAATCAAACTTATCCAGTTCTCCACAAATTCATATTACCTAATATCATAGGTCCACTGAGTAGTTCTTGATAACCCTTGTGCTAAGGTTGTAATGTAGACTATTTTCAATTATTAAAACAGATGTACACACACACACACACACACACATTTATTCTTTCATGACTGCTAAGAATAATCTATTCATTCTTTCCAAGGTAATATTTCTGTTATTTATAATGTCTCTTTACATTTTATTCTAGATTGATTTATTCATTTATTCTAAATTTTTATAAACACTATAGGCCAGGCAATGAGTCACGGGCTAGAATATATTAATGAAATGAACATAAAGTCTATGGTAGTGGGTTCCTACCCACTTACGGACAGTACATCATAATGAAAAGCCTGATTAGAGAGATTGTCAAAATGCTGGGGTTCTTTTGGTGAGGTTGTCAGAGAAGACTTGTTTGAGAAGAAATTATTTATGAAGATACCTGAAGGAAAACTCTCTTGTCTTTCTGAAGCTGTTCTTTTATTTTGGTTTGGATCAACTTTTAATATATTTAAGACCCACATCTATTTCTCATCTGTGTTACAAATATTCTGCCCAGGTTCACATCTCTTCCTTTTAACTTGACTTATAATATGCTGTCCATGTATTAATCTTCCAACTATATAGCCTAATTGTCAAACTTTCTTTTTTACTTCTAAGCTCTGGATAATGTTTAAAATGCAACTTTCCAATCAATCATGAAAAACATTAGTATTTTATCTAGCACTTTTACTGTTTATTTTTATGCTTAAAGCTTGTATCCACTTGGGATTTATTTTGACATAATGAGTGAAATCCTGATACAAATGTATATGATAGATAGATAGATAGATAGATAGATAGATAGATAGATAATTGATAGATCACCAATTGTTATAGAATTATTTGCATAATCAAATGTTTCCATACTAACTTGAGATATCATCTTATGTAAACCAAATCCCTGTATATGAGTCTATTCTGGCTTTTCTGATTTGTTACATCATATCATAGGTTTATTATTACTAATTGTCAATTTAAATAACATTTTAATATGATATACTGTTTTAGTATAGTATTATCAATACAATGAAAATGTAAAACAATATAAGTATAAAAATATATATCTATGCAAGTCTTAAAATAGAACAAGGTACTAAAAAGTTGCATTAATCTATAGGTATCAAAAGACTCGACAAATTATTGTTTTTGTAATTTCTAGTTCCTTGTCTTAGCAGAGTTCTCATGACCTTTAAAGGTATAATAAGGTCCAGTGAACACAGTGTGAACAATTTGCTGCATATTTTTTAAAGTAACATTTATGCATAAAACTTTTGTTCTGTTTCAGTAAGACACTTTAGCATATGCTGGTTAAATTCCGTCTCCTTATTACAGCCCAAATCTGTTTTCATTCAGGTTGGTTGCTTTATGCCTCCAAGCTAAAAAAAGGATATTTAAAATCTTGAGAGAAATGATTCACACTCTCTTTGGCAGCTAAAGTTACAATCTTTGCCTTTTGCTCACTCCTTGGAATTTGATGAACTAAAAGATTAAGACAGCCATACCACATATATAAACCAAATGCTTTCAGTTCTTCTACTGACAACACAATTGCTTGTGACTTCTCAGAAAAAAGTCACTCATTACTGTTGTTAAAACTGTTTTCCTAGACTAAAGTGATGGAAACCTGTCTTAAGAATCCTTTATTTATTTATTTTTTTAAAGAGGTGCAGAAGAGGTTTTTTTCTATTGATGCAAATGAAAAAGGTCAATTCTCAGTGACTGATGTAAAACTCAAAGTATGCAAAACTTGCAACCTGGTTTCCTGGAGCAGGCCCTGATGGGATCCATAAACATGCTAAAGTTTGGTCAAGGAAAGTCATTGTGAGTCAGGGAGACATTGTGACATATTTCTGTAGATCTAAGGTAAATCTTTCCAAAAAGGAACTGAAATAGAGGTGCTTTAGATTTCATTATATATAAATCACTTTTAAAATTTACTGAATACTCACTTTGAAAATAATATTGTAAAAATCTCTGTGGAGAACACAGAAATTAGAAATAAGGAAGGGGCTACAATTTAGTACATTGATACCTTTACCTACAAAATTTAAGTGTGTTAGCTTATTGAATAATTATGGAATCTCTATCATGTGTTATCATGTTATCAAGTATAACAAGGCAATCCCTGAAAATTTACATCTGTTTCCAAAATTTGCTCCATGGAATGAGAGAAAAAGCTAGGGATATAAATCAGCATTTGTTGAATTCTGGACCTCTGCTTTGTCAAAATTATGTTGTAAAATAATACAATTACCATCTCTGGCAACAGGGTTAGAATTCTAATGATGTAACTGGCAGCCTGATTGAGCTTGGACTATTTAGCCACTTTGGGCTGATAGGAACTGCTTTATAGTGCTTTTATTGGGTAATATATATAAGAACAAATAAATTAAATTGGCCCATAAATATAAAGTTAAATTTAGCTGTTTTTACTATCATTATGACATTCTCATTCTCCATAGTGTTACTGTTCTTTCAAGGAAGACACCATTCATGTTTTTAGAAATCTCACAATTTAGGATCTAAATAAATTTTCTAATAACCACATATAAGGAGAGATAAAATGCAGTGATGAAAACAAAGATGAATCATAAAGATAGGAGAAGAAGAGAGTTTACAGAGACCAGGAAAGATCAGTTCTAATCTGACAATGGATCAGAAAACTCTTTAAGAAAGGAAAGGCTTCGAGTTGAACATTCCAAGATAGAAAAAATAAAAAATAAAAGAAAAAAAAATTAGCAGCTCATGTTGAGGATGTGATGGAGGAAAACTCTAGGTGCAGAGGAGAACCATGGCATTTAAATAACATTTCTAAAAATGTTAGAAAAATGTGTGTTGAATAGAATGTATAAAAATTGCCTCGGTATTTGTAAAATAATTAGCGAAAAAAAAGCTTGGAAATATTAATTGCGGAAGTCTAAGAGAAACCTATCTGCCAATCTAGGCTGTGGCAAACTAGAGGTATTATCATTACTATTATATGCTAGATGAACTACAATTTGGCATGAAGAATTGTTTCCAAAGTTGATTGCTTTGAGATTTATATTTTGTGATTTTAATGCTTGTTTGTTGCCAAATATAAGACAGTAGCTAATATTAACATGCAAAACAGTACCCCTTAATTTAACAATATTATCCTAGACATATGCCACATATTATGTGTCTATTAACACAAATTATCTTCTTTCTGTGCCTATGAATGCTGTTGACAAGCATTTTGTACAATGCATTTTTATCAATTTATTCACGTTTTTGGTAAAATTATGCAGCCAAAAAAAACGTGTATTATGGAACACTTTAAAAAATTCACTATATTACCTTCAATAGTTCAAAGGTTCTTCATTCTAGCCCAACTATCCCTCTTACTAGCTACCCAACCTTGCATCTGTTATGCAGGCTCCAGAAGGTTTGGTTTCAATATTTTTAAACAAATTCTTGACTAACTGACAATCTATGGTTGTTCATGGTTAATTCCTTATATATTTGCAGTTACATAAAATAAACTGACCAGAAGAGTCTCAGAAATTGGTTTATACAAATCAGGGGAATTGAGGGAGGGACAAGACACAGGAATTTAAAATTATTTTTTTTAATTGATGAATCTACATTTTAACTTTATGGAATATGTCTGTCGAACTGTGGTCTTAATTTTTCTGCATAGAATAGCTAATCACAATTTTCAATAACTTTCTTCCAGTTTAAAAACAATCTACAACTCACAAATGCTTCCACTATTTATGAGAGAATTTTAAAAAAATAATTTGACAATTTTTGCCAACTACATGCTTCCTTCTTGTTCTCTCGTCTAATATATTATCACAGCAGATTTCCCCCAAAAAATTATCTAGATTTCCCCTATAAATTATCTAGGGCCTTGCGAGTATGAAGATTCTGATTTAGTAGTTAGGGCAGGGGACTGAGATTTTATCTTTCTAAAGCTTTTAGGGAATGCTTTTGTGGCTGCCTGGGGACCACATGCCAGGTGGGCAGGTGCTGAAAGCCTTCTCAAGATTTCTCTCTTTAAAACCTTTTCCCTTGGTGGGCTTTGTAGCCTTCTTAATGTATTTTTGCCAGTCAAGTCTTCCGAAACCATAATCAAGATCCATGTGGTCCCTTGTGTGGGGCCAAAAGCCTGGAGCCATCCCATCTCTTACAACCCATGTCCAATCCTGTTACAACCACCTTGAAAAATGTTCAGAATGTGAAATTTCTACCTTTCTGCAAACAGTACTTCCACCACCACCATATGGTACCGCACTGGTGTAAGTCTTACTAATTTCCTCCTAGGTTATTATAATAGCTTCCTTATTACTTCCATGAACGCATCCTTGGCCCCCCGCAAAGTCTTTCTATTGTTAATGCAAGATTTTAGGTGATACTTTTAAAACTTAAGTCAGATCATGCCACTCTCTTGTTCAAAACCATCACAGAACCCATTTTGCTTAGAATGAAGGTCATTTGCTTTACAATGTTCTACAAGGTCATACATAATCTTGGTTTCCTTACCTCTGAAAAATTATCTTCCTCTGTGCTCTCCCTTACTCTAGCCACACTGACCTCTTTGGGTGCTTCTTGAACATGCCTGACCTGCACTCCTTCTTATTCATGTAGCTATATTCTTCACTTTTCTTAAATCTTTGTTCAGATAGCACTTTATAAATGAGGTCAATTATGATCATTCAATTTCAAATTGTAACCCATCTTCCAGGCCAAGTTCTCCCTCTTCTGCTCATCTTCTTTTTACATATTATTAACTATGTCATTTGCCAACTTCTAAATCACTAAATGATTTACCTGTTGAGCATGTTTGTTCATTTTTAAAAATTCTGTCTAGCCCCAGTAAAATGTAAACTTCTTGAGGGAAGATATTTTGTCTGTTTTCTTTATTGTTACCCTCGCTGATTTAATTCAAACAATTCAATGGTGCCTGCCATATTGCAGATACTCCCAAAATATATGATAAATAAAATGATCAAAATATGAACTGGGAACCTGGGCAGGAGAAATTTTCTTGACATCATTGGGGAAGATGTGAGATAATGGTAAGTTCTAAAAGCAATGGGAGGTAAGAAGTTGAGATAGTTGATAATTAGAAACAGTATGCACGGAAGAGAACTAATATATAGAAATCAAAGGAAAATATTTATTTTTATTACTTTTTAAAAAAGAAATGAGATACATGAGCATATTTATGGATTGAGGGAAACAACCATGAGATACAGAAATGGCAATTGTTGAAGCCAATGTTTCAGAGGATATTTGAGAAAACCACAAGCTCCAGTCAAGAGCTTGCTCTCAAAAAGGAGCAAAATACGGGTTTTTCTTCGATAATAAAATGAGTAAGAATAAATGAATACTTATAAATTAAAAGTCAGCACTTGGAAAAAATCTACTTTATCAATATTATTAATTAATGAAGATTTTATGATAGGGATTATGAGAAGACTAGTGAAAAGAAAAACAACTGCGTATGTGAAAGGGTTGCTGATTAGCATGGAGTTACAAGTTTAGGAATGGTGAGTGTTTAAACTCTCACTCCTCTACAGCTTGGTGATCACTTAACAGTATGTGGAGATTTGCATCACTGGAATGATGCTGAGCTGGAGCTTTGCTGAACAAGTGTAACTGAAGAACAAAAATGGTGCAGATAAAATATTAGGTCTCTATAAGGTGAGAAGTTTCTAAAACCAATGTTAAATTTGTCAACTATATCCAGTATTGAGATCAAAAACTGAAAAACTAGGGTATTGCATTTGGACCCAGGGATATTATAGTTTAAAATAGCTAGTGTGTATTAGTTAAGAAAGATATTTTCTGGGTTATGGCCATCCATGTTAGAGGCTAAAGTGGTTTTGGAAATGAAGAGGATTAAAAAGTTAAGGAGATTAAGAAAGCAATAAGATGGTGTTGGTTTACTGTTTACAAGAAGGTAGGGTGACCATACATCCTGACCTTCCAGAAAAGTTCTGTTCTGTGACTGTTTCTCCAGCTTAAAGAGAAATAAAGCTTCCGTTTTACTCAAATGCATTCCAGTTTGAAGGATAATTTGTTAAACCTGTATATAGGATGTGTCATTTTGTGAGGTAGATGCCACATTTCTTAACAATTTTGAAGTGTATGAGTGAGTCAATAAACAATGGTAAGGAGGAGTAAGAAGATAATTAAATAGTGCAAGGAATAGGGACTCAAACATTTCAAGTTAGCATAATTCTTCTGTAGATCAATCTTCCTAGTTGTGCAGTGACAAACGTCTCCATATATTTGATATGCACCCCTTAAAAGTCTATCCCAAAAGTCTATCCCAAAAGTCTATTTAAAGTAAAATAAATCATTCTTAAATAATCCAGGACTTCAATTATTAGAAAGTAGAAACTGTCACCAGTATGACTCTACTTCTTTAAGCCCAACATCCTAAATGTCTTTCAATGTTATCTCATTTAAATAATTTTAAAGTCTTCACTACTACTTTGATTATTTTTAAAAGGTAGTTGTTAAAAATAAATACAATACCTTTTCATGAATGACAAATTGATACTAGAAAACGATTGTAGTAGTTTTTAGTGAGTGCTACTATTCCTACTAATGTGTCTCAAATATGAATTAATTTTTGGTGCTTCTCATTTTTAATTTGTTTTGCTTTTGGATTTAATAAAACAGTTGAAATCCATATTTTTATTCCTTTCAGCTAACTCTCTTAATTTTAGTTGTTTAAAGAGATAATAGTAGGGAAAAACAGAAACATATTTATATTTTCTTATGCATAGGTTCATTCTTAAAATATTTTCTTTGTCAAATCTATTTAATTACATTTTTCTTTTATTTTCTTTTTTTTGCTTTTTTTGTCTTTTGTACCTAGGTGTGTGTGGAATTAGGTTCATCGTATTTAGTTCATGGAACAAAGTTATATATTTGATTGCCATTTTGATAGCTCAACTTTAAGGATGTTGATAAGGTATATTATCAAGGCCTAAACAGAATCTCTGATTGTATTTTAAAAATAAAATCAAAACCCATTTACTTCTCCTTTTCTCATTGTTACAATGCTTTTAAAATATATTATTATTTCTTGCCTACACTACACTGAATGCTACCATTTTTATGCTTCTAACTTCTATGGTTGTCTACATTTTAATTTATACAACGCAAAACAATAGCATTTAGAAAACACATGCCATTTCTCTTGGCAGTGGTTTCCAGTGTACTGGGGAAAATATATAGATTCTTTGCTATGCCTTTTTAGTCTCTACGTGAATTTGCCTATTCCTCCAACTTGATCACATCTCACTCTCTTTTCCTCACTCCATCCTTTTAGCGATACTGGCTTTTAGCCAGTTTCAAAATTATGTCGTGTTCAAGTTCATGTATATTTTAGAACTTTCAAATTTTCTTCTATCTAAAATGGAGTCTCCTGGATATTTACATGGTTGGTCTCAATAAGAAGGTAAACCTCTCCGAGAACTATATTGTGAACACTAAATCTAAAGTGATGCCCACAAGTCACTAGACATCATAACAGACTGTTTTATTATTTTCCTCACACTTGCCACTATCTGAAATAATTGTGTTTTTTCAATACTTGACTATGTGTAGTTTCTGTACCAGATTAATAGCCCCATAAAATAAATAAATAAATACATATATATATATATATATATAGAGAGAGAGAGAGAGAGAGAGAGAGTTTGTTTGTTTGTTTAACACTGCAGTTCCAGTATCTACAAAAGTGTTTTGGAAAAAGTAGATATTTAGTAAATAGTTATTTAAAAAACATTATTTTTGTGTAGGGAAAATGTCTGAAACCATTCAAAATTTAAGATAATTGTATAAATCTAGTGTAAGGTAACTATTTTTATTCTGTTTCTTTAAGACAAAATGAAAACTAAGTTGGACTTTTTGTGGATATTTAATAGAAGAGGGATTAAGTAACCCTAGAATAAAGAATAGAAATCTTTTTCATAATATTCAAGATGGATTTATAGCTCATTTGAATATTTGTAGGTTTATGAGAAAAGCACAAATATAAGAATTATATTTTTTCTATTAAAATCAACAAGGATTACAGATAGCAATATTCTAACGAATTTAGGTAATTCATGTTTTTGAGATTTCTCCACTTGAAAGTTTTCTGAGCATTCCTTAATGTATTTTATCAGGGATCAAGAAATAAGTAGATCTGCAACAAGATTGACCATATGCTTTTTATCATGGATCAAACTGCTGAACTCGGTAATAATAGTAATGGGAACTAGTGGCTGCTAGAGAGTAACTACATTTAACATACATATTTGTATTCTCTTATTTATATGATCATTCTCAAAACTTTAACTTTGCCAAACTTACGTAATTACATCTTTTCCTTTGCATTTTAGCTATGAAATTAGGTTAATCTTATTTATTTCATAACACAGATAACAACTCGTAGAAGCATATTTTTGCTATTGCCATTTTCTATGTAAACTCTGTAACATTGAATGATGACTTTTATTTCTACCACTGGGTATCTTGAAATATTTTTTAAGTCTTTAATCTCTCCTGCTTGCTCACTCTTTTTCTCTTTGTGTGTGTCCTCTTCCTTTGTTAGAAATAAGAAAAATAACCTCTCAATTTGATGACAATTTTTTTTTTGTTTGTTTTGTTTTGTTTTGTTTTGTTTTTGAGATAGAATCTTGCTCTGTCTCCCCAGGCTGGATGCAGTGGCATGATCTTGGTTCACTGTAGCCTCTGCCTGCTGGGTTCAAACAATTCTTCTGCCTAGGCCTCCAGAGTAGCTGGGATTATGAAGCCCACCATCTTGCCTGGCTAGTTTTTGTATTTTTAATAGAGATGGGGTTTTGCCATGTTGACCAGGGTGATCTGGAACTCCTGATCTCAGGTGATCTGCTCACCTCAGCCTGCCAAAGTGCTGGGATTACAGGCATGAGCCACCCCACCTGGCCCCATTAATTTATTTACATTTAATCTGGCATCTTTGCTCCCTTGTATCATCTTTCCTAAAATTATTTAGTTATTGTAGGAAACTCAGTATATAGATTTAAAAATTTTAAAAATTTCCTCCCTCCCTCCCTCCTTTCCTTCCTTCCTTCCTTCCTTCCTTCCTTCCTTCCTTCCTTCCTTC
>NC_045437.1:24338566-24379112 GCF_002776525.5 Piliocolobus tephrosceles
TTCCTTTCCTCCTTCCCTCCTGCCTTCCTTCCTTTATAGTCTATCTATACTGTCTATACCATTAATATAAACTGCCACTATGCCAGGTTTCATAAACTATAGTTTTAAGGCTAACATTTTTTTTAAATGACTGAAATTTTAGTTTCTCACCAGAATTAATTTGGAGGAGACACTAAACATATGTAGGGAGTTTTGATCAATATCAATTTTACTAAGGAATTTACACAGACCTAATGGATGAAAAAATATATATCGGGTTCAATTTGACTTTTCCTCTTCTGATACGGTGTCTTACTCTGTTGCCCAGGATGGAGTGCAGTGGTGTGATGTAGGCCCATTGCAAGCTCTGCCCACCTGGCTTCAAGAGATTCTCATGTCTCAGTCTTCCAAACAGCTGGGATTACAGGTGTACGCCATCACACCCGGTTAATTTTTGTACTTTAGTGTAGAGGGGGTTTCTCCATGTTGGCCAGGCTGGTTTGGAACTCCTGACCTCAAGGGATCCGCCCGCCTCAGTCTCCCAAAATGCTGGGATTACAGGCGTGGGCCACTGCACCCGCCGAATTTGACTTGTTCTTTTAGTATGCTTTGCATTATATCTTTGGTATTCATTGGAGTTTGCTTACTCTGCATTTTGGGGTCATTACTCCTAAATTCTGTTTTCTGATTCTATACAAATTCAGGAAAGCATATAGTACAGTGGGTTAGAAGACAAACTTTGATATCAAGCAAGACATGGTTTGACTCTTAAATCTGGTGTTCACAAAGTACCAAAACGTTATTCAGTTTCTCTAAATGTCTCCTATGAATGCATATAAGAATACTTCTCTGAATTCCCTAAAGTTATCCTATGAATGCGTATAATAATTCTCTGTATCACTGAGAAGTCTTGCAAGATTTAAATGAGATAATATGTGAGAAATCTTAGGAGAGCCCATAATAAGTCTTTATGTATGGTGGTTACCATAATTATTATTCTGATTATAGATTTTGCTTTTCGAGTAACTACTTTTCTCCCTGTTGTTCCCTCAAATTTTATTATAAAATATTTAGACCACCAAAAATTTGAAAGATGTTCCCAATGAACATTTAAGTACTGGCAGCCTCATTTCTACTATTAACAATTTACTATCCATCTAATCACATCTATATTCATTCATTAATTTATCTAATATTTTGATTTATTCCAAAGTAAATTACATATATTAGCACACATACCAGAAACACTTCAGTGTGCATTTCATTAACTAGGTCCCACTATTTCCTTTTACGTTTTTTGTTGTGTTACAATTTACACACAACAAATTACACAGATCTTCAGTGTACTACTCGATGACTTTTTGCAAATGCATACACCTGCGTAACTCAAACCCCTCTCAAGATGTAAAATGCCACCATCCTTCCAAAAAAGGTCCTCATGTCCATTATCAGTCTGTTCTGGCCACTAATCCTGCCCCTAGAGAAAAACACTATTCTGATTTTTATTTTTTACTATAATACAGAATTTCATAATAATGAAAGCATATAGAATATATATTTTTGTACGTGCTTGTGTCAGGAAGATATTAGCCATTGTGTTCTAAAACATGTAGTTATTTATGTTTAACTCTATTACCTCAATTTAGTGTCTGGGTATGATAATTTTTTTTCTATATGAATTTCCAGTTATTACAATGTCACTTGTTGCAAAGACTTTTCTTTCTTAATTGGGATTGCTCTTACACCTTTGTTGAAAAATCCAATGACAACATCACTTTGGTCTATTTCTGGGTTCTGTATTACATTGAATTGGTGTATTTGTAAATTCTTAGGCTGGTACTATGTTGTATTGCTTTTGTGTCTTTATAATATTTCTTGAAGTATAGAAAGTGTAAGTCCTTAAATATGGTTCTTTTTATAAACAATTGTTTTAGACAGTCTAGATTATTTGCATGTCCACATGCATTTTAGAAACAGCTTTTCAATTTCTACCAAAAAACATGTGGGAAATCTTTCAATAGGTTGCATCGAATTTATGGATCCGTTTGGCAAAAGCGGTCTTCTGAATAACACTGAGTCTTTCAATACATGGGTATTTTTCAGACCTCCATTCATTTGCTACTCTTCAATTTTTTTGTCAATATTAAAAAAATTATAGAACAGGTTTGCAGTACATCTGTTGCTAAGTTTATTCTTTGGTATTTTGTTTTGTTATTATTTTTAAACTTCATGTTTTAATTACATATGCCAAATTATAAAAATAAAATTTATTTGTGTATATTGACTTTATATCCAGGATTACTAAGTGTACTTAATAGTTCTAGTAGATGATTTATCTTATCCTTAAGATTTCTGTCAAAATTTCTGTAGCCTGCAAATAGAGACATCTTCCTTTCTTCATTCATCCTTCTGTCCTTTCCTTCTTTAGCCTTTCCTCCCACTTCTCCCTGTCTTTCTTTTCCGCTCCTTTCTTCCTCCTTCTAATATCAATGATTTTACTCATATTACTTGTTTTATTAAAATGGATAGAATCTACAATGCATTGTGGAATAAAAATATTCCAGATCTTAAGGGTATAGTGTTCAATATCTCAAATTAAGTGCAATGTTGATTGTAAATATATTATACCATATCAGACTGAGAAAGTTCCTCTTTTTTTTCTATTTGCTAAGAGACCTAATCAAGATTGAGTGTTGAGAGTTCTCAAGGACTTTTAATGTACATATTGAAATTCTCATGTGGTTTTTCTCCTTTATTCTTGACTGATACTTAATCTTGATTTGTTGGCAAGTGGTAAACCAAACTTACAAATCTTATTAGGTTATAATGTATTATTTATTTATTTTATGTGTTGCTTGAATTCATTTGATAATTATTAGAGATTTAAAAATCTATGAGGTAAACTGGTCTGTATTTTAAAAATTTTCTAATATCTTAATGAGATTTGGGGTTATGATGGCTTCTTATGAAGTCATTTTACAAGAGTTGGGGAAGTATTCCCTCTTTCTCTCTTCAGTAGTAGTTTTTGTAAATTTGATGTTGTTTCTCTCTTAAATAATGGGCCAAATTCACCATTAAAACCTCTGGGTTGAAGCTTTCTTTATTTATGTTGATAATGAGTTCAACTCTTAAATGCATATTGAACTACTGAAATTTTCTATTTTATCATATATCAGATTTGCTAAAAACATTTTTAAAAGAAATGTGTTCATGTATATATAATTTTGAATTTTCATTGTAAAATATTGATATGATTATTTTATAATCCTTTTTATTTCTATTAAGACTTTTAATGATTTACCTCTTTCATTCCTGATATGGGTTAGTTCATATTATCTCCCTCCCTTCTCTTCTCTTCTTTCTCTCTCTCTTTTCTTAACCAGTCTAGTTAGAGCTTTGTTTATTTTGTCAATTCTTTAAGTAGCTAGTTTTCTTAATTTTCTCTATATTTGTTGTTGTGTTTAATTAGTGATTTTTATCTTATTATTTCCTTCTTATATTTAACAATAACCTTTTTGTTTGTTTTTGTCTTCTTAAAGAGACAGTTGGATCATCTTTCTTCTTTCGTAATGTGATAGAGCTATAAATTTCTAAGTGCTCATTCAACTGCAAGCCACACATTTTATGTTGTATTTCATTTTCAATAAATACAAAATACATTTTAATTTTGTCTTAATTTCTTTTTTGGCCTAGAAATTATTTTAAATTTTGTTGCTTAATTTTCAAGTAGTTTGTCTTTTTAAAGATATTTTATGTTTTTGCTTTCTAAATTACTCTTATCATCAACAGATAATATACTGTATATAATTTCAATCTTTCTAAATTTATTTACACATTATTTCCTAGTGTATGCTTTATCTTGATAAGTGTACAATGAGCACTTGAAAATAATAGATATTCTGCTATCACCATTGAAGAGTTCTATAAATATCAATTCATGATATTTGTGTTATTCTGCTTTGCAACATCTCTTCTGATTTGCTTCTAGATTTCTTTTCCACAATTTATGTGAGAGTGATGTTAAATTATCCAGCAATAAATGAGGAATTATGTATCTTACTATCAATTTTGCTTTGTGAATTGTAGCTCTTGTAATAGGTAAATACATTTACAATATCTTGTCTTCCTGATGCATGAAACACTTTATCATTACACAATGATCCTTTTTGTCACTGGACATTCTCTTTGATAATTTTGTGCCTACTATTAGCACAGTCATGTACAGTCATAGACATTTGTGACTATAATTTACATGATAAATACTTTTTCATTCTTTTTTTTCACTCAGCCTGCTTCTTTTTTCTTTTCTTTTCTTTTTTTTTTTTTGAGACGGAGTCTCGCTCTGTCACCCACGCTGGAGTGCAGTGGCCGGATCTCAGCTCACTACAAGCTCCACCTTCCGGGTTTACGTCATTCTCCTGCCTCAGCCTCCCGAGTAGCTGGGACTACAGGCTCAGCCTGTTTCTTTATATTTAAAGTGAATCATTCTAAAAACATATAGTTGAGATTTACTTTTCACTTCTCTGTGCAATCTAAGCTTTTTATTGGTCTTTTTGTTTATTAATGTTTAAAGTAAATGTTTATATTTTTAATTTACATTTGTTATTTTGTTTCATATTTTCCATTTTTCCTACCTTTTTCCTTTTGCTTTTGTATAGATTTTTTGAAATATGATTCCATTTAACACTCTTCACTAGTTTTTAATAGCTACTTTGGAGATTACTGTATGCAGTTTATAGTTTTCTTGATCTATTGGTAATTAAAATTTTAACATTATATATATAATATGAAAACTTGGCAATATTGGAGGTCCTTTGCTTTTTATTGTATAGTGCTATGGTTTTTATCCTCATATGAGATATAGCCCATTTTAATTTATTCCTTCCCGAACACATTAATTTCCACTTGCTCTCATGTCACTTCAATATAAAGAACTTCCTTTAAGATGTCTGGTAATATGTCTGCTGCCAACAAATTTTATTGTTTTTTATCTATGAGTGTCTTGATTTCATTTTTATTTTTGAAAAATATTTTCTTTTGGTATAGAATTCCATGTTGATTTTGTGTGTGTGTGTGTGTGTTTGTATTCTGCACTTCAGTGGTGTTGTTTCACTGTCTACTGGTCTCAGTTGTTGTTGATGAGAAGTTGATTGTCATTTAAAACATTATTTCTCTGCATGCTATGGGATTTCACAAGCAAATATCTTGGCATTTTTTGTTTACTCTGATATTTGCTATTGTTGTTGGTAGTGGCAGTGCTGATGCTGCTACTACTGCTTCTTTTCCTTCTCTTTCTCCTTTTTTTTCTTCTTATCCTTCTCCTATTTCCCTGCTCCTCCCCCTTTCATCTTTCTTAGCCCTCACTCTTCCTCATCTTCATGGTTGAGCACTCTGTTTCAACCCTTGTGGTTGTTTTATCATCAAGCTCACTCTTCAATCTTTAATATTTCCTCTTTACTCAGCTGGCCAGCCCACCGCATTAGTTTTACATTGATTTTCTTACAGTATGTAGTTTAGAAGTCTATCAGGGATCTCTCTGTGCTAATATCAAGGTGTCTTCAGGGTTATATTTCTTTCCAGAGCTTCTAGGGAGAAATATGTTTACTTCTGTCTTCCAGCTTCTAGAAATCACTTACATTCTTTGGTTTATGATGTCCTTCTTCCATCTTCAAAGTCAGCAATAGTGGGTAGAGTCATTGCATCTCTCTAACATCCTCCATAGCAACATCTTCCTCTCTAATCTTATCATTTATGTCCTTCTTCCAGTTTGAAATACTCTTTTGGTTACAATAGGGCCACCCAGGTGATCCAGCCCAATCTCCACATTTCAGAATCCATCTTCTTAACCAAATTTGCAAGCTTCCTTTTGCCATGTAAAATAGCTTATTCTCTGGTCCTGGAGACTGGGATGTGGAGATCTTTGGGGGATATCTACCACTACCGATCAGTAAATCTTTTTACAACATTTACTTAATCTCTTTGTTTTAAAATTTCCATTTGGATTTTTAACATGGTTCATTTCTTTCTGCTAGAATTTCTATATTTTCACTCATGAGCACATGCCCTTTTCTTCAAAAATCATATTTGCAATGACTGCCTTTAAATTCTTACATACTAATCCCAATGCTTATGGTTTATTGCTACACGTTGCCATTTCCTTTGTGATGGAGTCATATTTTCTTATTTCTTTATATGGTAAATAGTTTCAGGATGTGTGAATGTTTATTTTTTAGGTGTCAAGATGATTAGATCAAGGGATACCCAGATACCCAGCAAAGCATTGCTTTTGGATATGTCTGTGAGGATGTTTCCAGAGGAGATTGGCATTTGAATCAGTGGATTGAGTAAAGAAGATCTGCCCTAAACCCAATGTGAGTGGCACCATCCAACTGGCTGAGGGCCTGGATGGAACAAAAAGACAGAAAAATACAAATTCTTGCTCTTGTTTTTTGAAATGACATTCCTTTTTAGACCTTTGACCATCATAACTCCAGGCTCCCCAGCCTTGGGACTACGGGACTTGCACTGGTGGTCCTAAAGTCACCTATGATCAGTGGATCAAGGAAAAGAAGATTTGAAGCTGGTTTGCAGATGATTCTGCATGATATGTAGGTACCATATGAAAGTGCACAACTGCAACTCCCACTTATAATCCACCTCTGAAGGGCAGTGGTGAAGGAAAATATTTTCAGTGGGTAGAACTTCCAGAAGTGCACCTGGTTGCGTGCTTTGCTTGAGTGAAGAATCAGGCATATGTGCAGTTGTATACCAATTTATGCACTGCAGCCAACAGCTTGGCTTGAGGGTAAGGAACTTGGAAGGACCGTGATTAGAAAATTGGAAATAAAGAAATTTGGGAAATAAATATATGTAAAACTCCTATGAATAATCAAAGGAATACAGATATTTGTTTCCCATGTAAATGTTCACCAAAGGGAGGGCTCAGGAGAACATTTTAGTAATCGTGGATAGCCTGACTCATTCTGTGGAGACCACTCAGCCACTTATTCCTGTCACACTTGACATTGTCTAAAAATCTTATGGAAAAAGTTGTCATAGTGGCAGAAATGGAGGTTATGCATGGGCTCAGAAACATGAACTTTTCACCAAGGCTGACCTGGCTATGACAATTTTGGGTGCCCAGTCTGCCAGTAGCAGAAACCAACACTGAACCTCTGATAAAGAACCATTCCTTGGAGTGATCAGCCAGCTAATTGATGGCAGATCAATATATTGAACCCCTTTCCTCATGGAATGAGCATTATTTTGTCATTACCAAAATAGACACTTACTGTGGATATGGATTTGGCTTCCATACTTGCAGAGCTTATGCCAAAATTACCATTCATAGACTCACAGGATCCCTTATCCACTGCCATAGTATTACACACAGAATTGCTTCTAACCAAGGAACTCACCTCAAAAACAAGGAAATAAAACAATGGATTCATACTCATGGAATTCACTAGTCTTACTGTGTTCTTGTTCATCCTAGAGCAGTAGCTCTTGAAAATGCAGTTACAGGGCCAGCTAGGTGTTAAGCCCTTGCAGGGGTGGGGCAAGGTTCTCAAAAGGCCGTATATGCTCTGAATCAGCGTCCGATTTATGACATTGCTTCTTCCATAGCCAGAATTCACAGGTTTAGAAATCAAGGGGTGAAAATAAGAGTGGCACTACTCACCATTATACCTAGTGACTCACTAGCAAAATTCTTCTTGCTGTACCTGGAACTTATGCTCTGCCAGCCTAGAGGTCTTAGTTCCAGTGGGAGAAATGCTTTTACCAGGAGACACAAAAATATGCCAAAACACTCGATCATAAGACTGCCACTCAGCTACTTTGGGCTCCTCATGCCTCTGAGTCAAAGGGCTAAAAAAGCAGTTACAGTATTGGAGGGGGTGATTAATTCAAACCATCAAGGGAAATTGGTCTATTACTGCACAACGGAGGTAAGGAGGAGAATATCTGAAATACAAGAGACCATTTAAGGTGTCTCTTAATATTATCATGCCCTATGATTAAGTTCAGTTGGAAAATATAACAAACCAATTTTGTCCAGACCTTTCAGAAATGAGAATTTGAGTCTCCCTGTCACATAAAAAAACACAACTAGCTGAGGTGCTTACTGAAGGCAAAGGGAATACAGAATGGATATTAGAAGAAGGCAGTTAGAAATACAAACTACAACCATGTGGCCAATTATAGACACAAGGACTGTAATTTCCATGAATATTTTCTCCCTTTTTTGTCAATAATACATTTATGTGTATGTGTGTGTGTGTATATTGATGTGTATATATAGACATTTATTAAACATACCTTCATTTTCTTTTCTCTCTTATTCCTTTATTACTTAACATAAAATGTATGGAGTTTATATCAATATTTAAGTAATGTTAATTTTACATCATAGTATTTAAGTTATGGAATATCAGAAAAAGCATAAATATCACTCAAGGACTTTTTACCTCCCTTTATCGGGAGGAGATTAGTGCATTTATGGGTGTACACAGAATAGTTACATCATTATAGGCAGAACTATGACTTTGTTACTCTATTACAGATTAAGTATGATCTAAGCAGATGGATATGCGTGCCAAGTTGACAAAAGGAGGACTTGTTATCATTAATTTTAGATGTCAACTTGACTTAATTAAGTAATAGCTGGTACAGCATTATTTCTGGATAATAAAAAGATGTTTTTAGAGAAGACTGGCATTTGAATCAGCACACTGGCTAAGAAATATACCTTCACCCAATGTGGGCAGGCACCATCCAATCAACTAAACAAAAAGGCAGAAGGTGAATTGTGTACTTTCTTCTAAACCTAAGAAATCCTTCTTATTCTTCTTTTGGACATTAGAATTCCACTTGTCCAGCTTTTGGGCTCAAAGATTTTCACCAGCCTTTAGCCTGTTCTCAAGCCTTTAGCCTGAGATTGAGAGTTATACCATGAAGCTTTTGGACTCTAAATGATCCATGCTTCCAGCTCCCTGTTTCTTCAACTTATAATTGGTCTATTGTGGGACTCTTCAGCCTCCATAATTGCATTTACCAATTTCCCTAATAAATCCTCTCTCATCTATTTATCTATCTAATCTCCTATTGGTTCTATTTCTTTGGAGAACCCTGACTAATACAGGGTGTTTCTTGGACATTTTAAATGCTGTGTTTTGAAGAATCTGAATTCTGTCATATTTCTCTAGTGTTGATTTTTGTGTGCTGGTTTGTTTTAGCAGACAACTAATTTGGTTGAAATTAAAGTTCGATCTTTGTCTTTTAGAGAGAAGTTAGAGATAAAGAGAAGTTTAAAACTTAATACAGGCCGGGCACGGTGGCTCAAGCCTGTAATCCCAGCACTTTGGGAGGTCAAGACGGGCAGATCACGAGGTCAGGAGATCGAGACCATCCTGGCTAACACGGTGAAACCCCATCTCTACTAAAAATACTAAAAACTAGCCGGGCGAGGTGGCAGGCACCTGTAGTCCCAGCTGAGGCAGGAAAATGGCATAAACCCAGGAGGCGGAGCTTGCAGTGAACTGAGATGCGGCCACTGCACTCCAGACTGGGCGACAGGGCGAAACTCCGTCTCAAAAAAAAAAAAAAAAAAAAAACTTAATACAGTGATACTAGCTTTTGCTGTGAGGCTTATAGTATGCCTGTGCATGTGGGTTATGGGCCAGGCTGTGATTTGAAAATATATTACACACATAATTTTTAATTACTTTCCTTTTTTGGTCCTTTCAGGGATTCATCCATCACTTTAAAGCAGAGATTTTTTTTTTTTTTTTTTTTTTCTGTCTCAAATTCTGTTATCTGGTTCTCCAAGTTAAAAACACTGCAGAATTTTATCAGAATTTTATTTGCCTTTCAGTCATAGAAGACATAATATGTAGGTAACTCATCCAGAGCCACTCCCTTTTTCAAAGGGTTGCTCCCTTCTACCAAGCGTTAATTCCCAATCAAAAATTTTATTTTTTCACTATCTTCTTTTTTACCTTTTTTCATTATTATCTCACACAGAATAAATAGTTCTTATCTGCACAAAGGTTAATACAATAGGAACATACTTTTCAGAATAAGAATGGGAGAGGAATGCTGAAACTATAAATTTTATATTCAAAGTTTTCATTTTTCTTACAAACTTATTCTCACTGAATCACAAAAGTTTGGATAGAAAGCATCATTGTCTGCTCAAAGCCTAACTCAAAATCAAGTTTTAATTGTACAAAACCCTGAAATATTTTAAAAACATTATTAAACAGAAACATTGATATGGCTCAACTCATGTCTGATTTTTTTTATTAGAGTTTGAAGCCAGGTGTGAATAAAATGTACTTCATTCATTAACTTATTCATTCAACTAATATCTATTTTAGTTCTACCTATGTGCAATATCTTTAAGTGATAATAATACAAAGACTACTAAAAACGGCATGGTCCCTAGAGTCTAACAGAGTAGAAAATATTCAACAGAGTATAACACAAACAGAAAACTGCAAATATGATAAAAAGTATATGAAGGAGAGGAGCATGCTGATAAATGTATATATTAGACAAAAATTATTTAGGAATGAAGGCTAGTGTAGGCTTTCCTGAAGAAATAACTATTGAACTAAAAAGTAAGATTCAACTAGACGAGGATTAGGTACAATGGATGAACAGTAGGAGAAAATTTCAGACAAGATAAATAGCCTGGGATGTTCAAGATGGATCTAAAAAGAGGGCAGAATAGCTGGAGCACAGAGCAGGAGGTGCAAGCATAATGCAAAATGAGGCTTGCAAGGTAGATAGAGACCGGATAATTCAGGGCCTTGTGGGTCAGGCTAAGAATTTCCGTCTTTGTCCTTTGATAAACGGATTAACAACAAAGTCCTTGTTTCATATTCTCACAATTGGCTTTCACGATATTCACAGGTGACAGTATGAGTTTTCTGTGCTTTTATATAATTAGGAATACACATTTTCCTTATATAAGTCATGTCTGTATTCTAACTAACAGGAATTTTAGTATTATGCATAACAAAACAGAAAAATGAACATAAAATTCTGCATGGAACACATAAAACAAAAGGAAATAGCTGGGTATTTGTTTTATTTAACAAAGTGTATAGATTGAATGTTGTTGGAAGAGTGGCTAATAGTTTGATGGAAGACGTTAAAAAATGAGGTCTTATTTCATTTGGATAATATTTAAAACAAAATTGATTAAGTACATATCCGAACACAATTACGGTATATCTAGGAGTAGTTAGTGATTGCAGTGTTTCTCAAAATCACAATTCATGAATTCCCTGAGACAGGGTCATGTCTTTACCTTGTAAGAAATATTTACAAATTATGCTTGTTCTTTGGTGGGGTCTCAGAGGAGCAGTGATCATATAATTATACATTGACAAACTTGAGTTTATTGCAAGGAGAATTTAGCAACATAGCTCTTATTTTGAAATGCCAGCATAAATACATGAAAATTGCCAATATCTGTATTTAAGGACAAACAACAGAATTTATGAT
Organism: Piliocolobus tephrosceles; assembly: GCF_002776525.5. Classification (NCBI taxonomy): domain Eukaryota; kingdom Metazoa; phylum Chordata; class Mammalia; order Primates; family Cercopithecidae; genus Piliocolobus; species Piliocolobus tephrosceles. Next base: position 24,350,060 of record NC_045437.1, read on the forward strand.
TGATAAAGAGCCTAGCACGTTAAGCTCGTCCAGAGATCTCTTTTAAGTCTGAGGGAAATGTGTACTGTTGAGATGTACCAGATGAAATCCAGCTGTATTCTAATCCCATTTCAATCTATCATCATGAAAAATATTGACTATTTTTTTTTCCTTAGACATGCAGCTGTCAACTATTCAACTATGGGTCTAGATTTACATTATAGTTTTATTTCCTACCTATTCATTTTAATCTAAAACACTTGTTTCATGAAACAGCTTTTACTGTCTGAAAAAGGAAAACAGGATGTGCGGTCTCATCAAACCTGTCAATGGATGTGCATGGGCACAGCAAATAATATTTGCTAAATTCAAGGGGATATATTTCTACTTTGAAGAAATGGTAGAATCACTATACATCTACATGCATTATTAATACCATATTTATCACTTCAGTGAAAAGATTGCCCCTACGTGCCAACAATTACAAAAATTCACCACCCTTCCTCCACTCCAAGAGCCTATTACACATTCAAGTATTTGCAAAGTGTGTATGCGTCACTTACAAAGCAAGCAAAGTAACAAAAGCCCCTGGGTGCTTCTATAGACTGCAAGATCTTTGAAAAATTTAAAGAGGTTTTATTAGCAATAGCAGATAATATTAGTAAAGATAGGCAAGACTGAAGTGATAATTAAATCCAAAATGTAATGGCTCAGGAGAATAAACGTTTATTTCTTTTTCCTAAAACAGTCCTTATTGAATGATCAGAGTGCTGGAAGCACTCTCCTCTGCATGGTTTTGCAAGCATCCAGGCTCCTTTTATCGTATAGCTCAATTATCCATTAGGATATCATTTTCAATTAGATCCAGTCAGTATTTGGGGAAAAAGAAAACACGGAAACTGAGGAATTTAGCCCTTGGCTAACTATTCAACTTCAAGCTACAATTCCACATCATGCAGAGGGAGAAAAGATTTTGGTAAATAGCTTTTTGTCTGCAACAGGGAAGTTTTCTATTCAATTGCTATGGATATAAGAGCATATTCTGTTTGTTGTATCCTGTTTTGGTTTTTTGCTTGTTTATTTTTCTAGCCAACTAGTTACATATGATGATCACTAAGGCTAAGCAACTTATAATAACAGCAGTTACTAAGATTAAATCTACAAAATACAATGTCAGCAAGTAGAGCTCAGAAAGCTAAACTGAAGAAGCAATTGTAACTCAGTATTTCATCTAAACCTAGAACAAAACAAAGGATGAATTTCCATGAGTAAAAAGAAGGGGTCTTGGAGTTTGAGGTTAATCTGGCGTTCTTAGTGATGATATAATAAAATAACTTTTAATCATTTGATTGCATGTATATAAAGCCCATTAATATTAGCACATACTATAAGTGTTTTTCTGCTTTCTGAATATTCCAGGAATTTCCAGAAAAAAGGAATATATCTTAGGAAGTCATGCATATAAGGAATTATCTTTACACATTCTATGAAAAATTTGGTTTGACATGGCTGCAACAGTGTATGTCTAACTAAAGTGGTTTTAAAATTAGAAATGTTTGCTGATGCCCGCCTGCCCTACTCTTCTAATCTTTGTCTGCCAGCAGAAATACTCAGTAAATTTGCAGTAGATTATTTTTAAACAATAAACATCTTTATTGCATGAGCTAAAATGAGAGGAGAGAGGGTTCATTTTGTCTCTGGACCTTTATTTTCCTCAGACAGAACTCGAACAACTTTTACAAAGCCATCTGCTCAGCCACACAAGCCAGTCTTTGACACTAGAAGATTTTTCTGGTGGTCCTAATCCTCTAGAAAGCTATAGATTTTGGTTGTCTTTTTCCTTTTACTATCTTTTCCTGTATTTTATTTGACTTTTTTCTACTTAAAATCTCAGTCTCCTCAAATACCTGTTCAGTCCCTTTCTGAAGGCCTCAGGGCAATGGCCAGAGAGACTTGTCAATCTGCAGGCACAGTGTTCTATAGATGAGCACATTACAGATCTTTATTGAATGTCTTGTAGATTACATCCATGGTTCTAGTTCCCAGAATGTGGAAAGGACTCCACTTACTTTTTCTGGAAGGCATCCCATTATATACTTCACGTTCTTGTGGTAGAGTTTTCTCTTGCCTTTATCTCATGGTACTTGGGAAGTGATTAGCACACAGTGCTGGATGAAAAGAGCAAGCTGTTTAATAATTTATGACGTTTTTATTGACCTGTATCTATATACTTGCATATACTTAAAATAAACCTAAACATTCTTTAAGACATTCAGTTTTACTGTAAATTTTTTTTTCAAATCAGTATAGTCTTCTAGCATCTTCCACACAGTTTAAAGAATAAGGGCTGTTCTTAGAAATAAATGAGAAATGTGTAAATCATAAAGTACTGCATCTGCATTAACTGTTACTACTATTGAAATATACAGAACATTGACTGAGACTTAAATTTAGGTGTACTTTTTTTTTTTTTTTTTTTTTTTTTTTTTTTGAGACAGAGTCGCCCTGTCACCCAGGCTGGAGTGCAGTGATGTGATCTCGGCTCACTGCAACCTCCACCTCCCAGGTTCAAGCGATTCTCCTGCCTCAGCCTCCTGAGTGGTTGGGAGTATGGGCACGCACCACCATGCCCAGGTAATGTTTTGTATTTTTAGTAGTGACAGGGTTTCACCACGTTGGCCAGGATGGTCTCGATCTCCTGATTTTGTGATCTGTCCACCTCCATCTCCCAAAGTGCTGAGATTACAGGCATGAGCCACAGAACCTGGCCAGATTTAGTTTTTTGCTTATGATATTTTATTCCTCTATATAAACTAAAATAGACTGTGGCTGTTATTTCTTCTCCAAAATACAGCAGAACTTAGTGGTGTAAAGTATTGTCATAACCCAAGCTCAAACCCAAATTCTGCTGCTTACTGACTATACAATCTTGTACAAATTACTTGACTTATCTTTTTTCTCACTTTTCTTATTTGCAAAATTCAGGTATAATAATAATGCCAGAAGACTCTTGAATTAAATGTAGATGAAATATGTTAATACATATAAGAAACTCAGAACTATGCCAGGAACATACTAAATTTTATATATTATCATTCTTTGTTTCTTTGACTAAAGTAACTATTCTCTTAAAGTTGTGAATCCTGTACAGAAGTGTCACATTTGCAGAAGTGTCACAGCATGTAAAACCAGTGAACATTTACAAGTACAGATATTAATTTTACATGATGAATTCAAACTCACTCACTATTACTGACACAGTGAAAACCTGAGAAGAGACAGGAGTGGACATATACTATGGATAAGAGATCTTTCACCCACAGCTTGGTTTTTGCCCAAATATTGGTACCACTAACTTTCTTGTTGCTTCCAAGGTCCAACACTTTGTCTGGAGCTCTAGAATGATTTGAGGAAACTATAAGCCATGTTTCTGCTCAACTCTGCAAAAAGAAAAGTCTGACTGTCAAGTTACCATACGATTGTTTTAGTCATTCTAACGATGCTGCTTTTCAAAAATTTATTAATCCTATATAGCCATAAAAATGGTCCATCAAATTGAGAGGTGACAATGTGCTAGCAGCCCTCACTCTTGGCACCTCCTCGGCCTTGGCGTTCACTCTGGCAGCGCTTGAAGAGCCCTTCAGCCCCCCACTGCACTGTAGGAGCCCCTCTTTGGGCTGGCCAAGGCAGGAGCCGCCTCCCTCTGCTCGCGGGTAGGTGTGAAGAGAGAGGCGCAGGCGGGAACCCGGGCTGCACGCAGTGCTAGCGGGCCAGGGCGAGTTCCGGTGGGTGCGGGCTCAGTTGGACCCGCAGGCGGTGCACACAGAGCGGCCAGCCAGCACCGCTGGCCAGGGCAGTTAGGGGCTTAGCACCCGGGCTAGCAGCTGCAGAGGTTGCCCCGGGTCCCCCAGCAGTGCTGGCCCACTGGCACAGCTCAAAGTCTCCCTCGGCCTCAGGGGCCTCCCTACGGGGCAGGGCTCGTGACCTGCAGCCCAGCCTGTCATGCAAACCCCCGCCCACACAGTGGGCTCCAGTGCACCTGAACCTCCGGAGGTTAGCTCAAGGATTGTAAAGGCACCAATCAGCACTCTGTCAAAACGAACCAATCAACTGTCTGTAAAATAGACCAATCAGCTCTCTGTAAAATGGACAAATCAGCAGGATGTGGGTGGGGTCAGATAAGGATAAAAGCAGGCTGCCCTAGCCACCCAGCCGCAAGTCAGTAGGGTGGTTTTCTACACGGCGCAAGTGTTATTCTTTTGTTCTTTACAATAAAGCTAGCTGTTGCTCACCCTTTGGATTCTTGCTGCCTTTAAGAGCTGTAACACTCACAGCGAGTGGCAACTCAGTGGGGTCGTCTTCTACACTGTGGAAGCGTTATTCTTTTGTTCTTTACAATAAACCTTGCTGTTGCTCACCCTTTGGGTCCATGCTGCCTTTAAGAGCTGTAAAACTCACTGCGAAGGTCTGCAGCTTCACTCCTGAAGCCAACGAGACCACGAACACACCAGAAGGAAGAATCTCCAGACACATCTGAACGTCTGAAGGAACAAACTCCAGACACAGCAGCTTTAAGAACTGTAACACTCATGGCCAGGGTACCCGGCTTCATTCTTGAAGTCAGTGAGACCAAGAACCCACCAATTCCGGACACAAAGTTACTGGATATCAACTTTAATGCATCCTTTCAAAACAAAACATTAATGATAGAAATATAAAAATCCATCACTTTTCATCTTCATGGTGTTAGAAAAGTATTACAATTGTAGATATATGTGGAATTTGGATCATTTAAGCCAGGTAGAGTTGATGAAAAGTTCTCTTTATGTAAAATCTAAAATATTCTTATAGATAATAACATTTGAGCAAATATAATGATAATACAGCCTATGGCCCAGACTCCAAGATTTTCTGTAAAAATAAGACGTGCTTTTATCTTTCATACTCTAACACTCAGCACTGCTAGATTTTGCTTATAAATAGTTTTTACGAAAGAAACTTCCACTCATACGTGGTTTTCCTTAAGTAGACATTTCTATGAACTTCTTGTTTCCTTGCTAGCTGAGTATGTGATTCCCAGGATCATTAGATCTCTGACAGCATTTACCATAAAAACCAGTGAAGAAAACAAATCGAAGCAAAGAGACTGATGAAATAGACAAAGTGCAAGACAAAAGAAAAACAATTAGTTTAAAAAAAATCTTCTGAGAGAGGAACCAAATATAAGATGCTGTAAAAATAAAAATCAGAAAATTAAAAAGCTCTTAGGTATTGAAAAGAAAAGTAAATTTAGAAACCAAAACTTCAATGCAAGGTGGAAAAGTAAAAGGAATAATAAAAAAAAAAAAGTCTTTCAAGTGAAAACCAACAAAGAAAATGAGAATAATAGAAGAGAAAACATAGGAAATGACAAAATAGATATTCAAATATGCAACTTTACAATAATTTTATAAAAAAGAAAGGCAAATAATGGAAAAGTTACTACAGAAAAATGCAATCATTATCATCGGCATTAAATTGCACAAATTTCTAGACATATAAATGCTCAGCCTAATATAAAAACATCATGGCATGTAATTATTAAAATGAGAGAAAGATATCTGAAAAGCTTGAATAATGAGAAAAAAGTAGAGGGGTCAAACATATATAAATTTTGCACGTAAGAATCCTTGCAAGATGAAAATTTCATTCAGCCCATCAGAGAGAGTAGGAGTTGAAGGTGATTTTTTTTTTTTTCTTTTGGAGATGGAGTCTCCTCTGTCACCCAGGCTGGAGTGCAGTGGCACCATCTTGGCTCCCTGCAAGCTCTGCCTCCCGGGTTCACGCTATTCTCCTGCCTCAGCCTCCCGAGTAGCTGAAACTACAGGTGCCCGCCACCATGTCTGGCTAATTTTTTGTATTTTCAGTAGAGTCGGGGTTTGACATGTTAGCCAGGATGGTCTCGATCTCCTGACTGCATGATCCGCCCATCTCGGCTCCCCAAAGTGCTGGGATTAGGGCGTGAGCAATCGTGCCTGGTCTGAAGGTGATTTTAAAATTGCATTTACTTGGACTTAAGCAGAAATCTCAAATACTTAGTATGCATTGTTTTTTTTTTTTTTCAGTTCCTATTTCATATGGTAAAAAATGAGTGAATGAATTCTCTGATGAAGTATGAACACGAAAATTGTGGTTGGAAGCTTTTATTCATTCCTTCAACCCGACATACCAACCCCATGTCAGGTACTGAGTTGAATGCTGAGGGAGAAACAACTTATAGAAGACATATCCTGCACCTTAAAGATCATAAAACTTCATCAGAAATTCAGATTGTAAAATGAGGTGCCATGAACCTTAGGGGATCCATATACCGAATGAAATGTAGCCTCTGTTGGGTGGTAATGGTGGGAATAGGGACTGGGGATTTACATCTACTCTTATGTTTTCGTGAGAAGAGACAACAGTAAAGATGACGTTTTGGTCTCTAATTCCTTAATTACACTCTGCTCCCTGAATCCCCTGGGAAAATATGAATGAATTATCTGATTAAATTCAAGAGCTAAAATTGAGGTTACTTGGCCAAGCCTGCCTTCTTTTTCTCTTTAGAATGTTTCTACTTGCACAGAATGTATTCAGTGCTGCTACTCCATGCTGTAAACTTTACAAGGGACAGACTGAACATTTGTGATAAGGGCAGATCATTAGAGCACGGTGGTGGTTGTTAGGCATTTTCTAGGAATGGGTAAGACTAATTGTGGGGCTTAGATTTAGAAAGCCCATTAGGCTATGCACCTAAGCCATGTTTTCCCACAGCTTAGTCATTTGACCTACATCAGTGTTTCAGTTGCTTATTGCTGAATAGCAAACCCATCCAATATTTAGTGGCTTAAAACAAAACAAATTCATTTTTTTCTCATGTAAGCTGTATTAAAAGCAGGTTGAAGCAGGAGTGGTGGCTCACACCTGTAATCCCAGCACTTTGGGAGGCTGAGGCAGGCAAATCACCAGATCAGGAGATGGAGACCATCCTGTCTAACAAGGTGTAACCCCATGTGTACTGAAAATACAAAAAATTAGCCGAGCATGGTAGCACATGCCTGTAGTCCCAGCTATTTGGGAGGCTGAGGCAGGAGAATGGCACGAACCCGGGAGGCGGAGCTTGCAGTGAGCAGAGATTGCGCCACCGCACTCCAGCCTGGGCAACAGAGCGAGACTCAGTCTCAAAATAAATAAATAAATAAAATAATAATAATAATAAAAAGTCTACTGGATCTACTTAACTCATTTGTCTAACTCTCAGTTGGTTCTGAACTTGGATGAGGAAGTGGATTACTATACATTAGAGTCCTGAAATGACAGCATTCTTTCCAATCTTCTTTCTTTCATGGATGCTATTTTTTCTTACAAATGTTTATTTCCCAGCAATGCTTCCTTGAAAATTGTATTGATTATTTAAACCTTATCTTCTGCATTTCTTCTATATATATTTCTAATTTAAACACATCTCACCTACCTCAGAATTTAGTTGCTATCTTTGATTTTTGCAAATTACATGCAAATTGTAGATGATTATTTTTACTTTTATGGTGGCTATCCTTTCCACAGTAAGCAAATATTCTATCTCATTAAGAAATCATTTTCCCACCCAATATTTATGATTTCTTTCCTTATTATTTCTATAGCTTTTATGTTTTAAACCTCTTAATACCATATTGTGATCATATGTGAAACATTTAACAAAGATCTTTGTAATTTACCCAGGTGTGGTGTATTATGTTTCAAATTAGTGTAATGCCTCTGGTACACTGTTTTTCCTCAGAATCACTTATAAAAACATATGTAATATAATACTGATGAGTATGATTTTGTTTGAATTGAGGATAATAGCTTGAAATGCAGGAAAAAGAATTCTCAGAAGATCAGGAAGCTAGAAGAAAGTGGATAAAAATCTCAAAAACTTTGAGTAACAATTAATTTCAACTTCAAGTTATATACCTGGATGAAATAAATAATCCATTAATTTGGGAGTATTTTAGAGAAAAATTCTGATAAGTTTTTAAATAAGTAAATCTCCAAAAAATTCACTCCTGTGACCTGTATCTTAGCATAGTGAGATCCACAAAAATTAGTGCTTACACTTGGAAAAAGAAAAATATGGGATCTTGAAAACAGAGCAATTGGCAAAGAAAAAAAAAATGAGAATTTTCAGAGTAAGAGTAAAAGAAATAGTAGAAGAACTGAAACATCCTTGGATGCATTCCTAGTCCACTGTTGACCAACGAAAGTGAGGGTTTGGTAGGAGGAAAACAAATGCATGCAACAGAAAGACAAATACGTGATATTTTCTTCTTTAGAATACTTTATTGAGAGGTTGTTTCAGGCTATTGGGCAGTGTGAAGAATTGGCAATAGGTAGGTAGAGAAATGAGCATATAAATAAGAACCAATTGATTCCAGGGGAAATGAAAAAGTTGCAGAACTAAATAAATGTAAATGTAAACATAACGCATTACTTGACTCAAAGAAAATAGTACTTACATGTTTGTAACATTGTAATAGCTAAAAATTGATTTAAACAAACATTGTAACTATGTTATACAGAAGCAGGGAAAGAGAAAGGGGGGCATCTGCTAGTGGTAGTATATGTGAGCTTATTTAAACATAATAGTACGTAAGGAGATTATGCTTACCAATGTTAAATAAAATGGCAAGGTAAGAACTACTATTAAGAAATGAAGGTAAATACCACATGAAATAAATAATATAATAAACAGGACTTGAGTTTAGTTGGATATTTCACTACTCTTCTATTAGAATGTTTTTTAACTTTCAAAATTTGGTCATGTTTTAACTGTAAAAATACTTTAACATTTTTAAAAGTCACATACTTTCTCCCTCATAATTAGCTTAAAAGAAAACTAACCTCCCATTACTCAACGGTTGCAAGCAGGACATTGTGAAACTTGCTTCCTATTTTGAGTTTTAGTTAATTATTCCCTCTATGGGAATAAGTGAACACTAGTGGATTCTCCAAATGTGGTTAAGAAACCATGCAGAGAGCCATTGCCTTGACAGGAGGGATAAAGAATGAAGGCAAATCACTTCCAAGTTGTCGGAGACCTGAATTAGAACTGGAACAGATTTTTGAAGTATGAGCCAAGGAGTTTTGTGGTTTTCTAGCCTGGAGTTGACAGATCAGAGTGAGCGGCCAGTTCCCACTTAGTTCCATCAGTTGATTTTGCTTATGGTCAGAGCAGAAAAAAAAATAGACACTTAGATATGAATATTTTCTTAGATAGATAGATAGATAGATAGATAGATAGATAGATAGATAGATAGAAATTGTATACACTGAAGGTGTAAAAAGTTATACATATACATAGTGAAACAGTTATGACAGTCAAGCAAATTGATTTCTATCATTATCTTACATAGTTACCCTTTTCAATATATTTTGAAATTAATTTATTCAATACATAGGTCAGCAAACTATAGCCTATTAGCCATATCTGCCCTAGTCTATTTATGTATGACTATTTATATTTTCATGTGGTTGAAAAAAAATCAGAAGAAGAATAGTTTATAATACATGATAATATATGAAATTCAAGCTCCAGTATCCACAGATCAAGTTTTATTGGAAGACAAACATGTCCGGTGATTTATGATTTACATATTGTCTTCGGCTGTTTTTGTGCTTAATAGCACACTTGAGCAGTTGCAAAGAACCTGTAAGGCTCACAAAGTCTAAGAGATTGACTCTATAGCCCTATACACACACACATACACACACACACACACACTCTCACACACGCAAATGTGCTGAGTCCCCTGCACTATAGGAGAATATAAGCCATTGAAATATTTAACTTTTTGATCTCTTCCATATATATTCCAAGAGAGGAATCCAGCCATTGTAATGAACACAGAAAGCACCGAACAGGATGTAGAAGTTAGTTACAACAAGCATTAAATCTTAGCCACTTTAAGCTGTTCATTGTCATTTGATAAGTCTAATCAGTATGTGCAGAGAGAGCTTGCCCCAAACCAGATATCGAGTTAGATTTTGGAGATGGTGAAAGCTTCATTCTTTTGGGGCCAACTCAGTTGCCCAGGATCCGGGGTTATTTGTGAACTGGCAGGCTTGAAGTGCTTCTGTAGACTGTAAAAAATTTATTTAGGTAAAGAGGAGGAAGAACTCGAGAAGTAAGCTTATAAAATCTACCACTTTATTGGAATGAATATCTTCTGCAACTGGTCATTGTGAACTAGTTTTTATTAGTTTCTTCCAAGTGGAGAAAGTAACTATTCAGTTGGGGACTCAAACTATGCAAACAGGAATTTAAGTGAGGAATGGTCTCATGAAATAGTAATACTCACCATGTGAGTCTTAGATACTCTAAATATGTCTGGCCAAAGGGTGAGATAATACAAACTGAAGCAACACTGGCACAAAATTGCTCTTCCCAAAGAGAAAAGCTCATGATGAAAGTTGCAAATAGGTAGTTTTCATGGGTTCAAACATTTTGAATGGTTCCTAAGAAGCATCCTTTCAGATTATCATAACCTTTCATATGGCATACTGTTTTTAAAAATCGGTTATTTCTAATTCTAGCTGGCTTCCTGTTCTTCTTCACAGCCCTGAAAGAAAACCGAGAGACAACCCACTAGGATATCTTCTCCGTCCTGCAGAAAATGTAAGTAAACCAAATTAGAAATAAACATTAGAGGATCGCTGATTAAGAATTGTTGCCAGAAGCCTGAATAAACACTTTCTAATCTGCCTCCTCCTATGAACGTCTGTTGGATATTTCAAAACTAACTCATTTCTCAATAAACCACAGGTAGTGCCTAGTAGAGGGTGTCTCACATGAAATAACCACACAGCTAACATTGCCTCCAGCAATATAGCACACAGGTTTTGTGCCCCTTCCCCCCCCAACCCCACCAAGTTCAGTAGTCATAAATCTGGAGATTATGACACTTAGAGAACAAACCTTCATAGGGAAACCACAAGATGTTTGACAGAAAAGCAAACACATACTTGCGCGCGCGCGCGCGCACACACACACACACACACACACTTGTTTGTTCATTCAAGAAATGTTTTTTGAGCATTTACTATGTTCAAGGTCACACAACAATTTAAAGGTTGAGGCACATCTCTTGGGTTCTATTATAATTAAAGCGTGCTTTTGGCACAGATGAGGAAGAGTCTTTTGACTTCTCATATTGTGGACCTGACTGTCTCCAGGGTTGTCAATTCTGAAACCACATTTCCTGACAGTAACTGTGAAGACAAATTTTGTAGTAAAAGAAAGTGAAATTTAAGGAAAGATGTACAATAAAATGTAAAGAATTAAACTTAAAATTTCTAAAGGTAAGAAAGATCTCATTTGACATTACAAGCTGCAAACAGAAATTTATCAGGAAGATTTTTTGAAAATATTTCATAGCATGCAAGATGAAGATGTATATAGACAATCTCAAACTAAAATGGTTCCACTTAAAAATTTATCGACTTTATGATGGTGTGAAAGCAATACTGATTCTGTAGAGACGGTGCTTTGAGGACCCATACAACCATTCTGTTTTTCACTTTCAGCACAGTCTTCAATGAATTACCTAGACTGTCCAACACTTTTATATAAAATAGACTTTGTGTTAGATTGTTTTGCCCACTGTAGGCTAATGTAAGTGTTCTGAGTATCTTTAAGGTAGGTTAGGCTAAGCTATGATGTCTGGTAGGCTAGGTGTATTCAATACAACTTTTATCAGGACGTAACCTCATTATAAGGCAAGAAACACCACTATTATACTTGCGGCATAAATAAAATTAGTATGTTCATAAAAATTGCAATGATTATACTTTTCACATTTTTCTTATCCTTTCAAAAATCCCTTTGAAATCTAAATGACTGAGATTATTGTGTCTAACTTCGTATTATATTCCTATCAATAGTTCTGTGAAACTCAAATATTTTTACATGTCTGTATATCTATTTTCCCATCATTACAATTTTAATTTCATTGCAGTTTGCTCCTTGAATCATTTTAATGAAAGTTCAAATGTTCTTTTCAATGTTAATTTTAATTTAAATTTGTTTAACATGAATATTATGCTACCTAATTTTTAAGGTTTGCATTTGTCTAAATTACGTCAATGTTCTTAATTTTAAAGTTTAGAATCCCTTAGTTTTTTATGTGATATCTATAGTAAAATGTATATATGCTTCTAAAGTGAGTCTTTTTTTTAATTTAATAAGTAGATTTATCATACACAATGTAAACTGTACTTGTTTAGTATTTTATTTTCTTTCTTTCCCCTCAACTTTTATTTTAGATTCGGTGGTACCTGTGCAGGTTTGTTTCCTAGGTATACTGTGTGATGCTGAGATTTGTGGTATGAATTATCTTATCATCCAGATACTGAGCATAGTATCCAATAGTTCTTCAACAGCTTCCCCGACTCTGGCCGAGTAGTCCTCCATTTCTTTTGTTGCCATTTTTGTGTGCATGAGTACCCAATGTTTAAGTCCCACTTATAATTAAAACATGCAGTATTTGGTTTTCTTTTCCTCCAATAATTAACTTAGAATAATGGTCTTCAGTTGAATCCATGGTGCTGTAATAGATGTAATATCATTCCTGTTTATGGCTGCATAGTATTTCATGGTGTATATGTACTACATTTTTTCCAGTCCACCACTGATGGGCTCCAAGGTTGATTTTATGTCTCTGTTATTGCGAGTAGTGATACAATGAATGTGTTAGTGCATGTTTATTTTTGGTAGAATGATTTGTTCTCTTTTGGATATATGCCTAGTAATGGGACTGGGTTGAATGGTAGTTTGATTAATGTTCTTTGAGAAATCTCCAAACAGCTTTCCACAGTGGCTGAATTGTTTACATTCATACCAACAGTGTATAAGCTTTCCCACTTCTCTGAAGTCTTGCTAGCATCTGTTTTTTTTTTTTTAATTTTTAATAATAGTCATTCTGACCTGTGTGAAATGATATCTCATTGCAATTCTGATTTGCATCAAAACCACATATTCAAAGTAAGGGGATGGAAAATGATCTACCATGCAAACAGAAAACAAACAAACAAAAAGAGCAGAGGTCATTATTTATATGTCCGATAAAACAGACTTTAAACTAACAATCAGGAAGGACGAAGAGGGGCATTATATAATGATAAAGGGTTCAATTCAACAGGAACACTTAATAATCATGAATACATATGCACCCAACACTATAAAGCACCCAGATTCATAAAATAAGCTCTTCTTGACATACAAAAAGACTTAGACAGCTACACAATAATAGTGGTGAACTTCATTATCCTACTGAAAGCATTAAACAAATCGTTGAGGCAGAAAACTAATAAGGTAATTTTGAAATTAAATTCAACATTTGACCAATTGAACCTAAGGGCTATTTACACGATACTCCACCCAACAAAAAACCACAGCATATTTATTCTTCTCATCCACAAACCGAACGTATTCTATGATCCACCGCATACTTGATCGTAAAGAAATTCTCAATAAAATTTTTTAAAAAGTGAATCAAACCAATCACACTATTGGACTACAATGCAATAAAAATAGAAATCAATACTAAGAAAATTTCTCAAAACTACACAAAAACAGAAATAAAACAAACTGCTCCTGAATAACTCTTAGGCAAACAAAATAAATGAGGCAGAAATATTATAAAAAAAAAGAAATTGATGAAAATAGAGACACGATTTACCAAAATCTTTGAGTTGTAAATAAAGCAGTGTTAAGAGGAAAGTTTATGGTCCTTAATGCCTTCATCAAGAATTAGAAAGATCTCAAATTAATAATCTAATGTCACATCTCGAGGAACTAGAAAGAAAAAAAAATACAACCCAAAAGCCAGCAGAAGAAAAGAAGTAACTAAAATCACAGAAGAACTGAATTAAATTTTGCTTATTTTAAAATTGTATTGTTTCTTGCTTGTTAAGTTGTGTAAATTCATTATAGATTCTGGGTATTAGATGTTTGTCTGTTTACTCTGTTGATTATTTATTTTGGTGTACAGAAGCTCTTTAGTTTAATTAGATCAACTTATCCTTTTTTGTTGTTGCAATTGCTTTTGAGAACTTAATCGTAAATTCTTTCTCAAGGTTGATGCCCAGAATGGTGATTCCTCTATTTTCTTCTAGAATTCTTCTATTTTGAGATCTTACATTTAAATATTTAATTTATATTTAGTTAATTTTTGTACATGGTGAAAGGGAGAGTTCAGTTTCATTCCTCTGTATGTAGGTAGCCAGTTATCCCAGTGTCATGTATTAAACAGGAGATTTTTCCTCATTACTTATTTTTGTCAACTTTGTCAAAGATCAGGTGGCTGTCACTGTATGGCTTTGTTTCCATGTTCTCTAACTTGTTCCATTGGTCCATGTATCTGTTTTCCTTTTGTTTGTTTTAACCAGTACCATTCTGTTTTGGTTACTGTAGCCTTATAGTAGAGTTTGAAGTTGGTAATGTGATGCCTCCAACTTCATAATTTTGTTTAACGTTGCTTTGGCTATTTATTGATTTGTGTACATTGAACCAACCGTGCATCTCAGGAATAATGCCTACTTGATTGTGGTGAATTGACTTTCTGATATTCTGTTGGATTCAGTTTGCAAGTATTTTGTTTAGGATTTTTGCATCTATGTTCTTTAAGGATAATAACCTTTAGTGTTCTTTTTTGTTTGTGTCTGCCAAACTTCAGTGTCAGACTGATGCTGGCTTTGTAGAAGGAGTTAGAGAGAAATCCCTCCTCCTTGATGTTTTTGAAAAGTTTCAGTAGAATTAGTACCAGCTCTTGTACATGTGGGAGAATTTGGCTATGAATCCCTCTGGTCTGGGACTTTTTTTGACTCGTGGGTATTTATATTACGGATTCAATTTCAGTACTCAATATTGGCCTATTCAGGGTTTCTTCTTCTTGATTCAATCTTAGGAGATTGTGTGTTTCCAGAAATTTGTTCATTTCCTCCAGATTTTATAGTTTGTGTGCATTGAGGCATTCATAAGAGTCTTAGAGGTCTTTTGTATTTCTGTGTGATTGGTTGCAGTGTCATCATTGTCATATCTGATCGTGCTTATTTGGATTCTCTCTTTTTTAATCTGTTAATTTAGCTGGTAGTCCATTGATCTTGCTTATCTTTTCAGTGCATGAACATTTTGTTTCATTGATTCTTTTTATGGATTTTGGGGTCCCAATTCCATTCAGTTCCGCTCCAATTATAGTTATTTCTTTTCTTCTTCTAGCTGTGGGGTTAGTTTGTTCTTGTTTATCTAGTTCCTCTAGGTGTGATATTACATTGTTAATTTGAGGTCTGTCTAATTTTTTAAGGTAGGCATTTTTAGCACTATAACCTTTCCTGTTAACAGAGAATCTAGTATGCTGTATCTCTGTTTTCACTCTTTTAAAGATTTGAAAAATTTCTTTCTGAATGCCATTGTTTCTCAAAAGTCATCCAGGGGCAAGTTGTTTAATTTTTCTGAAATTGTGTGGTTTTGAGAGATCTTTCTGGTATTTATTTTTCTTTTTATTTCACTGTGGTCCAAAAGTATGGTTGGTATGATTTTGATTTTTTCAACATTTACTGAGGTTTTCTTTTTCTTTTAGATGCAGTTTTGCTCTTATTGCCCAGGCTGGAGTGCAATGGTGCAATCTCGGCTCACTGCAACCTCCGCCTCCCGGGTTCAAGAGATTCTCATGCCTCAGCTTCCCTAGTAGCTGAGATTACAAGCATGTGCCACCATGTCTGGCTAATATTTTATTTTTAGTAGAGACAGGTTCTCCATGTTGGTCAGGCTGGTCTTGAACTCCCAACCTCAGGTGATCCACCTACCTCTGCCTCCCAAAGCCCTGGGATTACAGGCATGAGCCACTGTGCCCAGCTTTTTGAGGTTTTCAAATGTTTTGGCATGTGGTTGATCTTGGAGTATGCTCTGTGTACAGATAAGAAGAATATGTGTGTATATATATATATACATACATGTGTGTATATATGTGTGTGTGTATATATATATATATATACACATTCTTCATTTCCTCTAGATTTATATATATTTTTATAAATATATATCTGTATGTAATTTTTTTTTGAGATAGTCTCGTTCTGTCACCCAGGCTGGAGTGCAGTGGTGAGATCTTGGCTCACTGCAACCTCTGCCTCCCAGGTTCACGCCATTCTCTTGCCTCAGCCTCCCAAGTAGCTGAAAATGCAGGTGCCAGTCACCACACCTGGCTAATTTTTTGTATTTTTAGCAGAGACTGGGTTTCACCGTGTTAGCCAGGATGGTCTCGATCTCCTGACCTGGTGATCTGCCCACCTCGGTCTCCCAAAGTGCTGGGATTAACAGGCGTGAGCCACCGCGCCCGGCAGAAGAATGTATATTTTGTGGTTGATAGGTGCAGTATTCTGTAGATGGCTATTAGATCCAATTGGTCAAGTGTTGAATTTCAGCTCAGAATTTCTTCGTTAGTTTTCTGCTTTGATGATCTGTCTAAAGATGTCAGTGGAGTGTTGAAGTTTCCCACTGTTATTGTGTGACTGTCTAATTCTTATGTGAGGTTTTGATCCTGTCATAAAGTTGTTTACTTTTTGCTTTATATTTTCTATTGTGTGGTTGCTTTATAGGGTCTGTGCGCTGTGTATGTAAGTGCGTTTATATGATAGTGAGTATTGTTCTTTTGTTTCCAGGTTTAGAAATCCCTTAAGGGTTTCTTGTAATGCTCCTACAATGTTAAGGAATTCCAGTAGTACTTGACTGGTTGGAAAAGATTTTATTTTTCCTTTGCTTCTGCAGCTTAGTTTGATGGGATATGAAATTCTTGGTTGGAATTTCTTTTTGTTAAAAATACTGAAAATAAACCTTTGACCTCTCCTGGCTTTTAAGTTTTTTGCTGAAAAACCTGCTGATAGGGTGATAGGGTTAAAAATAGCCTGATAGGGTTCCCTTTGTATATGATCTAACCTTTTTTCTAGCTCCATATATATATATATATATAAAATAAATAAATATATTTAATCAAACAATAATTGTTTAATCAAACAATAATTATAATATATATAAATGTAATACATATATTTTTTAATCGTTGACCCTGGACAATCTGGTGACTACATGCCTTGGCGATGTTCATTGTATCTAGATTCTCACAGGTGTTCTCTGGATTTCTAGTGTCTAGGTGTCTACCTGTCTAGCAAGATTAGGGACATTTTCTCAAATTGTTTCCTCAAATATGTTTTCTAGGTTGTTTACCTTTTCCCCTTCTTTCTCAGAAGTAACAGCAGTTCATAGGGTTTCGCCACCTTACATATGCCATAATTCTTGAAGAGTTTGTGGACTTCTTAAAATTCTATTTTCTTTATTTTTGTCTGGCTGGGTTGGTTCAAAAGACCGTACTTGAGGGTCTGAAATTCTTTCTTCTGCTTGGTTCGGTCTACTGATAATGTTTTATTGTTTTAATTATGTTTTGAAATTTCTTTTTTTTTTTTTTTTTTTTTTTGAGACGGAGTCTCGCTCTGCCGCCCAGGCTGGAGTGCAGTGGCCAGATCTCAGCTCACTGCAAGCTCCGCCTCCCGGGTTTACGCCATTCTCCTGCCTCAGCCTCCCGAGTAACTGAGACTACAGGCGCCCACCACCTCGCCTGGCTAGTTTTTTGTATTTTTTAGTAGAGACGGGGTTTCACTGTGTTAGCCAGGATGGTCTCGATCTCCTGACCTCGTGATCCGCCCGTCTCGGCCTCCCAACGTGCTGAGATTACAGGCTTGAGCCACCCGGCCCAGACTGAAATTTCTTATGATGTGAGTTATTCAATTCCAGAAGCTCTGATTAATTTATTTTAGGATGTTTATTTCTTTTTTCATTTCCTAGATTACCTTCGAAGTTTATTTGTGGTGATTTTCAAACTTGTCTTGTATCTCTTTGAGCTTCCCTACAATCCATGTTTTGGATTTTTTATCTGCCATTTCTAAGTTTCCATTTTGCCTAGGGACTATTGCTGGAGAGCTACTGTGATCCTTCGGTGATGTCCCTATATTCAAGTTTTTCATGGTGTCAGAATTCTTGCACTGGTTCCTTTCTAATTTGGAAACACCAGCATTTGTAATTGATCTAATTATTGTTTGAAGTCGGATTTTTTCTTTTTCTTTCTTTCCCTATAATATTTTTGTATTTTTGTTTCCGTTTCTCTCCCCCACCCACTGGGGATGTGTGTTTGACTGGAGAGAAAGCTGGGTAGGGTCTTTTGGCTTTGCCTCTATAGCCCTATGCACTTCTGTCAGCAGGTTTTATATTGGGGTGCGCAGTTCAAGTTACAAGCTGGTAGATGTATCTTACAGGTAAGAGCCAGCTCTAGCCAATGCATCTCAGTATATACTGGATCTTTGTTTATGGAAGAAGCTCTCTGTTGCCTCAGGCAATGGGCTGCTGATTCATGCAGGGCACAGTGTTCTGGTCTTCCCGCTCGCGCCAGGGAGGTAGGGGCCACAATGCTCAGGGCTGGACTGGGCAAGTCTACCTACAGGTCCCTTGATGACAGGCACAAGCACCAGCACCAAGAAGAGGCGAGTCTCCAGTGGGTAGCCATCAAGCACACAAAGGTGTACCTAGCTATGGAGGTAAGAGATCTCATTGGCCCCAAGTTGTCTGCATGGGAATGACAGGCAGCCTAAACTGCGAATCCAGGAGAGTGGATGCTCCAGATGACTGGATATCTGCCAGGGTGTGCAGCAGAAAGAGCCCCCATGCACCGAGTTCTTTGCACAGGAGGATTGGCCTTCTCAGGCTGACGAATCAAGTGAGAGGGTGCCCTCAATGACTGGAGACCTCCCTAGGCATGGAGCAGAGACTGCCTGGCTACACCGTGATCTATGTCCAGGAAGGGTAGGGCAGCTTGGACTTCTGCTACAGGCCAGCAGATTCTCCATTTGCCTGGATTACTGCCTGGGAGTGGACCAGAGAGGGCCCTGGTGTACCTTGACTTTAGGGGAGCAAGGTAGGGCACCCAGTAATGGCACACACAGACCAGTTCCAGATTGCCACACCGGCACTGGGTGCAAGTCTCATCATCTAGGAGAAACTGTAGCTATTGCAGTTCTCCTCCTGCCCCAGGATTGTGATGGGGAAAGAGCACAATTCCAGCTCCTACGCTGAGGCACCTTCCACAGTTGGAGCTGTGGAAGTCCCTACCCTACTCCAGAGCATGCACTCCAACATCTGGCCCAAGACTAAAGTATTTGTGTGGCCACACTGCCGGGTTGCCAAAGAGTAATTGATTTTGTATGTGCCCGTATTAAAAATGGCATTCTGATCTTGGTCTCAGGTCTGATAAAACGACTTCAGCTTTTCCAGGTGTCTTTCTATCTCAGCGTATTCAAGACTCTCCTCAGGACAGCTCCGGGACTTGGGAGATACCAAGTGCTCTCCCTCTACCTGGGTTGCTATAGAGGTGGGTTCTCTGCCTCTCTCACAGACTGGGGCTTCCTTCTGTTTTACTGGTTGAACACCATCACGGGGCTGTTTGCTGGCATACTTCTACCTTGGATCTGGGGCATTCTTCACAGTTTCAGTGGATTCTCATTTTCCTTCTTGAATTAATGCTGAAACAGTTGATCTTTATGCACTATCTTGCTATTTCCAAAGGGCTGATGCAGACTAAAAGCCTCTAATCTGCCATCTTGAGGAAAAATGACATTTGATTCTCTACATTTCTTGTTTCCTGAGTATTTTTCATATATATAAGTGTGTACATATCTGTGTATATATATTATATGTATATTATATATATATATGTTTCATGTTACTAGAGTTCATTTTTTTCTTTGCAGCTTAAGAAGAATAAAGCCTGTTTTATAGTAAAAGGGTGGACATACATATACAACAATTACAATTACTTTTAAACTTTACATGTCCAGAAAAAATTATTATCAATTGATATTCTTAAATGAAACAAGAAAACATATTCCATGCTCTTCTTTACCCCTCTTTATTCTCCAGCCCCACCCAAAATCTTTTCTTTGTTTTCTCCCTTTTTTTTTATTTTTATTTTGGCATAGTCTAGGTCTTACCTTTTAGGCTATGAATATTAATTCAATGTTTATTCTTATAAAAATTATTCTGCTTGAAAATATAACATTGTAAATTATTTAAATTGGTCCTATCCCTAAATTTATTTTTTCTGTATTATTTCACCATTTATGTTTTTATTTTTGAGATATACCTATTTGTTGACTGGCTTAACTTTTTAAATTAGCTTTTTAGGAATCAAAAGTATTCCTTGAATCACAGCAATTCAAATTTTTGCTTCCATTTTCTGCAGTCAGGAATAATAACTTGCATTCGTATAAAATTAGCTGATGACAATCTTTACTTCCTCAAAAATCTGCAGATTCTTTTCCTTTGGCCTCTATATCTAACACTACTAAGGAAAGGGCTGAGGGAAGCCTTGCCTTTATGTTTTGCTTTGTAGGTTACCAGATTTTTGTGAAATTATCTTTTGAATTTGTATAAGATTTTTTAAACTTTAAATTCAATAACATTACCAAGTAAAATCTATCTACCCATCTATCATCTATCCATCTGTCACTATCATTTAAATATTTTCTCTTTACTTTTTGCTTTTTTCAGAACAAATTGAGTCCTTATTGGCTCATTAAATTTAGAAACGGTTACTTAAAATTTGGATTTGTTGTTGTTTCTCTTGGTTAGGAACAACAATGATCTCTAGGTTGGATTTCCATTGGTTCTATTGCAAAATTATAATGTTGCTTTTATGTCATTAATTATCTGTGTTTTCTCAAAATTTTCTGGGATTTTTCTTAAATAGATTCTAAATATCTGTGATTTTTTTGGTGTTTTAATTCTGCCCTCGTTATTCCTGATCATATTTGCAAATTGTACATTATCATTCCCACCTTGATTTTTTCATAAATTCTCTTTTCATCACATTCTATTGCTTTTATCATTCTTTGTTTTAAATAGTACTTGTTTTTAGAACTCCTGAGAGAAGGTGTAGTGTTAGCCAGCAATTTTATTTCATGTCTGTTGTAACGCATCCAATACGCTATTCATCTCTATGCTGTCTGACATTTTCCTTTTCCTCTCTTTCTCTGCTGCACTTGCAAAGGAACTACGTAAGATTTATTTTGTTTCTGTTTTTCTATCAGTTTGGTCATCTTTGAAGAGATGCAATTCTATCTGTGTCTAACCTTTTACAAAAAAAAAAAAAGGTGACTGGAATTGCTTTTATTCTTCTATTTATGTGAACAATTTTTGATATGTCTCATAGAAAGTATAAGTGGGTAATCTCAGTGTTGATATTTTATATTTTATATTAAGTAATTGGATTGCTTCGAGTTTGGGGGAGAAAAGGAAATTAGGTTGAAAAGAAAACTAACACACTTGAAAACTGCATTCTGAAATAATCATCTCTACTTTTACCTCAATTTTATGAAAATCTCTTACTGTTATGCCTGCAAGTTGTGAGAGCATTTAGCAGACTTAACCTTTTTCTTCTTTTTTTTAAATTATACTTTAAGTTCTGAGATACATGTGCAGAACGTGCATGTTTGTTACATAGGTATACACGTACCATAGTGGTGGCACCCAGCAACCTGTCATCTACATTAGATATTTCTCCTAATGCTATTCCTCCCATCCCCCAATAGGCCCCAGTGTGTGATATTCCCCTCCCTGTGTCCATGTGTTCTCATGTTCAACTCCCACTTATGGTGAGAAAATGTGGTGTTTGGTTTTCTGTTCCTGTGTTAGTTTGCTAAAAATTATGGTTTCCAACTTCACCCATCTCCCTGGAAAAAAAAATAATAATACGTTTTTTTCATAATATTCCATGGTGTATATATGCCACATTTTCTTTATCCAATCTATCATTGATGGGTATTTGGGTTGGTCCCAGGTCTTTGCTATTGTGAACAGTGCTGCAATAAACATATGTGTGCATGTGTCTTTATAGTAGAATGATTTATAATCCTTTGGGTATATACCCTGTGATGGGATTGCTGGGTCAAATAGTATTATTGGTTCTAGATCCTTGAGGAATCGCCACACTGTCTTCCACAATGGATGAGCTAATTTACACTCACACCAATGTATAAAAGCATTCCTATTTCTCCACATCCTCTCCAGCATCTGTTGTTTCCTGACTTTTTAATGATTGACATTCTAACTGGCATGAGATGGTATCTCACTGTGGTTTTGATTTGCATTGGTGTGATGACCAGTGATGATGAGCTTTTTTCATATATGTTTGTTGGCCACATAAATGTCTTCTTTTGATAAGTGTCTGTTCATATTCTTTGCCCACTTTTTGATTTTTTTTTCTTGCAAATTTGTTTAAGTGCTTTGTAGATTCTGGATATTAGCCCATTGTCCGATGGGTAGATTGCAAAAATTTTTTCCCATTATGTAGATTGCCTGTTCACTCTGATGATAGTTTCTGTTGCTGTGCAGGAACTCTTTAGTTTAATTATATCTTATTTATTTGTCAATTATGGCTTTTGTTGCCATTGTTTTGGTGTTTTAGACAAATGAATAAATTCCTAGACACATACACCCTCCCAAGACAAAACCAGGAAGAAGTCAAATCCCTGAATAGATCATTAACAAGTTCTGAAATTGAGGCAGTAATAAATAGCCTACCAACCAAAAAAACCCCAGGACCAGACAAATTCACAGCCAAATTCTATTGGAGGTACAAAGAGGAGCTGCTACCATTCCTTCTGAAACTATTCCAAAGCACAGAAAGAGGGTCTCCTCCCTAACACATTTTGTGAGTCCAGCATCATCCTGATACCAAAGCCTGGCAGAGACACAGCAAAACAAGAAAATTTCAGGCCAATATCCCTGACAAACATTGATGCAAAAATCCCCAATAAATACTGGCAAGCAGAATCCAGCAGCACATCAAAAATCGTATTCACCGCTATCAAGTTGCCTTCTTCCCTGGGATGCAAAGCTGGTTCAACATATGCAAATCAGTAAATGTAATCAATCGCATAAACAAAACAGTGACAAAAACAACAGCTCTCAATAAACTAGGTATTGATGGAACGTATCTCAAAATGATAAGAGCTATTTATGACAAACGCACAGCAAATATCATACTAAATGGGCATAAGCTGGAAGTATTCCCTTTGAAAACCAGCACAAGACAAGGATGCCCTCTCTTGTTCACTCCTATTCAACATAGTATTGGATACTATTCAACATAGCATTGGAAGTTCTGGACAGGGAAATCAGGCAAGAGAAAGAAATAAAGCATATTCAAATAGGAAGAGAGGAAGTCAAATTGTCTCTGTTTGGCAGTGACATGATTGTGTATTTAGAAAACCCCATTATCTCAGCCCAAAATCTCCTTAAGCTGATAACCAACTTCAGCAAAGTTTCAGGATACGAAATCAATGTGCAAAAATCACAAGCATTATTATACACCAATAATAGACAGAGAGCCAAATCATGAGTGAACTTTGATTCACAATTGCTACAAAGAGAATAAAATACATAGGAATCCACTTACAAGGGAGGTGAAGGAGCTCTTCAAGGAGAACTACAAACTACTGCTCAAGGAAATGAGAGAAGACACAAACAAATGGAAAAACATTCCATGCTCATGGATAGAAAGAATCAACGTCAATAAAATGGCCATATTGCCCCAAATAATTTATAGATTCAATGCTATCCCCATCAAGCTACCATTGACTTTCTTCACAGAATGAGAGAAAAGTACTTTAAATTTCATATGGAACCAAAAAGAGTGCATAGAGCCAAGACAATCCTAAGCAAAAAGAATAAAGCTGGAGGTGTCATGCTACCTGACTTCAAACTATACTACAAGGCTACAGTGACGCAAACAACACGGTACTGGTACCAAAACATGTATATAGACCACTGGAACAGAACAGAGGCCTCAGAAATAACACCACACATCTACAACCATCTGATGTTTGACAAACTTGATAAAAACGAGCAATGGGGAAAGGATTCCCTATTTAATATATGGTGTTGGCAAAACTGGCTAACCATACGCAGAAAACTGAAACTGAACCGCTTCCTCATACCTTATACAAAAATTAACTCAAGATGAATTACAGACTTAAATGTAAGATGTAAAACCATAAAGACCCTAGAAGAAACCTTAGGCAATACCATTCAGGACGTCGGCATGGGCAAAGACTTAACCTTTTTCAGCACTTTTTTTTAATGGTATTTATTTTCTCACAAGGTCTGTGTCCTTGGTAAGAAGTTCATTTCTTGTTGCTGTCTTATAAATATCATTTTTCAGATGATATGAACATCAATGGGACTTTAACCTTTCCTTTTGTTCCTTAAAAGCAAACAAAAAAGCTAGTTAACGTATCTATCACCTCAAATATTATAATTTATTTTTCCCGTCTAACTGAAACATTGTACTCTTTGAGATCTCACTTGCCCCAGCCCTTAGCCTCCTTATTCAGTCATTCCACATTGTATACTTCTATTATAGCATCACTTTGTACCCCATAAATATAGGCAATTAATTTGTCAGTATTTAAGACAAATAAAAAGAAGATTTATAATAGTATCATTTATAAAAGCAAGCAAATAAAAAACTGGAATAAATTTTAAGACCCTCAGACAACTCAGTACCCATCATGACCTATTTATTTGCCCATTTATTCTATTTTAATAGAATATCACACAATGTTCAGACAAACATTGTCAAAATGTTTTTATCCTTTTGTTTAAGAGATATACTATCTTCCTACACAGGTACATTATGATATGAACCAACAATGTTAAATGAAAGCAAAGTAGGAAGCTATTTTTTCTAAATAGACACATCCTTCAGAAGAGGAGAAGTGTTCTTACCCTTTCATGATACTATCTGATTTTAAAATAATTGAGCATGGAGACTCAATCATACATAGATCTTTTATGTTATCTGAAGTAATTGCAACAGTCAGATGCCTTTTTGTTATGTAGTACTTATAAAAGAGCAAATTTAAATATTATTTTTAAAAAGGTTATTCCAAGAAATTGGAAATCATGTAACCATAATAATTTTCTAAATAAAATGAATTTATCTTTCCCAAAAAGAAAAGATCTTTCACAATTACATTTGTTTATTTTTAATTCCTGAGAAAGAAAAGAAATAACTATTGCCAGTATGGAGTATAAAAGGATTTTTGGATTTTACGTGAGACTGGACGAAATACATTTTGGAACAGGGATGGGGCAAGCAATGAAAAATTAGCAAAGTGCAATTTTTGATAGAGAAGTGTGCTCTGAAAAATAGTACCATACAGATTAAGAAGTGAGTGGAGTAACAAAATCTCTGAAGACATCACATTCTCTTTAAGTTTTTGTTAGTAAATGTTTGGGTTTGCATCTTTAGTACATGAGTATCTGTGCAACGGAGTCTTTATTGTGCAGACTGCAGATCATTAAATTATCACAGTTGAGAGAATTAAAAATGTTCACATCAAACTCAATAGTCTTAAGTTTCATAGCCATTTGCATTAAGCCTTACAAAGGAAAATGAAACTTGAGTGCTAAACTGAACTATAAAAGGAGATATTTAAAATCAACCAATCACAATGTAATTGCTTATTTTTGCTAATGGCCATTATAAGAAAATCCACAAACACAGATGTTCTGTGAAAATAAAGTAAGACAAAGTTTGTTTTCATGGACAAAAACAATAGGATTTTTCTCTGGAATGGTGAGAAGGATAATGATTTTTCAAAGATGTTCAAATCCCGATCTCCAGAACCTATGAATATGTGACCTCACATAGTAAAAAGGACTTTGCATATTTGATTAAGTTAAGGACTTTGAGATGAGGACATCATGTTGGATTACCCCAAGTAAGAACAATCTAAACTTGTGGGTCCTTGAAATTGAAGAAACTTCCCTGGATATGGTAAGAAGGAGATGAGACCATGACAAAATTGTTTGAGATGCAACCATGCTGGCTTTGAAGATGGAGGAAAATGGCTAAGAGTCAATGCATGTGGGTGGCCTCTAGAAGACTGAAAAGGCAAGGAGACTAATCTTCCCTACAACCTCAAGAAAAGAATGCAGCTGTGCAGATACCTTGATTGGACTCCCATGAGACCTGTGACAGACTTGTGACCTACAAAACTGTAAGATAAAAGTTTATGACATTATGAGCTAGTAAGTGTGTTTGTTGTTGTTGTTGTTGTTTGTTTTTACAGTTGTGATAGAAAATTAACACACTGGGCAAAGCTTTCAAAGGAAGGAACAAATGCTCAAACACAAGCAGAACTGACAAAACACAGAACATTTTCCTATAGGCGTTGCCGATCTCTGCCCATTCCTAACTCTTGCTGTGTTCTCCGCTACTTTCTTCAGGAGGGTTTGGGGTCAGTTATTCAACATTGGGGAGGGAGGGGAAAGAAGAAATTCAGTATCTGTAATTGTCGGGGAGAGGAAAATGGCAGGCCCAGACTCCATGCAGATAACCTTGGGGAGAAGTGGCATCTAACTGGGGAGAATCAGATGGCACAAATATTTCAGGCATAGGGCTATTGTTGGATGTGTCAGCAGGAGCGAGTGTATGTTAGAAGAGACACACCCATGCAGTGACATTGTTGTGAACATTTGGCAATGTGTATCAGCACAGCTCTTCCCTTTAGTAAGATTTGTTTTGCAGTTCAAGATAACTGATTTCCAGGTCTCGGATTCCTCCAAGGTAGTAAGCTAGATATGAGATATATTTTCAGAGTGTAATTTGGCAAGATGTTGGTTTTTCTCTGGCTATTTTATCACTGCTAATATCAATAGAGTTTCCAGCCCACAGGTTGGCCCTGCTTCAGCCTTTACCCTACCAAACCATGGAATGAAAGTCAGTAGTATATTTCAAATTCTGAGCCATATTTGACAACATTGCTTTTTTAAAAATTATTATTTATTCATTCTTATTATTTATTTATATATTTTACAATCTCACTCTTTTGCCCAGACTGGAGTACAGTGGCATGATCTTGGCTCACTACAGCCTCTGCCTCCCAAGTTCAAGCAATTCTCCTGCCTCAGTTTCCCAAGAAGCTGGAACTACAAGGGCATGCCACCATGCCCAGCTAATTTTTGTATTTTTAGTAGAGACAGGGTTTCATCATGTTGGGCAGACTGGTCTCGAACTCCTAACCTCAGTTGATCTGCCCGCTTCAGCCTTTCAAAGTATTGGGATTACAGGCAGAAGCCACCATGGCCAGCCAACACTGCCCTTTGATTAGTAATATACAAACTTCTATGTTGATCTTAATAGCCATTTTATTTCATTTATCTTATACTGCAAATAGCAGAGACTGCTTAATGTCTATAATAAAACACATTTCTGGATTTCCTTGTAAATAATATTTTCTTATTTTTAGTTCCTCAGTTGAAGGTAAGAGAATTGCTTTTAAAGTGAATTTTAAAACCACTATCTTTGCAAGAAATTCAAGCAAGCTTGTCAAATTGTGCCTTTGACAGAAGAAAGAAGCTACTTCTGTACTGACAGTCGTGATTTTCTGAATTGTTCAAACCTCCCACCATTTTCATGGGGAAAGGCTGAATATCTGGACCAATGAATATTCAGAAATCATTAAGGAATAAGTAAGTGGGTCAGCATCACCTTAAGTGTATGAAAATGTAGATAGAAGAATAAAATTTGAAGAGGGATGACATGATAAAAATACCACATCTTCTTTTATGATGTATTTAATGGTTGATAAAGATTCAGATGCCTTTTATAGGTATACTTAAATATATAGTAAATAATGGAATTTGGAATTTGGGATATTTTTATACTTTCTATCATTTTATTTTTAGCCACATTGAGCATACAATTAAAATAAAGAATATTTTAATATACTTTTAAAAATATTCCCTAAATGTAAAAAATACTCTAAAACACTGTGTAAAACACTGCAGATTCTACAGATCAGATAATGTTACATGTGATTATAGATAAATATGATGCATCTGATATATTATTCCTTGTAAAACTTCTGACACAGATGTTGTTACTGCCCTGGACAAAAACAATTTAATTAAATTTCAATATAAATTCTTTTAAAATGGACATCATACCATTTTTAAAGTTTAAAACAATAGCTGCATTTCTAAAAACAGAGAGACTATTTTCATCAGGTTTCACTGGTGATTAACACTGAACATGTTGCGGGAAGCATGTCTGTTTCAAATCCCACCCTCGTGTATAGAATTTGACACCAGATGGTTTCAAACTAACAAGGAATTAACAATTTGTGTGTTGTTAATTGTTCCATTATAAAAGTACTCTTGTGAAGTAAATAAGAAATACATTTCCATGTCATACAGCTGAAGATATAATTGTAAAGTAATACAAAACATGAACAAAAGTTTCAGTAATTGCTAAAATGTGTCAGAAAAGGCACAGTATCTTTTTTTTTTTAATATTGCTTTTTTCCCCATTCTTTTTTCTTTTGGTTATTTGAAATTAAAATCACCACCACCATAATTTTAATTTGTACAAAATATTAATGAATGGAATACATTATGTAATGTGTAATTGTATATGTCAACTTGACTCTGAGTTAAGGAATACCCAGATAGCTAGAAAAATTGTATTTTTATATGTCCTTGCATGAATTTCCAGAAAAGATTATCATTTGAATCAATAGACTGAGTAAAAGTCTTGCTTCTCAATGTGGGTGGGCATCCCACCATTTGTCATGACCCTGAATAGAACAAAAAGTCAGAGGAGGGAAAAATTCACTCTCTCTCTTCATGAGCTAGAACAATCATCTTCTCCTGACATAGAACATTGGTGCTCCTGGTTCTCAGACCTTCAGTCTCAAACTCAATTATACCACAGGTTTTCCTAGTTCTCCAGCCTGCAGATGGCAGACTGTGGAACTTCTCAGCATCCATAATTGCATGAGCCAATTCCCATAATAAATTTCCATCTCTCTGTCTACCTACCTACCTATCTACCTACCATCTAAGCATCTATTTTCCATCTATCTATCTATCTATCTATCTATCTATCTATCTATCTATCTATCTATC
>NC_045437.1:24379122-24470116 GCF_002776525.5 Piliocolobus tephrosceles
ATCTATCTATCTATCTATCTATCTATCTATCTATCTATCTATCTATCCGGCATCTATCTATCTAATCATATGTCTTACTGGTTCTGTTTCTCTGGAGCACATTGACTAATGCACACTATAAATCTATCCAGTTGCACATTTCAAGTGTTACCAATTTTACTTTTTGACATGTAGCTATCCTGTGTTGTTCCTATTTGACATACTGCGAACTGTACCCATTGTATAGATAAGTGCATGATGGGAACAAAAGTCTGAATTCAAGGATTTTAAGAATATGTTGAGTATTTTTATCATAATTACTATATATAAGAAATTGCATATATTTATGGGAATTAGAGCTCATAATGAAAGGCTAGGGAAAAAGTTCTCAAAGTTTTTATTTCAGGACACCTCTGCACCCTTAAAATATTGAAGACTCCAGATAATTTTGTTTTATGGCTTATATCTTTTAATATTTACTATGCTTGAAATTAAAACTTTTTTGAAAATAAAATTTTTTATTGAACAATTTAAAAATAGCAAGATTAGCCCATTATATGTTAACCTAAATAACATATCTTTCTAAAAATATATTTCTAAACCAAAAAATAATTGGTGAGAAGAGTAGCATTTTTCTACATTATTGCAGGTTTAAAAAATATCTGGCTTATTAGAAAATAGCTGAATTCTCAAAACTCTTTTGCATTCAACCTATTATAATATGTTGTTTTGGTTAAAGTATAAAAAAATCAGGGTTATGCAGAAATATAGTAGGAAAAGGAATAATTATTTTAATAATGTCAAAGATAAACTTAAATTTGAGACAAAATTAGTAAATGCTGCTTATTCCTGATCTTGCAGCCTTAAAGGAAACTATCTGTGGCCATGTTCTTTTCAGCAGGATTCAAAGGTATTTGAAGTTTTGGTTTTATAGAGGAAAAGGAGTAAGTCCTGAAATAGATAGACTCTGATTAGCAAGTTTTCTTAACACTCGAATGGGATTTTTGAAAGTGGTGGAGACTTTCTAATTGCTCTTCAGGTAAATTTTTATGTCCTTGTGTTGTAGGACTTTTTCCTTAGTTCAGCTAAGAACTGGTTTCTTGTCACATGACCATGAGACATTAGACTCGCAGACATTTTGAAGGTTGGAAAAAAATGGAATTTTTGGGCAAAAATGGACAAAAAAGGAAACAGGACGCTCTGCAAAGCCAGGGTCCTGCAAGTGTGCGTCCTGCCTCACAGACTGAATTCCAGGTTCCACCGAGGCAGAGGAAGGGCCAAGCTCCTCCCCACTGCAGACGCGCACAAACTTCCCGAGGCTCCGTCCCAGTGTGCACTTCTCCCAGGGACAGGTAGGTTGGGGGTTCTCTGGGGACCTCTTTATAATCAGCTCTCTCACTTGGTTGGCTGCAAGTGGGTAGATAAGCGATTTGGGGAGGTTTCAAAACAGGAAAAACTTGTTTAATCTTAAGAGTGACAAGCTCACTGTGGCTAGTCATTTTGTGGAAGAAAAGGAGGTTGATGGAATTACTTTTCTCACTCAAACTCATGCCGTTTTTATGGCAGGCAATCTCTCAGTAATATATTTAGGTAATATTGCATATTCTTCTTTTATACTATACCAAAACTCCACAAGTGGTAGTCTACTTAGAGTTCATTGCAATGTATTAACTGAAACCATATCAGTAAACTTTTTATCATCTGGTACATTAAAATCCATTGGTGTATTTTGAATCTGGTACATTAAAATCCATTGGTGTATTTGAAAAGTGGATCTTTTCCCAGCATATGATTTTACAACCCTGTATATTTTTCAATTGGAAAATATTGTTTTATTGATTTATGGAAATCTCCCAAATGTTGGCACATTTCATTATAAAATATTTTAAAAATAGCATCCATTTGTATAATCACTGACCTTGTCAGGAAAGATTCTTAAGAGTTGGAAGACCATCAAGCTCACAGTCATTGACAAACATTTTCTAAAATTTCGCTTTTCACAAAAAGCTCAGTTTTTATCAATCCCAACAGATACTTTTAGTTATGTCCTTTGGAGTAACATGCTTGCTTTGTTGATTTTTCTAGAAAATGTCTGCTAAATGCCCATGCCTGAATGACAAGAGTAAGATTGTAAGCCAGTCTTTGAAATAAAACTTCTGTTGAATGGAAAAATATCAACTGACTCAGTTTGCCACTAAATCACAGATGTACTTTTCTTCAAAACAACATCAACCACCATAATTTAGCAGACAGCAGAAGTTCTTCATGAGAATTCTACATTTTATCACACAGAATATCAAAAATACATATACTCAAAGATCATTGTTTACAAAAATTAATCATATTTTATGGCTTTGGCAGTAAGTTGCTGCTGTTGTTGTTTCTCCCTCTGAGTGTGTGGAGGGAGGTTATAAAAAGTTTAGTAGTACAGTCTGCTTTTGCTGTCTTGATTGGTGTGAAAGCATCAGTGGTTTTATCCACCACTGGTTTTGTACCATGAGTTTAAATTTCAACACAGTAATAAAGGCAAATGTCAGTGTATGTTCATTGTGGAAATAGTTTTGATGTCAAGGGCTTCCTGAAACTGCAAACATCTTGAGTACCTCATAGTATATGGCTCAGCTCTGGAAAACTGCTGTGGTAGAGGAAATGAAATCTGAGCTCTAACCTTGATTCCAAGTTTTATCTCCCAAGATTGTGGGGGGGGGGAAAAAAGAAAAGAAAGGAAGAAAAGAAAAGATAATTAATGTAAATAATATTAATTGCAAAGAACACAAATGCAATTATTATTAGCAATAGTAGTAGTAGCAGTAGTAGCAATAGTAGTAGTATTAACTTAGTTATTATGGATGATTATATTGACCTGACACATAAAACTTTGCATTAAAACTAATTAGTTGGGCAAATGTACCAGTCTTCTATTACACTTTTTATTTATTCCAATAA
The DNA here is from genome assembly GCF_002776525.5 of Piliocolobus tephrosceles. Lineage (NCBI taxonomy): Eukaryota > Metazoa > Chordata > Mammalia > Primates > Cercopithecidae > Piliocolobus > Piliocolobus tephrosceles. The sequence goes on from NC_045437.1 coordinate 24,382,048, forward strand.
ATTTGGAATTCCTGTATTACATTTGGAAATTATACAACCATATGAGTACTTTCTTCTTAAAGTAGAACCCCAGCAACTGCTGCCAAATGTTCTTCCACTGGCACCTTTATGTCCTGGCCACAGGCATATTGCCTAGGTTTTACCAATCAGATTCAGCCCAGTGAAAATTCTGTTCAAACTTGAGCACCTTAGGGAAGGTACATCCATGTAAATAAATTTTATACATAAAGGTGACTGTAGAAGATTGTGGATTACAAAGAAAAATTGGCTGCATCAATGGGTTCTCAGTGATGTGACTGCTGTTAACACATGGATTGCAGGGCAAGTCAACAGCCTGGTAGCAGGGCGCATGGCAGATCTACAGTGGCCAGGGCAGTTGTGAAGCTTTCTTTTTAGGCAGATCTTCTTGTTGCTCTCAGCACTGTTTCTGAACGATTATATTTTAGCCACCTGGCAGTCATCCCAAAGGTACCTTGAGCGCCCCAGTATTTTTTAAACAACTTTTATGCTTAATCATCTAAAATCAAATCCCTTTGCAAAAAAGTATCTTGTCTAGAGCAGATAATGCTTATGTTGGGCTATTCTTATTTTCTTCTTTTGTAAATTTGGTATACTCTGAGAAACATTTCACATGACATGTCTCATTAGTGATAATAAAACTTTATTGCATTAATCAGAAAAACAGAACCATTAGGATATGTGTGTATGTGTATATGTGTATGCATGGGTATGCATAAAAGGTGATTTATTGTGAGGAATTGGCTCATGTGATTATAGAGGCTGAGAAGTTTCACAATCTCCCATCTGCAGGCTGGAGACCCAGGAAATCTGGTGGTGTAATTCAGTCCAATTCTGAAGTCCTGAGGAGATGGTATAATACCAGCCTGATAACTGGAGAAAATGAGATGAAATGTCCCACCTCAAGTGGGCAGGGGGGAAGCAAAAAGGGGATGAATCTTTCCTTCTTTCGTGTGTTCTATTCAGGCTCTCAACCAATTGGTTGATGCTCACTCATCCTGGTGGCATCCCCACAATGGGGAGGGAAAGCTACATGACTGACTCCACTGATTCATTGCTAATCTCGTTAGGAAACACCCTCAGGAAACATCTGTGGAGAGACACATCCGAAAATAATCCTGATCCAGATACCTGAACATCCCGTATTGTGTCAAGTTGACACAATAAAATTAGCTATCACATTTACAATCGATATAAATAAATGTTCAGATGTTCAGATCTTTTTTCTATGGCCAAGTTTCATTAGTCCAGGTTATATAAAAGCAAAATTACTTTCAAGATATATATGTGGATTTTTACCATGTTGTTTAATACAGCATACTGCTTAATTTGAAACTTTGGTCTGTCAAGAAAATCTCCTATGCATTAGTATAGGTGTTAAATGTTCATTCGATAAAATGTATTTAACAATTTAGGCTTGGCTAACCTTCATCAGAGGAGATTTGCCTAAAGTAAAAGGCGGATAGAAACTCTATGAAAGCTCCAAGAACGCTTGTGGCTTATTTGTTTGCTGTTTCAGCAGTTGTCAATAGATGAAAATATATAATTGAGAAATAATATTATATTTTGTGCCAGACATTGGCGTGCTGTGCACACAGGGTATTATTGGACAGAGACTGACAACTGTTTCACTAAAGAAAAAATTGCCTCAGCACTCAGAAATTATGATTCAAAGGGCATGAGCCCACAGTTTTGATGGAGTAGAAGCTTATTCTTTGAAATTTTCCTTCTGCATGGCATATTTATTAATTCATTTTTATTATCTAAAAATCATGTTAGGGCATTCTCTCTGTATCTAGAATCAGAATTCTTTTTATCCTGAAAACTGTGGGAATAGGGGCTTTCCACCAATGCTAAACCTTTCTCCCTTCCCTTCTACATTTCATTTTTAGGAAAAAGTGGAGGACACTTTGAAGTATAATTTTAAACTAGTTTCAAGTTTTGTTAAGAGAATCTTTCTTCTAATAAAATGTTTTCTGGGGCTAATAAATAGTTTGGCATTATAAAGAGTAGGTGTAAACCTTACATACAATTCAATGATAGTTTTTTGCTCTGATAAAATTGTTACTATATCTATAAAATTATATCCATAAGAGGCAGTATTAAAAAAAAAAGATTGAATAAATCCTAACAGCTGAAATTGTATAAGAATAGCAATTATTGTTATTATTAATAAGTTCCTTTGAGGAATTATTACTTAAACAGTACAGCAAACATGTAATGATACATTCTGAATACATCAATAATGAAGTTTTTTAGACTACATGCTTTACAGAAACTTTGAACAAGATTTTCAACCTCAATTTGCTTCGTATAGGAGAGAAAACTCTGTAACTCCTTAAAAGTACATCTAAAAAAGGGATTTTCTCCACTTTCCTCACACGTGCACGCATGTGTGTGTGTGTGTCTGTCACCTGTGTGAAAGATGACAGAAGCAGATAGAGCTAAAAGAATTTTCTAAAAATAAAATGCACTGCAGAAAAGCTCTGAGATCTTACAGAGAGTGCCAAAATATCAGTGCATCGGTAGCCAAGGGGATAAAAAGGGTATAAAAATTCCATTTCCTTAAACTCCACACTTTCCTGGAACAATGTAAAGAAGAGAGCAGTGCTGCCAAGTAAGACCTTAACTGGAAATGCCAAAGTCTCTCGAAAGCAGTTTCTCAAGGATGGTATTTTAGGGTAAAAGATCAGCAAGTCTTTGGTTTCTAGTGTTTCGTTTTCTTATTCATGTGGCTTCTAAAGCTGAAAATAATGAACTTGTAAATTGGATTGAAACATTAAAGTATTAGATATTGTAAATGTCAATATCAGACACATATTACCTTTGTTGCATTTTTTTCCCCTTATACTGTTTTTAGGTGTCTATCAGTTTGTATGTCTTCATCCAGTCTGCTCTTCTATGAAGCTCTCCTCAGCTTGCAGAAAAAATGCCCTCTTTATCATGAAAACTCCAGGAGAATTTACTTGTTGCAGCTCTCATAGGGCTACTTAAAGAAAAAAAAAAAAAAAAAAAAAACCAAAACTCTGAAAAACTACACTGTTGATGAGAAGTCTAGGCCCTTCTCCATCTCAGGATGAATTCGAGGATTGATGATCAGATTTTTATAAAATGCAATCTGAGCTAAAGAATTTGACCAGAATTAGATTTTAAACTCTTCCCCACGTGTTGTCATTTGTGACATCACTTTTAACTCAAATGTCATCTTCTGTGAGTTCTCTAATCTCACTACTTAAATCCAATCCCACTATTATGCCCTCCTTTCCAATGTCTCCTGGTCAGTTTCATCAGAAGTCAAAAAATTATGTGCCTTTCATTGAAATACAGTTTTTCAATGAACTTCTTCAATAAACATAGCTTTTCATTGAAGAAATATTTGATATATGTCAGTGGCAACTTCCAACAACTATGGCACAGGTGTCAAGCAACTTGAATTTTATATGTCAGCATGATCGTCAGATTGAAGGTTTAACTAAAGCGTGTGAGTGTGTATGGGTTATGTGTGTTTGTGTGTACACTTTTACTCCTCTCCGGAAAAATTTTCATTTGATGGATCTAGGACACACAAAAATCATGTGTCTAAAGTTCCCATTATTTCCAAATAATTACAAATGGCTATCATATGTCTAATAGTAACTATTCACTATCCCCACATCCCTCACTTTCAACAGTTAGGCAGTCCTTCACTTTATTATCACATATTTTGAGCGAAATTTTTTCCATAGTATTTGCACTGTCCTGCTGTGCTGTAATCTTTGGTTTGTTGTCTACCTTCCCACTAGACGGAGATTTTTGTGGTCGTAGACTGTATTATTTATTTCTATAGTCTCGCAACTGCAATTTAATCTGGCATGTATATGTTAACCAAAGTTTAATAGACATATTTAGTTTGGTACATATTTGTTTAGGTATTAGTTTGAGAATTATGATATGAAGAGAGAGAGAGGAGAGTAACATTTAGAGATTTATTTTGGAATCAAATTTTAATGTGTAAAGATCTTCTTAGTATGTGTCCTTTATTCATAGTATAATCAATTTTTTTTTTTGTTGTTGTTGTTAAAAAGAGAGAAACTGTGATGTGCATTTACCCTGTACAACATTTAGTAGAGCCATCAAAAATCAGGGCTATGCCTGATTTCACACTGAAACTGTGTTATTTTCTTTTCTTACTCAGGAGGGAGCTCAAATATGGCATGCTACCTTTGTGGACATTTAATCACCGGTTATGCTTTCTTTACATCTTCAGAGTAAAACTTCTTTCCTTAAACATTTTGCCCAATTGTAAAACTTAACAGACACTTCTCAATATAGAGGAGTAGTATTACTACACCATGAAAATCTCCCAAAATATGTCCATCATTGTCTTCCTTTTCTGTCTCACATTTTTCTGCCTCAGATTGCTTGGTGAACATCTCTCTCAGTTTATACATTTCACCAGCTAATTGCACACATATAAAAAGAAAAAAACACACACACAATACTTTTCCACCCAGATCAGGTGTGTTTCTTCTCTCTTAGCAATGTCTCTGATGTCTCTTATTGTCAATCTTGACCTCCTTTCACGCCAAACACCCTCACTCCCACACATCAATTATTCTGGCTTGAAGCCACCTCTGAGTGACCTTTTAAATCTCCCTATCCTTGGTCATCCCTCTCTTTTCCAAATAGTTGCCAAGCACCTCCTCTACGGATGAAAATTGTTATAGTCACTTTTTACTTCATTATCGCTGACAGTGTTCTTGCTCACAACCTACACAACCTAGTTATTTCATTAAAATATTGAATTAATAGATATTAATTCTGAAGAAATGAGGCAATTTACTTAAAAATTCGATGCAGCAAAAGGCTTTCCTTTTCTATTATACAATTGTAATTACTTAGCATCTAGGATTTTACTATAAGACACTATTTTCAAGTTCCCTATGTTTAAAATAATAACAGTAACTACATTAATTCAAATATCATCATTGTTGACTGTAAAGTACCTTAATATCTGTGATTTTCTTTTCCTTTTCTATTTTTTTGGCAGAAATTACATTAATACGAACCAACATGGAGTCTCAACACGTAATACAGATGAAGCCAAGGAAACACGGATAGATTGAGGCAGAAAATTCAGAGACTATGAATCTCCTTGGAGCCACATGAAGGTGCCCACCGAGAACTCACCTAAAACATTAGGGCCCTGCAGAGTGTGTTTCAGATAATGTTGTTGTAAATAAATGACATTTTCCTGAAACACTTGTGAGCAAGCTATAAAGTGCTAAGACAACATATAGAAACTATTTAGAAAAAGCGGTCCAAAACAGTTGATTCTCGTTATTTGTGGTAGTTATGTTCTATAAATTACCCACAAACTCTGATTTAGCAAATACTGAACCTTTGCTCCTGGGAGAAACACAGGGCTAGGTTCCTAAGAGCATCTGGTCACATTTTCATCAACCAGTCAATATGCAATGTTGTTTTATGTGTGTGCCTGTTTAAAGATGCCTTATTTAATCTATGTTGTTGACTTATTCACATTGAACTCACAACCAACAGCACTATAACTCATGACCAAATGAAGCTTATCTAACACACATATTTTCTTTAGAAGACACATCACAGGCTTCTTGCTCTTAGGAAATCTAGACAGCACTTCAGTACTGTTTAGGGGCCATTTTAAACAGTGAAATTGCCAACAAAAATGAAAAAATAAAGAGCATGGCACTGACGAGACTAGGACACTTGTTTACAGCATGAGAGGTGAGATAAGAAGGCAGAGCATGGCCTTATTAGATCTCAGGTAAAAACATGTGCGTCAGACGACTCAACATTTTCACTGATTTGCACATGTCCTTGGATGATGGAGAAGGCACCATGAGTATTGATTTGGGGTTCTAAATATATTTCACTGTGTAGGCAAATTTGCAAACAAGCAGTCTATGAATAATGAGAATAGACTGTAATCACTTTAATGTGTCAGGAATGAAAGACAGCATGTTTGATGCGGATATATCTTCAATGTTGATTACACCTTAATGCAGTATTGTTTAGTTCCTTAAAAGAATGCAAAGAGAGACATTTGCAGCAGAAGTACAAATGACTTCATGCATGCTCATCTAGAAACTTTTTTCTCTAAGTAATAGTTATTACTTAATTATATAGAATTAAATATATTCTTTTTATATTTTAATATAACTTTAATATTTACCAAATACATGTAGCATAAGACTCACAGAATTAATCACATAACATCATATTTAATAGCCATAAATGATAACATACTACACGAAGTCAGATGGAGGGGAAAATTAGGTCTTACCAACGTCAAAGTATAAGCATATGATAGATAAATATTTATAACATATTTTAACTGTTAAGAAAAATCAGAAACTGCCATGAAGGTGAAACCCACTTATACTACTATTTAATAAAACTTTCTCTCTCCCACATTTCTGTGAATAAAATCCTGGCCTCCTGCCCTCAGCTGAGTGGTTCCCCTATTTGTTTTTGGAAAATGTCATAAAATGGCTTCATTGCCCAATAATCATGTGGGACAGGATAGAACAGATTAGTTGAGGGTTGAGCTTAATGTGGAACACCTAATAAAACCACCTGTTTTTCAACTCTGGGAAAAAGGTTGTGGAATTATTATTTTATTTTTCCTTTTTTTCTCCTCATTTTCAGAGTCTGAAGAGATCTGGTCCTTACTTCCTTTCTGGCCATTCATTCATTCTGTCACCTGTAAACCACTTTTTTTTTTTTAATTTTGAATTTTGAATTGGCAATACTGTATTTTAAATTTTTTTTTATTATACTTTATGTTCTAGGGTACATGTGCACAACGTGCAGGTTTGTTACATCTGTATACATGTGCCATGTTGGTGTACTATATCCATTAACTCATCATTTACATTAGGTATATCTTCTAATGCTATCCCTCCCCCCTCCCCCCACCCCACAATAGGCCCCATGTGTGATGTTCCCCTTCCTGTGTCCAAGTGATCTCATTGTTCAATTCCCACCTATGAGTGAGAACTTGTGGTGTTTGGTTTTCTGTTCTTGTGACAGTTTGCTGAGAATGATGGTTTCCAGCTGCATCCATGTCCCGACAAAGGACACAAACTCATCCTTTTTTATGGCTGCATAGTATTCCATGGTATAAATGTGCCACATTTTCTTAATGCAGTCTGTCATTGAGGGACAAACTGGATCCCTTTCTTAACACTTATACAAAAATTAATTCAAGATGGATTAGAGACTTAAATGTTAGACCTAACACCATATAAACCCTTGAAGAAAACTTAGGCAATACCATTCAGGACATAGGCATAGGCAAGGACTTCATATCTAAAACACCAAAAGCAATGGCAACAAAAGTCAAAATTGACAAATGGGATCTAATTAAACTAAAGAGCTTCTGCACAGCAAAAGAAACTACCATCAGAGTGAACAGGCAACCTACAAAATGGGAGAAAATTTTTGGAACCTATTCATCTGACAAAGGGCTAATATCCAGAATCTACAAAGAACTCAAACAAATTTACAAGAAAAAGACAAACAACCCTATCAAAAAGTGGGCAAAGGATATAAACAGACACTTCTCAAAAGAAGACATTCATACAGCCAACAGACACATGATAAAATGCTCAACATCACTCGCCATCAGAGAAATGCAAATCAAAACCACAATGAGACACCATCTCAAACCAGTGAGAATGGCAATCATAAAAAAGTCAGGAAACAGCAGGTGCTGGAGAGGATGTGGGGAAATAGGAACACTTTTACCCTGTCAGTGGAACTGTAAACTAGTTCAACCATTGTGGAAGACAGTGTGGGCGATTCCTCAACGATCTAGAACTAGAAATACCATTTGACCCAGCCATCCCATTACTGGGTATATATCCAAAGGATTATAAATCATGGTGCTGTAAAGACACATGCACACGTATGTTTATTGTGGCACTATTCACAATAGAATTAAATATATTCTTTTGAAAATATGAGAAATACAAAAAAAAAAATAAACACCCTGATAACCTCCAATCTCAGCAATTAGAAAATCAATGATAAAAAGTTTGTTCTGCTTGCTCATTTCAGGATATTACAAAAATTGGACACATTGTTTTTCACTAAATTTTATGGGCTGAACAACTTTCTGAAACATAAGAACTAAAAGACAGAATTTTTGGTAACTAAATAATGGTTACCTAATAAGAATGAACTATACCTTTAACCAACAAACTTTCTTTAGATATTTAAATACTTCCTCCATTTTGCTAGTTCATAGAACCATGATGAGCAATCTTGAACTCACATGTTTAGTGTAGTATGTCTTTGGGATACACAGGAGGATTTACAGTCATATCAATCAAAGTCCCATCAGTAAAACAAAACTTAGGCCAGGTGGTGCAACAGAGAGCATTTTAAAAGAGAAACTACTTACAGATCTACTTTCAAGAATATGTTTGAAAGACAAATGGGGCAATGAGGCAACTCAGAAATTAGCAAAAGGTTGAAGCTGATATTCTCACATAGTTTTAAAGGACAAAATAGGAGATAGCCATATTATCAGCCAAGAATTAGGGCTGGCTTCTGGGTGGAAGCTGGGATCACAGCCTGGGCAAAATGATGATATGAAACTACAGAGACTTCTGGCCAGAGATAGAAGTAGAAACACTCTCATTACTTTCTTTGTCTGTCTGAAACCTCCCATCAGTGTTTCTCCTTGGTTCAACCTATTCTGAGTCAAGTGGGGGTAATTATAGGGGAATAGATCTGCAAGAAAAGAGGTGAGTGACTTCACACCCCTCCAAAGGGTGTGGACTATCTGGAGGAGTTTGGTACTGTTATGGAGTTGTTTAAAAGAGAGGTTATATTAAATGAAATTCCTTAAGTAGGACATAAGAAAGCTCACTTCTCCATACACTTACAATACTTGTATTATGAATATTATTTTGCAATTTAGTTTTCAAATTAGTGGGCAGAACAATCTCATACCTATTTTTATTTTTTATTTTTATTTTTTTTTTGGTAATTACTAATATGGTTTAATGCTTTCCCTACTTTTTTCAGACTATTATATCTCCCAGAAAAGTCTTTTTAGGTCTCTTTATATAAGTCCTACAAATTTCTTATTAAATCTGTTCTTAGATTGCTGCTGTGAGTAGGAAATAGCCTTTCATTTCTATTTTTTAGAGAGTATTAGTTTTTAATTATATCTTTATTCTGAAACAAAAATCAGACCTTTATACAGATTGTAAAATGTTTAAAATAACTTTTATAATTTCTGTATTTAAATTCACATATTTTTCTGTATTTTGCCAATACTTTGTCTGTTTATTATTCTTTTCTGAAAAAGATGGTAAGTTGTAGATACCAAACACTATCATCTTAAATGTGCATACATTTTTTAAAAAAAGGACATTATCTTACATAACCACAAAGCAATGATCAAGTTTAGAAAACTTAACGTTGTTAAAAGTTATTATCCATATTAAAATTATGCTCATTTTTTGCAGTGCCTTCCTTTATGGCCCCTCCCCAGCTTTGGTTTTCTAGTCAGGCTCATGCGTTTGTATTTGGTTGTCATGTTTTTCAGGACATTAGTGTTTATGAAGTAAAGAGGCCCACTGTTTTGTAAAATGTTCCTCAATTTGGATTTATTTCATTGTTTTTAATGATTAGAATTTTATTTTAGTTTATTTTAATTTTGAAAAACTCTCACACTTAACACAAATATCCAAATATTATATAAATAACATTTTTCCTTAATAGAGGATAAGTTGTCAACATGATGTCCCATCACCACTGAAATACTTAAGGTATAATTTCTATAGCAAAAACATTCTCCTATAGAACAACACTATAAACATCAAAATTAAAAAATTAACATGACTACATCTCTACCAATGTTACAGAGTGAACTACGTTCACCTAAAATGTATCTTTTAAAACCCTAACCCTCAATGTGACGACTGTATTTAGAAATAGACGCTTTAGGGAGATAATTAAGCTTCAATGAATCAAAAGGGTATGGAACTAATCAAATAGAATTGGTGTTTTTAACAGAGGAAGAGACACTAGGGGTGCCTGCTGACAGAGGAAAGGCCCTTTGAGGCACAGGGAAAAAGTGTCTGTCAACAAGCCAGGAAAAGGGATCTTACCAGAAACTAACATCATGGTAAGTTGTTATTGACCAAAACATATTCGAGAAAATAAATTTCTGTCATTTAAGCTACCCAGGTATTCTGTTTTGGCAGTCCAGGCAGAGTAATACAACCACTTAATCTTCAGATCTATTTATGCATTGGTACTTATGATATCAGAAGATGGATTCAAATCAGAATCACCTATAACATATTTTTAGGTTTTTGTCTGGAGTAATTCCTCAATCTTTCCTCGACTTTCAGGATCTCGACTCTTGAGAGTTAGTGACCAGACGTTTTGCAGACTTTCCTTTATTTGGGCTCGTCTAATTTTCATACAATCAAACTCAAGAAAAATGAAGCTATGGTTTCAGTGTATTCTATGAAGTAACACATTCAAATATGTCCTCCTTTTGGTGATGTGCACTTCACTTGATTAGGGATGTGTTTGCAAGGCTTCTCCACTATGTAATTATCAAGCTTTCACTTTATTCACGTAGTTATTTATGTAAGTGGTCTTATCAATTTACTGGATTGTAATTAGTAACTATCATTAGTTATTTTGCTGCTTATTTGCCCCAGATTTGGCAGGCTGTGGGAACATCTTTTAGTTGGGTTTTGTGTCTTTTGATATGTCTCCATCATTCTTTGAGCACTTAATTACCTTATGGCTCAAGATGATGTTCTGTTCTCATCTTATACTTTCTGTATCTGTTGGGGCTCTTCAGAGAAATAGTCAGGCATAGCTGAATGACCAGGATACATCCTGAGAAAGACATTGTTAGGCAAATTTGTTGTTGTGCAAACATCACAGAACGTATTTACACAAACCAGATGATACAGCCTACCACTCACTGAGATATATGGCATAGTCTAGGACTCTTACGCTACAAACAGTTACAGTGTGTTACCGTACTGAATACTGTAGGCAACTGGAGCACAGTGATATTTGTATATCTAAACACAGAAATGGTGCAATAAAAATATGGTATTTTAATCTTATGGGACCACCATCATATATGCAATTCATTATTGACCAAAACATATTTGTCACATGATGGTAAATAGAAAACAGAAGTAAAACTATACATGGCTCCCCCTCTGTATATGAAGGCGATTGGTTACAGATATCCTACTCAAATGTATACTGAAATCCATGCATACTCAAGTCCTGAAGTCGGCCATTTGGATCCCACTTATGTGAACATTTGTTTTTCCATATAGATGGGTTTTGCATCCTAAGAATATAGTCTACATCCAATTGGAAAAAAAAAAAAAAAATCTGCTTATAAGTGGAGGCTTACAGTTCAAGCCTGTCTTTTTCAAAGGTCACCTGTATATATGTTAAGTTGACCCTCGAATAACGTGGGGGTTAGGGGTGCACAGATAAAAATTTGCACAAAACTTTCAATTCTCCTGAAACTTAACTACTGACAGCCTACTGTTGACCAGAAGTCTTAATGATAACATAATTAGTTGATTAACATAGAGTTCATATGTTATATTTATTATATGCTGTGTTATTACAATAAATTAAGAAAATTGTAAGGAAGTGAATGTATATATTTACTTTTTTTTTTTTGAGACAGTCTCCCTCTGTCACCCAGGCTGGAGTGCAGTGGCGGAATCTCGGCTCACTGCCAGCTCCGCCTCCTGGGTTCACACCATTCTCCTTCCTCAGCCTCCTGAGTAGCTGGGACTACAGGCACCCGCCACCACGCCCAGCTAATCTTTTGTATTTTTAGTAGAGAAGGGGTTTCACCATGTTAGCCAGGATGGTCTAGATCTCCTGACCTCGTGATCTGCATGCCTCAGACTCCCAAAGTGCTGGGATTATAGGCATGAGCCACCATGCCTGGCTATATTTACTATTTTTAAGTGGAAGTGGATCATCATAAAATTCTTCATCCTGGTCATTAAGTTCAGTAGGCTTATGTAGAAGAGGAGGGTGAGGAAGGCTGGGTCTTACTGTCTTAGGGGTGGCAGTGGTGGAAGATGTGAAATGAAGGAGAGGCACAAGAAGAAGGCACATTTTTTGAAAATACTTCATAATTTCTGTCTGAGATTTTGACTTTTTTATTTCTCTAAAACTGTTTCTATACAGTTCTATACAGTACCAATTATTCTTCCACCATTTCCTTTAGTTTCAGTGACTGTGTCATAGAAGCATCCATATTATAAAAGAAGTCAGAAGCAGTCTTGAATAGTCAGAAACCTTACATTAGATTGTCTAATGTGAATTTGTTTTCTGGTACTGCTTCTCCTATGTCCTCTTTCTTATCCTCTGGCTCTGGCTTAGAAGCACTCACCTCCACCAAATTGCCTTCTCTCAATTCTTTTGCTGTAGTGTCTGTTAACTCTTTAGTGTCTCTAAGATTTATATCTTGAAACCCTTCATTACTAACTTTTTGTTTTTTACCTACAGTCTATTTCATGATTTTCTTGAATGTCTCTGTCATAGTCCTGTGAATTCATCCACAATATCCAGGCATAGTTTTCTTCAGCAGGAATTTGTTTCAGCCCTGATGGATTTCATGACTTTTTCTATAAAACCCAATGATATCTTCAATTATGTAATCTTTCCAGAATTTTATGATGTTCTCTCTGTCAGGGTTCTCTTCCATAGTATTGACCATCTTTTCCATAGAATTCTGTGTTTAATGAGACTTAAAGGTCCTTATGACCTCCTGATCAAGAGGCTAAATTGGAGATACTGTGTTTGGGGGCAAGTAGACCACTTTGATTCTTTAGTGTTGAACTCATAGAGTTCTGTGTAACCAGAAGCATAGTCAAATATGAAAGTAACCTTAAAAGGTCATCACTTACTGGCAAGGTACTTCAGTCCAGAAAAAGGATTCTGATTGTGCTGGCCTTCTTGTTATATGACCAAATATCTGGCAGCTGCTGTTGATCTTTTCCCTTCAAGACTTGGGGATGAACACATTTGTAGATGAGGGCAGTCCTGATCATGAACTTGACTGCATTTGCAAAAAACAGGGCAGTCAGCCTATTTCTTCCTGCCTTAAATTCTGGTGTTTGCATCTCTTTACTAATATACTTCCTTGGTAGATTTTTTTTTTTTTTTCATAACAGGGCACTTTTGTCTGCATTTAAAGTTGGTTCAGGTAGATATCCTGACAGTTTTTCAGCCAAACCTCTTGACATCTATCTTGACATACCAAAAACCTCTTTCTAAAATTATCAAACCATCCTTTTCTGGCATTAAATTCTCTAGCTGTATATCTTTTATTTTCCTGTTGCTTTAAGTTGTCATTTATTGACTGCTTTTCTTTGAATTATATGAGAGTCTATAGGTTTGCTTTTCTTACACCAATCTTTTACTTACATAAAAGCTGCATTTTCAGTAAGAGATAAAAAAGTATTTCACAGAAAGATTTTTGTGCCTGCTGGCATAGCTGCAACACCTCTTCATATATATTTTTTTTCTTTTTGTAAATAATGGTCTTTATGCTGAATTCATTTATCATGAAATGGTAGGCAACCACAGATGCAAACCTCTATCTGTGTGTGATACACATCGTGCAATTTGACTTTTTCTCTTAACATCATGACTTTTCTCTGGGTCTTGAGAGTACTTCCGGCATCAATAATGGCACTTCACATTAGTCTAATGGTGTTAGTCAAGGTTTATTGAATTGCATGAAACATGATGAAAAGTATGGAAGAACCATGAGCAATCATTGTTTTCTGTGAAGCACTGGAGAGAGGAACTGCTCATGCAGAGATAATTAACATCTTCTGGAATTTTAAGCAGATATTTGCAAGACTAGAGGGAGGGGAAGGGGGTTCAGATTGTCAGATCTACATTGAGCTCACCTTAATAGCAACAGGAGGTGGCTACAAAATTATTAAAACAGTACAGTATGTACTACAATTAGTTTTATGCAGTTACAATTTAATACTGTATCGGTACATTCTTTTTGATTTACATTCTTTTGTTTACATTCTTCTTGACCCTAAAAGGCACCATGTATGTTCTGTTTGTGTGTGTAACTTTTGATACATTTTAAGTTTTTATAATCAATTTGTATATATTTTATACTAGTAAATAATAAAATAGACTATTATCTACATATGTTTTATGGATTCATTACGTACTTAATATTTAAATTTTTTATATTTATAGGGTATGTCATTTACAAGTTTTAAAAGTTGTTGCAAATCCCAAACATATATATATATATATAACCATGCAGTTAAACCTGTGTTTTTCAACGGTCAACCATGTATATATTAGCTTGTGCTATTCTGGGGGTTGGCAAGTCTGAAATTGGTAGGGCAAGCCAGCAGGCTGGAAACTCAGGTAGAACTTTTTATGCTATAATCTTGAGGCAGAACTTCTCCTTCTTTGGGAAACCTCAGCTTTTGCTCTTAAGGCTCTTAAACTTATTTTAAAAGTTAGCCACATCTACAAAATCCCTTCACAGCAACATTCAAATTAGTATTTTTTCTAACTGGTCCTCATTGCCTAGCCAAGTTGACATAAAATTAACTATCACATTTTCTTTGTTTCTTCTGCAACAGTGAGAAACCTGGCTGTATTTTCTTTGATATAATCACTTCTTTGATCACTTCCCTCTTGTATGGTTTAATCTTCCATTGCTTCCACTCCCCCTCTGCATGCAAATGCCTTTATCACCCTACCTGACTTCTGACACCCCATGCAGGGTTTCCCTCCATCACAGAAAGACTCCTCACACTACTCAAGCATTGACACCTTCCTCCAGACTGCCCTACAATCCCAACATCTTCTAAATCCTGTTAAGTTTCTGTTATCATGCACAAAACTACCTCTCCATGTTGCCCAGATTCACCAGTGTGGAGTATCACTGGAGAGACTGAATATATACATGGACAGGGACCAGGCTATATGATAACAGAACTCTCACCTATAATCTCTGTAGCAACCAACCCAGGAAGTCAAGCCACAATCTCTGCAGCAACCGGTTCAGAATGGTTAGTACTTGGTCAGTGACCACCAGTTTTCTTATGTTTTTTCCCCTACTTCCACCTCATGATCAACCAGGGCCAACCAAATCTCCACAAGCCAATTCCATAAGGCATCCTGCTTCTAGTTAGCCCACCTCCAATTTCCCTATGCCAACAACTTCCAATCAGAACATACCTGGGGTTTTTAACTTTTCACTCTAAAGCTTTCCCACTCCCTTCCTTTGAGTCTGTATCATATGCAGGTGATGATAGCCAACTTCCTTTCTGTATTCAAGGAAGACGCTTCAAAAATTCAAGGAAGACGCTTCAAATAAATAGCGTCTGTTTGTTCTGATTTGCATTGCCTTTGTTCATTTCCCCAGTTTCCCTGAAAGTTCCACTATGACAGAACTCCAGCCTTCCCCCAGGGTGAGTAACCATGGAAACCCATCATGCGTCATGGTTTGTTGAATCTGCACTGACATGGTACAATAGCACCAGGTTTGAAGTCCATGCTTTGCATTGTGGTTCTTGGCTCGATTTGGTGCTCTGGTTTTGTTATTCGTCCTTTCGTTGTTTTTTTTTTTTTTTTTTTTTTGGCATTACTTTTCATCCTTTTATTGCCCTTTTTTGTGCTTCTGTTTGTGTTGCGTTGTCTGAAAATGATGTGTGTTAGAATAAGAGAGTCACAGCATAGAACACAGGCATGGGCCCTAAAGGCTTGTTGTTCAAGCTTCACGCTGGGCTTCCCACCCAGAGTTTGTTTTTCTCTGCAGACTGGGTCAATTTGAACACACCACCATAGGGCACTGTGTAAATTCCTCTTGCTGCTGTGACAAGTCATAAAAAATTTGGTGACTTAAATTCTCTTACAGTTCTGGTGTCCAGAAATCCAAAATGAATTTCACCGTGCCAAAATTAAGATCTCAGCAGGACTGTGTTCTTTCTGGTACCTTCTGAGGAAGGTACATTTCCTTGTCTTTTCCAGCTTCTAAAAGCTAACTGCAGTCCCTGGCTTGTCGCCCATTCCACCGTTTTTAAAGGTAGCAATGTACCACTTCAAATTTCACTCTAATTCTGATGCTTCTGACTCTCTTTCCCTTTTTAGGGACTCCTCTGATTGCATTTAGGCATCCTGGATAGTATCATCACATCTGTAAAATCCCTATTGCCATGTAAGGTAATACAGCCACAGGTTCCAGACACTAGGATGTGGATGTCTTTGGTGAGCCATTATTCCGACTGGCATAGTAATAAACCAAATGAGTTTCTCCTTCTTATTTGATCTTTTTTTTTTTTCTTTTTGTCCTGAGAACCTGACTTTGATGCTGAGTTCCTTCTGGTTTCCTTCTTGATGAGGAGATAGAGACTGGGGGAGGGGGTTTGGATTGTCAGATCTATGTTGAGATGTGGCCATTTGTCAGGCTGGAGGCCCAAGATGAAAAGTGTACAAGCATCATTTTGATTCAGTGTTGTTAATCCTCAGGGAATCATATAATTCTAAATCTAAATCTAATTCTAAATCACCTCCTCCAGGGAAAAACGAGCACACTCTTTTTGCAATACTAATTTTTATACTTATCTCTCTAAATGGCACAACTTCATCAGGGATGATTTTGGGCTTCAATAGCCAACTCTAGGATCACTGGACTGGAATCAAATTGTTCATTTAAAATTATCATAGAAAAGAAAGGAAGACAAATTTCTAGGACTCAATGGTGAGCATTTATTTTATTGGTATGCTATGGCCACCAAACACAATTCTGATTAAAACTTTGTCACCAAAAAAATATTTATTGGCCAAAAATTAATGGGCAAATTGACAGACTTTCACAACTAAAAATAGACTTACGTTTCTAGTAAATCCTTCCCTTTGTTGTCCTCCAGTTGACACCCCTATATTCAGCTCTCTTCTACCCATTATGCTTCCAAGCTCTCCCCGCGCCACCTCTCTTGACTCCTCCCTCCTCTTCTCCTTGTTCAAATATGCCTACTTGACCCCAACAACTCTCCTAAGACTTTCAAAATGTCAATTGCCCCCAGAGATCCATCTATCCCAAGATAAGATGTGCAAGCAACTGTTAAAGTTTGGTTTCAAGCTGAGTTTTGATATAATATAAGGATAACCTCTTACTTTGTTTAGAGACGAGGCAAATGGTGCGGAATGATTTCATTTTCTTTCTCTGAGCCTTAGGAGAAACTTTCAAAGCATTAATCACAATTTTGCTACAATGCAGTTTATTATTTAGAACACAACTTTTCTGATGAGGGAAAATAACTCTCCTATGAAAACTACATACTATCTAAACTTATCAGAGACTCTTCACAAAATTTTTCAGAAAATATATGCCTTTTTTTTTTTTTGGTCTTTGATACTTTTTTGTCAGTTGGCAAAATATTGCAGGTGACTTGTATTCTGTTCCCAGTCATATCACTGACAAGTTGCCTTCCCATAACAGCTTCCTAAATGATATGATTTGGATCTGTGTCCCCACCCAAATCTCATGTTCAATTGCAATCCCCACTGTTGGCAGTGGGGCCTGGTAGAAGATGATTAGATCATGGGGATGTTTCTTTCATGAATGGTTTAACACCATCCATTCGGTGCTGTTCTCATGACAGAATTCTCACAAGATCTGGTTATTTAAAAGTGTGTAGCACCTCTCCCATCTCTTTCTCTTCCTCCTATTCTGGCCATGTAAGACGTGTCTGCCTCTCTTTTGCCTTCTACCATGATTGTAAGTTTCCTGAGACCTCCTCAGAAGCAGAAGCCACTATGCTTTCTGTACAGCCTGCAGAACCATGAGCCTATTAAACCTCTTTTCTTTATAAATTACACAGTCTCAGGTATTTCTAGCATTGTGAGAATGGACTAATACATTAAATAATCTAATTATGATCTTCAGTGAGAAGATTTTATCTGTTGGAAGCGGCATTAGAAGAAAACGATTCTTGAATCTTAGTGGAAGAGACTTTATCAGGTAATATTGATGGATGTGGCAGTGAACCTTTGAGGAGCCTTTCATATTTCACAACTAAAGTAGAATTCAGAACTCTGTGCAATCAGGATATCAATCCAAAAGTTGACCTCAAATTGAGGATTCATAGGGATCTTATCAAAGCCACCAATCTTTGGAGGTAGACACCTCACCTGAGACCATTGGAGTAAGCTGAAAACCTTCAGTAGTGAGCAGGTTCTAATCCAGGCATCAGACCAAGATCCCTGTCCAATTCCTGTATTGTTTTTCATTGCTTGCTTATAACCAGTCTTCTTTTGTTTTTTAAAAATTCTGTACACCCTGGTCCATTTGTTCATTCAAAAGGGCACTTTTCTGTTTTCTTTTCTCTTTATTATTATCACTGGGTCAGAAAATACTCATTCTAGAGCCATTCTTAGGTTGCACCAAAGACCATGCAAAGATGCATCTTCCTGCTTGCAGCAGGACCTCATGCACCTCGAGCACTTTAGGAATAACATCTTATGCACTTTAGAAATTTTAGAATTTTCTGTAAACAGAGACACATATTCTATAAATCAGCAAGGCTGGAAATTCTGACTCAAATATGAGCTCAAAAACAAGCCCACTCTTGATTAATCAGACATTCTACCTGGAGGAATTATTGATTCATTGTTTATACATACTAATAATCAAGAGACATGGCCCAAGGACAGAAGACTTTAAGAGACTTGTCACTAACTCTGGCAGAAATTATTAATGACACTACCTCTGCCCTAGATGGAATACAAATCAGTCTCAAGTCATGGGCACAAGTAATGATGGACAATGCATTCCTCTAGATATTTGTTGGCTAGTCATGGTGGTATCTATACAGTTGCTAATAATTCTTGCTGTACTTGCATCAGTGAAAAAGACATGGGAAAGCAGCCTGTATATACATACAT
Source organism: Piliocolobus tephrosceles (assembly GCF_002776525.5). NCBI lineage: Eukaryota > Metazoa > Chordata > Mammalia > Primates > Cercopithecidae > Piliocolobus > Piliocolobus tephrosceles. Next base: position 24,401,050 of record NC_045437.1, read on the forward strand.
TGCCTTAGGAAGAAAGTGACCTGATTCTCTCAGTTTTATCCTCAGGGATTATGCAATATAATGTTTTGGCCTGGATTGAGCAACTGAGTTTCTCATTTCAAACTATTTGAAGGATTCCTACCCAGATGTCTCCCTTTTCTATGTCAGTTCTTGATTTACCTCACTGAACTGATCTCCACAGCCTGCCTCAGCCTCTACCTCCTATTCCAGGGAATCATTTCTACATGGGCATTCTTATCAACATCCTTGGGCCTCAACACCTAGCTCTGGGTTGCTGTGGCCTTTTTTCACACTTGACTTAGTCCTATCTACTAGGTTTAGAATGGAGTTGTTTAGGATAGGAAGGAAAGAGAAAAGACTAAAGAAGAGAAAAGGAAAGAGCCAAATTATTCCTTTATACTGCGAACAAATATTTGTGATATTGTAACTTTCTCTTTGAAACCCACCCAATACATTTTTGAAACTCAAGTGAGTTCTCTTTTGACTCTAGTCTTGTCATCAGCTTTCCTAAGAGCCTTAGGAAATGTCTCTGTGCCCTATTGCCCTGCCCCTAATTTTGCAAGATTATGCATGAGTACCCAGTATCTCTGTGAGTACCCAGAATGTCTCAGAGGAATTTCTCTAAGCTTTCCTACCCTCTCTCCTGCCTTAGAGAGCAGAAAGCCTGGAATACATAGAAGACACTTCTCTCAGCTCTCCATTCTTCAGCATTTGGTTACGAGAAACCCGAAGTGCCTTGAATAGTTCTCTCTCAAGCATTCTGATGTGCCCTCACTCACTGGCCTATACCCTGTGTTGGTAGTGAAGTTCCATAGGAAAGAGTAGATGGGGAAGTGAATATTCACTACATTGATGAAGCGTCTCGGGAATTTAATCTATCCCACCAGTTCATATGCAACCAGCACACATGTCATCATTACATGTTTGTAAATGGTGTGACTAGTTTTTTTGTATCACCAAATACAGTTGATAACTCCCCCTCCTGCAACTCTACCAGGAAAGAAGTCTTCTTTTTCCTGTGAAGAATTTGTCACTGGCTAGAGTTTAGTTTCTTTGTGGTTTTTCACACCTGTATTTCTTTGATACCTTTAACAAAAACATCATTTCATAATTTACTACACTTGGATTGGTGATTAGAATTAGAGCAACAATCTCTTATATTGTCTATAGCCTATATAGAAAAGGAAGTCCTGATTCTTTTTTCTTATTTGTTTGTTCTTAACTAGTAAATGGATTTGTTGTCGTTTGTCAAATTTAGATATGTTTGACATATTCCTATCCCTAATGTCCAGCACAGCATTGCAAACGTACTGGCATTTCTTTGCATGGTAACAGCTTGATTCTCTACTGCCCTGTGAGGAAACGTATTCACCACAGCCTCGGGTTTTGTCCTTAATGGTCCTCCACCATTTCTCTTACACACTATTCTTCAAGCATATTCTATGCACACTACATTTCTTTATGTCCTATAAAAGCATTTACACCATTGTCTATAGTGTTCCTTATCCTAATATTACATGCTTAAAATCTATCATTCAGGAACCAATTTATGTATAACCTACGTGTGTGTGTGTGTGTGTGTGTGTGTATAGGTTCTGGAAGCAAGATATGTTTATACATTTACAGATACATATATTTATAATCACATATTTTATATAACTATATATAAATGCACATATAGAAACATACTATTTGTATATATATTTATATGCACATATGTTTATATATATGTAACTTGCTTTTTAAAAGTATTACGTTTATGTTTATCAGCTTTTTATTTTCCTTACTAGACCTTATATTTATTAGTGGGAAACCATATCTATTTCTTTTTTTTTAAGACAGAGTCTTGCTCTTGTCGCCCAGGCTGGAGTGCAGTGTCACGATCTCAGCTTACTGCAACCTCCGCCTCCTAGGTTCAAGCGATTCTCCTGCCTCGGGCTCCTGAGTAACTGGGATTGCTGGCACCCACCACCAGGCCTGGCTAATTTTTGTACTTTTCGTAGAGACAGGATTTCATCATGTTGGCCAGGCTGGTCTCAATCTCCTGACCTCAGGTGGTCTGCCTGCCTCAGCCCCCCAAAGTGCTGGGATTACAGGAATGAGCCACCATGCCTGGCCATCATTTCTATTTTTCTATCTTTAACTGTATTATTTATATTGTATTGGTAAATCAATTGTGAATACCATGAAATAAATGATATATGGATAAACCTTTTTATTGTTCTGTTATCAACAGTCCACTATCTGTCACTTATTTAATATCTGTCTACTACATACAAATGTATGTATACAAATGATTTCACACACACACACACACACACACACACACATATATATATTTATTTCCTGTCCACTTTTTATTATATTTCCTTCTAGAATGAATGATGCTTTACTTCATTTATATGTTTTCAGAATGTGAATTATAACAAATATTCTATATACAGCAGAAGGTAAAAAAGTAAGTAGCATTTCTGGTGTCATAACTTAAACAAAAATTTGTGAAGATGTTCATTATATTTATCTATTCAAAGTTATAAGGAACATAAAGAATATTATCTAACAATTTTTTAACACAAGTATACAGATTTTTATTAATTTTGGAGCTTGATGGATCCAGATTATTTACTTGCCTTTATATTTTATGTGTACATAAATATGCTACATCTACTGAAAATGTATTTGAAAAACAAAAAATAGCACTACATGTTGTTGGAGAGTCAATGCCTTGGCCAATAAACAATACCTTCCAGCTGGCTGCAGTGGCTCAAGCCTTTCATCACAGCACTTTGGGAGGCCGAGGTGGGCAGATCATCTGAGGTCAGGAGTTCGAGACCAGCTTTGCCAACATGCTGAAACTCCATCTCTACTAAATATACAAAAATTAGCTGTGCATGGTGGCGAGTGCCTGTAATCTTGGCTACTCTGGAGGCTGAGGCAGGAGAATCGCTTGAACCTGGAAGGTGGAGGTTGCAGTGAGCCGAGATCCTGCCACCGCACTCCAGCTTGGGCAGCAGAGTGATACTCTGTATCCAAAAAGACAACAACACCAAAATACTTTCCATACATAATCAAAAATGATTACTATTAATAAAATGATAAACAGACAAATCATAAGAGCAGATTTGAAGTAACATTATTAAAGTAAATTATTTCTGTTGTCCAAACTGTATTTTGGGGTTATAATTTGCATATTACTTCCACTTTTCATTTTAAGTAAAGATAACCATATCTATAGCTAACTCTCAACTGCATGCACCAAAAAGTATAAAAGAAAGCAGTTATGGGCAACAATGTTTATTTCAAGAAATTCTATATAGCTTTGTGACACACACCTAAAAACACAATACTTTACAAACAAACACTGAAACAGAACCAATGTCTGTCTTTACCCGTTGATATCTCTTCAAATGTCAAGTCGCATTTGAAATATTCATGGAGTAGAGATTACTACATTTATGGCTTCAAGAGATGACTGGACATTTTATTTCTGCAAAGTAAAGCCTTTCTAACATGTAATATTATTATATCTCATTAAGATTTATGTTAGTAAGATATTTCTTTTAGTCCCATTTGGCTAGGATCTGTAACTTTGTAATGAATATTCTTCATATAAATTGTATACATTTGGTATTGCAGATTATATCCAAAGAATATACACCTAGAAGTGAAATTACGTTTTTAAAACTTGAAGCTCTTTTAAACATTCTTGATAAATTTTTCAAAATTTCTCTCCAGAAAAGATGCATTGATTCAGACTTCTAACAATAGCTGTATAAGTATTAAAGTTTTCTAGGAATAGTCATTTTTGATCATTAGTAATTGTCAATTACTATTGTAGATTTGCTAAAAATTTGTCTCATAATATATTTGGAAAATTAAAAATTTTAGATGATAGCATGACTATTTTTATATTTATAGAACTTTTACATATCTAGTTTTATAAATTAGATGTTTATATTTTTCAATTTTTCTAACAGAGTTTCTTAATTATTTTATTTAACATCTCTTCAGGAGGTACAGAAAATACGCTGGTTTAAATAATTAAAATTGTTTTGGCTAGAATAGAATTTCAATATTTTTACTGAAATAACTTCCTGTCACCTCCCCAATCTAGCCTCTTGCACATTGCATGCTCTGAAAGAGATAACGAAACAAGTCAGCAAAAGCAAGCTTTTATCTGTGCTTTATAGTTTGCAAATTACATATCATATAGCTTAATGCCTTTTGCCAGAAATACTGGCATACTCAGAGAGTTGCTGAGGATGTTGATTTTGTTGCTATTTCTTGAGAGAAGCAGCAAAGAAAGCCTTAACCTTAAGTACTTACAATAAGTTTTCTTACTCTTGAACAGACCCCAAACAAGGTACCTTTTTCTTTAGAGACACTTTTACATTAAGTGATGAATACTTATCTTTTTTAGAAAATTTCCCTCAAACTGACTTCCTCTCAGCATGAATTTGCTCCATCCTTTGTTGTTTGTTGGTATTATATAGTAGCCTTAGTTGACTTGGTTTAAAACAGTTATGTTATTGTACTTTTATAGTTCCAGGTACACTAAGAATTGTCTAATTACTTTGATACCCAGTTTGGTCTCTAATATTTCCTGAAAAAAAATGATTGACTGGTCTATAAATTATCATTAAGTAAAAAATAAAATGAAGAGACATAAATTAGAACAACTAGGATGACACATAACATAACCCCGGTCTTTTCCGTTAAAAATTAAAACATATACTGGTTTTCTATTTGAACACATCATCTCAACCCAACCAGTCCTGCATTTAACCATTTAATAGCATAAAAATTTTCCGCTTACCTGTTGTATAGTCTGTAAGCCAAGAATGCTTTTTACTTTTTAAGCCATTTTGGGGGATAAAGAAGAATAAATGACATAGCACCTATATGACCTATAAAGCCGAAAACCTTTACTAATCTGACCTTTTATGTAAAAACTTTTCAACCCTGTTATAGAGATTCTGTGTGACTTTTAATCTATTCATAATGGTATTGTAACTTCATGATTGAAGTCCCTCCATCTCTGCACCAAATATGAACCTGTAATAAATAAAATATTAGCAAAGACATTTAAATAGACTTTCTTAAATTAAAATCATATACTAATATAGTCCTGAAACAATAACAAAACAATCTGAAGAGAGACTGTCTAAGCAAAGGCAGTCAAAGTTTTAGCTTCTGCAGGTTGTAAGGTAACTGCCATAAGTGAGCCTTTGGACTACAAGCAGATGAATGGCTTGATATCAAAGAAGAGCACAATGTGGCCAGGTGCGGTGGCTCATGCCTGTAATCCCATCACAGCACTTTGGGAGGCTGAGGTGGATGGATCACCTGAGGTCACGAGTTTGAGATCAGCCTGGCCAACATGGTGAAACCCCATCTCTACTAAAAATACAAAAATTAGCTGGGCATGGTGGTGGATGCCTGTAATCCCAGCTACTCGGGAGGTTGAGGCAGGAGAATTGTCTGAACTCCTGAGAAGGGAGGTGCAGTGAGCTGAGATCAGATCATTGCATTCCAGTCTGGGTGACAAGAGCAAAGCTTAGTCTCAAAAGAAAAAAAAAGAATAGGACAATGCACCCTAGAATGAAGCTCAAAAAAATATATCCTCTGACTACTGCCTATAACTATGGATGCGTAAATGTTCACAACTAGGTAGATGAGAGAAAATGGGCAGAAACTCGTTGCAAAGAAGTGGGCTAGGGTGTTGTCTTATTCAGTGCCTAAGAGTTAAAAAGGCAAATATCTTAATAATTTTCTGGGATACTGGCTGCTCTGAAAAGCCATCTTTGCATTGTTCCTCGTCCGCCTCCTTGCTCGCCGCAGCCGCCCCCGCCGCGCGCCTCCTCCGCCGCCGCGGACTCCGGCAGCTTTATCGCCAGAGTCCCTGAACTCTCGCTTTCTCTTTAAATCCCCTGCATCGGATCACCGGCGTGCCCCACCATGGCAGACGCAGCCGTAGACACCAGCCGAAATCACCACCAAGGACTTAAAGGAGAAGAAGGAAGTTGTGGAAGAGGCAGAAAATGCAAGAGACGCCCCTGCTAACGGGAAGGCTAATGAGGAAAACCGGGAGCAGGAGGCTGACAATGAGGTAACGAAGAAGAGGAAGAAGGTGGGGAGGAAGAGGAGGAGGAAGAAGGTGATGGTGAGGAAGAGGATGGAGATGAAGATGAGGAAGCTGAGTCAGCCACGGGCAAGCGGGCAGCTGAAGACGATGAGGATGACGATGTTGATACCAAGAAGCAGAAGACCGACGAGGATGACTAGACAGCAAAAAAGGAAAAGTTAAACTAAAAAAAAAGGCCGCCGTGACCTAGTCACCCTCCACTTCCCGTCTCAGAATCTAAACGTGGTCACCTTCGAGTAGAGAGGCCCGCCCGCCCGCCCACCGTGGGCAGTGCCACGCGCAGATGACACGCGCTCTCCACCACCCAACCCAAACCATGAGAATTTGCAACAGGGGAGGAAAAAAGAACCAGAACTTCCAAGGCCCTGCTTTTTTTCTTAAAAGTACTTTAAAAAGGAAATTTGTTTGTATTTTTTATTTACATTTTATATTTTTGTACATATTGTTAGGGTCAGCCATTTTTAATGATCTCGGATGACCAAACCAGCCTTCGGAGCGTTCTCTGTCCTACTTCTGACTTTACTTGTGGTGTGACCATGTTCATTATAATCTCAAAGGAGAAAAAAAACCTTGTAAAAAAAGCAAAAACGACAACAGAAAAACAATCTTATTCCGAGCATTCCAGTAACTTTTTGTGTATGTACTTAGCTGTACTATAAGTAGTTGGTTTGTATGAGATGGTTAAAAAGGCCAAAGATAAAAGGTTTCTTTTTTTTCCTTTTTTGTCTATAAAGTTGCTGTTTATATTTTTTGGCCTGTTTGATGTATGTGTGAAACAATGTTGTCCAACAATAAACAGGAATTTTATTTTGCTGAGTTGTTCTAACAAAATAATAATAATAATAATAATTTTCTGGGATAAAAAGGCAGAGCCAAAAATATAATGCCAACTTGTTATTTCATAGTCTTGGATAGAAAAACACCAGACAGTCAGAATGAATATAAAGGCAGAGATTAAAAACAAATAAATAAAAATTCTAATGAAGATGAATAGAATGAAAAATTTCAACACATTTTAAAACAATGCGTGTCAAAAGACCACTTAAAAGAATACAAATTATTACGTCTTAATGAAATAAAAATAAAGCATTCTAAAAGACTTTTAAATAAGTCCATTGAAAACCTTCAAACTCATAAAGGATGCACTGTGAATACTGAGAACAATTAAGGATTATGAACCAAAAGGAAGAAAAGATATGACAAAATCAATTTTAAAAGAAGGAAAACAACTAAATAATCGGGAATGAAAAATAAAGATAAAGAAAAATACTCTAGATGTATGAGATGAAATCTAATTTGAAAACAGTAGGAGATGAATTAATTTATCAAAAGATGGTTTTGAGAAATTATATCATAATGCTGTCCAAAGCAACAAAGATAAATATTTGAAGAAACTAGTAGTAACAGGCATGGAGAAGAAATGACAAAGTCACATCATAAGAAGTTGAGATAATCTATAAATACATGGAATATTTGAAAGCAATGTTTTATGAAATGATGACTGAAAAATATTTTAGAACTGAATAAATATTTGACACATCACAACTGAAGAAGGCATCAAATACAAAATATTGTAAATGAATGAATTACTGAATGCATAAATAAAAAAACAAGAAATCTATCAATGAGACTCTCATTGAGTGATACAGATTAAGAGATCTGTTATAGGCATTAGAATATATATCACACGGAAGCTAGTAAAGAAACCTATGCAATTCGTGCTTTTGCATATAGTTTGAGCCTATTGCTATAGACCAGCTAAAACAGGTGTCAAGAAAAGAATCTGGAACTTTATTGTTAAAAAGCAAGAAAAAAGCTGGATAAACTATATCCTATGAAGATAAGCCGTATTCCGTAACTGCCTTTTACTATCTCCAACCATAATGATGCAGCTGACCATAGGAAAGGCTGGCATTTTTCCCATGGAACTTCACATACATGAGCATTTGACACAAACCATGGGGAGATTCAGGAGCTACTCAGGGCCTGGGTGCTGCTCAGGCCAAACAGGTGAACTGGCAGATATGTAACTACACAGAGCCTGATGCCCTAACATGACTTTAATACAAAAAATATTAAAGGAAAAAGGAAAAAGAAAAGAAAAAATTCTTTCCTTACTGCCTTCCAAATCCCATGGAAACTTATATTGTAACCTAACCTGGTATGACAAAGGTAAGGGGGTTCTGGGAAATGTAGTTCCTGCTTATCTAGGTTGACATAGTAAAACCTACCATCTTGTATACATATAAAGTTTAAAGTAACACTGCAGGATGTCAGACATCTTAAGATTTTGCAGCCATATGTGATAAATAATCTAACAATGTATGAATATTATACTGGTAGCAAAGTCATCAGTATAAGCAAATGACGTCAGTAGGTAATGGAATTACATCTTTGTGAAGGTGAAAAATTATTCACCCCAAATCTTATACTCAATTAAGCTGTAAGGAGCAAATAAATCATGAAATAAAAGTGTTTCTAGGTATTAAAATCCAAAGAGTTTACCACTTATGTACCTTCTCTGAAGGAATGAATCGCCACATATATTTAATGTGCACAATTTGATGAATTTGGACATATGCAAATACTGATTATACCATTACCACAATCAAGGTAATAGACATATCCAATACCTCCAAAACTTTCCTGTGTCTCACTGTTTTGTTTTTGTTTGTTTGTTTTTAATGTGTGGTAAGACTACTTAAAGTGAAACTTATCTTCTAATACATTTTGGAATGCACAATTCAGTGTTGCTTACTGTAGACACTATGCTGTGGAGATCTCCAGAACATCTTCATCTAGCATCACTGAAACTTTAAGATGAAAGGAACTTGAAACAGTCCAGAATGCGGATTTAGTGTAGAAAAAAGCAAATGCAGCTTGGAAATGTGTAATTGCTACCAGGTGCAGTGGCTCACACCTGTAATCCCATCACCCTGGGAGGCCGAGGTGGGCTGATCACAAGGTTAGGAGTTTGAGACCAGCCTGGCCAACACAGTGAAACCCCGTCTCTACTAAAAATACAAAAAAATAGCTGGATGTGGTGGCGGGTGCCTGTAACCCCAGCTACTTGAAAGGCTGAGGCAGGAGAATAGCTTGAGTGTGGGAGGTGGAGATTGCAGTAAGCCAAGATCATGTCACTGCACTCTAGCCTGGGCAACAGTGCAAGACTCCATCTCAAAAAAGAAAGAAAGAAAGAAAGAAAGAAAGAAAGAAAGAAAGAAAGAAAGAAAGAAAGAAAGAAAGAAAGAAAGAAAGAAAGAAAGAGAGAGAGAGAGAGAGAGAGAGAGAGAGAGAGAAAGAAAGAAAGAAAGAAAGAAAGAAAGAAAGAAAGAAAGAAAGAAAGAAAGAAAGAAAGAAAGAGAAAGAAAGAAAGAAGAAATGCATAATTGCTATTGTATCAGCTTGATAGAGGCAGGAGAGGTGCTGACCTAGGACACAGGGAACATATTAGTTTTGGGTTTGAATTTCTGTTCTAAAATATATATAAGACACTTATTAAAAAATAGTCCCAGTAGAAATAAGATGGAATAGAAGAGTAATTAATAACCTTGCTGTTAATTCACTTTATACATATATGTTTTTAATTATATTATCCAACAAAATTTAGCTATGTTTTTTGTCTCTTTTAAGCCCATTTTTTGTAATAAGTATACAAAAGTCAGCAGAAAATTCTCTGTTTGACAAATACAGTTGTTTATAAAATTTTCTGGAATATATTTTGATAACCTATCTGTTAATGTGCGAAGGAAGTATTAAGGGAGGACAAAGAAAAGTATAATCAATTATATTCTAATAAATAATCTTGCATAGCAATTAAAAATTGCTGTTGGGGGCCAGAGAAAAACTGATAATAGCAATTGTTGCATTAGAAATGAGGCTTGAAGAATGGTTGTTTTTATTTCTGATAAAGAGCAAAGGAGAAGGTCTGGTAGCTTTGCAGCATGTCATCTGGGAAACTATTGCAAACCCAAACGTATCTGAGACAAGTCTCAATCATTATAGACATTTATTTTTTAATGACATGCCAGTGACCCAGCCTCAGGAGGTCCTGAGAACATGTACCCAAGTTGGTTGGGTTATAGCTTGATTTTATGCATTTTAGGACAGAAGTTATACACAGACATCAATCAATACATGTAAGCTGTACAATGGTTTGGTCCAGGAAGTGGGGGATTGGTGGAAGGGGCTTCCAGGTAATAGGTGGATTCAAAGATTTTCTCATTGGCAATTGTTGAAAGAGCCAAGTTATTATCTCAAGACCTGGAATCAATAGAAATAAATGTCTGGTTTAAGATTAAAAAGTTGTGGAGAGGCCGGGGACAGTGGCTCACGTCTGTAATCCCAGCACTTTGGGAGGCCGAGGCGGGTGGATCACCTGAGGTCGGGAGTTCGAGACCAGCCTGACCAACATGGAGAAACCCCGTCTCTACTAAAAATACAAAAAATTAGCTGGGCCTGGTGGCACATGCCTATAATCGCAGCTACTAGGGAGGCTGAGGCAGGAGAATTGCTTGAACCTGGGAGGCGGAGGTTGCGGTGAGCTGAGATTGTGCCATTACGCTCCAGCCTGGGCAACAAGAGTGAAACTCCGCCTCAAAAAAAAAAAAAAAAAAGTTGTGGAGATCAAGGCTCTTGTTATGCAGATGAAGCTTCCAGGTAGCAAACTTCAGAGAGAATAGATGGTAAATGTTTCTTATCAGACTTAAAAAGGTGCAAGACTCTTGGTTCCCCTCTCCTGATTCAGAAAAAGACCTGAAAATAGAAGGAGATTTTCTACAGAATGTAGATTTCCACAAGAGACAACATTGCAGGGGCATTTAAAAATACATCAAAGAAGTTAGTTTCAGGATAAAATAGTTCAATTTCTTTCAGAGCCTGCTGTCTGTCATTTTGTGACATATTTTATGGTTATTAGGTTAGTGCAAAAGTAATTGCGGTTTTTGCAATCACTTTCAATGGCAAAAACTGAAATTACTTTGGCACCAACCTGTTGCCCCAAGAGTCAGTTTGGTCAGTCTTAGGATCTCTGTTTTAACGTTAATGCCTGTCTTATTTGCCTGAATTCCAAAGGAAGGACAGTTTGATGAGAAATGTTCAACTTCCACTTCCCATCATGGCCTGAACTAGTGTTTCAGGTTTAGTTTGGAATGCCCTTGGCCTGGGGGTGGAGGGGGCGGGTTCGTTCAATAAGTTGGAGTCTTAGAGTTTTATTTTTGGTTTACACTATATTTAATAGAATCCCTTTCTTTGCCTCTTTCAGGTTAGCCAACAACGCAAAACAATTTCTGTAATCTCTTAGGAAGGTATGTATTTTCCTTTGCTGTGAAGGACCTGTTTTTTCCAGGACATCCACACCACCCAGGTATAGGCAAGAGTCCATCCTTGTGGGTTCTGGCTCATGCAGATTGCTCCCAGCTTCACTTTGTTGTCTCCCACTTCACATCTTATCTCTGCTTACTAACAGCCTGTCCTGTGGACTCTGTCAAAGCAAAAATTACACTGGACAGTTAAACATGAAAGGAAGACTTCATTCAAGGCAACAGCTGGAGGAAAGAGGAGACTGTAGGCCATCTGTGCTTGTTAACAGGCTTTATCCAGTGGAAAAGTAAACTTTCTTCTCTTTTCAGTACAGGAGATAATACTACAATGTGGACAAGGCACTGAGCAAAGGTAGGTTTCCATCCTCCCACAGAACCTGGGTGACAGGGGCACTATTTTCCTTGATAATTAACTTTCAAAGAGATGGCTCATGGATTCCTATGAAAGACAAGTAAGCCTAGAAAGAGACTCTTTAAAAATTTACACTTTGGCTAGGCATGGTGGCTCATGACTGTAATTCTAGCACTTTGGGAGGCGAAGGTGGGTGGATCACCTGAGGTCATGAGTTTGAGACCAGCCTGGCCAACATGGTGAAACCGTGTATCTACTAAAAATACAAAAATTAGCCTGGTGTGGTGGCGGGAGCCTGCAATCCTAGCTATTTGGGAGGCCGAGGCAGGAGAATTGTTTGAACCCGGGAGGTGGAGGTTGCAGTGAGCTGAGATCGCACCATTGCCCTCCAGCCTGGGTGACAGAGGGAGACTCTGTCTCAAAAAAAAAAAAAAAAAAAAAATTACACTTTAAGAGTCAGAGAAAGCATTCAGGACTACAATTTTTCTAAAGTAAATGTTTAGATAAGGGGGGGCAGGTTATTCTTACTATGAATAAATAAAAAGGAAATGATAATTGAGGTGATGGATGTATTAATTGATTATGATAATTATCTCACAATGTTTCATATACAAACATTTAGTACTTCTTAAATATACTTAATTTGCATTTGTCAATTATACCTCAATAAAGAGGGGGAAAAAGTTTGGGGCCTAGAGTCAGTAAGAAGCCTGTCTAAAGATTAGTCAAGCTGAGGAAGACGTTAAAACCCTCTTGGTCAACTTCATGCGGCAGAATCAAAGACAAAGACACCAGTCATAGAGTGACTACTTATCCAGCCTAAACAATCCCCACAACTGTGAACCTCAAATCCCTGTAGAAAATCCAGATATGCATGTGTCTATTCCCTAGTGACTGTGTTTATCTAATGGAACCCTAACTGAAGAAAAAGGTATCAGTGTAAGAGTACATTGCATGAAATGACATAGGTAGATAAGCACATGATAAGTTGTATGAATATGTTAAGAAGTATTTCAGTTGGAACTTCTACCTGCTTGTTACCTCTAAAACAGAAATGAAGTGTTGTTGTCAAAGGTAGAGTGATATTGCACGCTTGAGTTTGTGTTTGAGACAGCTGATTTAAAGAGGGTGTCACACTTCTCTAAGCAGGATCTAACTTCTAGGCATATGTCCAGCAAATCAGGTCATAAGATAAAGGACTGGGGTTCAAAAAGGCACAATCAATGGAAAGGGATTCTTGAAGTGAGTGGGAATAAAAACGCATTACTGAGCCTAACATAGTAGAAAAAGTTGCAGAGAATTTGAAAGAAGCTCAAGGAAGGTAAGGAGTCTAGCAAAAAATGAGAAAAAAGAAAAAGGCTCACCTTTGAAGCCAATTGTACTGATGGTTAAAGAAAATGAATGGAAGTGTAAAACACAGTTTTTCACAAACATTTCAAACCACACATACTACCAAAAAAGTCTGTCTTATTCTGGGTTTTAGTGTTAGTAATGAAATTTTCTTGCCGGCTAATTCAAAGCCATGCTCTCTAAATTAAATCTTCTTATTAGTTCATATTAATAAAAGTGTTCAGCAGCCACTCCTTTGCACTATTTGTTAAATTATTTAAACTTAGTATAGGAAATGGAGGTTCTATTTATTCAGATCCTTTTACGCTAACCTTTTGTACAAATACTGAGGAAATTGATAAACAAAACAATTGAATGGAGTTTTGGAGGGCAAAAATTGACATGGAGGGGTTTCCGTTGTTCCAAGTTGTGTATTGTTGGGGCCTAGACTTTAGTGGATCCAGAAATTCTTTTGATCTTGGAGTTAGCAAACATTTGTGGTGGTTCAGCTTTTAAGAAATTATTTTAAAGTCAGTTTTATTGATGTATAACTTATACACAGTAAAATTCATTTTTAAATCGAGAGTTTCTTGAACCCTTTAAAATTCTTTCAATTTCCTAGATGCAAATTTAATCAAGATGTATAATATTTCCATCACCCTAAATAGTCCTCTCATGTCCCTAATTTATAGTTAATTATTTTCTCCAGCTTTCATTCTCTAGAAACCATTGATCTGCTGTCCGTTCCTATACATTTCTCCTTGTTTGCTTTGCTACATCATTTAAAATATTAAGATGTTATTTACATAAAAAATACTTTTTTAAGCGTACAATTTGATGAATCTGGGTTTAGTTTTTTTTTATGTCTGTGGACTGTGAATGAGGCTTTAAGCCAGGCATAGGGTATTTTGACTCTGAAGGGCCACAACTAATGGTGACTCTGACCATAAAATAATAACTCTTTCTTCAGAAATATGTTAGTCCATTTGGACTGCTATAACACAATACCTTAAACTGGTAACTTATAAACAACAGAAATTTATTGTTCACAATTCTGGGGGCTAAGAAGTCCAAGATCAAGGCGTTGGTAGATTTGGTGTCTAGTATGGGCTGCTCTGCTTCAGAGATGGCCTGCCTTTTCGTATTGTCTTCTCACATGGTAGAAAAAACAGGATAGCTTCTTTCAAGTTCTTTTATAAAGGCAATAATCCCACTCATGAGAGCTCTGCCTTTCTGACTTAATCACTTCCCAAAAGCATCAACTCTTAATACCACCACAATAGGAATTAGACTTCAATATGAATTTTAGAAAAATACATTCAAAGTATAGCAAGAGGGTAAAGATCTAAGACGAGACATAGGCAGTCTGGACCTCTGCAAAGGCCACAGGAGAGCACATAAGCAGCAACACAAGAACATAAGTGACCTCAACTGACAGTAGCAAGGCGTTGAGATTGTAATTGTGAGGCCAATTTATGGAAGGAAGTAGATCTCAGGGTCCATATTGGTGGCCTCACCCATTTCTGGTTCATAATAGATATGTTCAAGCAAAGTCATAGATCTGGAGAATTTGCTGCTTTTTGTTTCATTTTGTTTTGTTTTGTTTTTGTAGGTGTGACCAGTTTCAAAATGTAGACTGCTGCAGCTCAGCAAGAAAGCATAGCTTTTCTCAAGCGTGGATGTCATAGACAGGCTTGTAATTCTAAAGGAAAGAGAGCCTTATGTGCAATAGAAGTGGGGTCAGGAGGCTGAAAAATATTAACTGCTTTTCAAGTGCAAGTCAGCAGAGTTCTGCATGTAATCATGTAAGCTGCTGAAGTTCCAGTGTTAATCTTAGTGTCAGGCTAGCTAAGAAGACCTGGTCATGAGCTGTGTTCCTCATTCAGGGATTCTCCATGCAGGAAAATAAAGGCACTGACTGACCTTGAATCCTCTGGTGGTTTTGACATGTGCTGAAATGTCATCTCCCGTGGTCTGAAGGTAATTCTTGAATGGTTAGCTATAAATGGCAAAGAGGCTTTTCCTAGGAGACAGGTTTCTCAGTCCTAAAGAATTCGGTTGCTACATGGGACTAAATCCTACTCAAAAATAGAAGGATATGTCACTTTAGAGAATTCACAACCAGTTCAGCACTGACATGTTAAAAATAGGGCTGAAAGAGGAATGGCAATTATTAAGGATAGGTGAAATTATTTCCAGAGGTAGTGTATATGTATGTGTCTTACAAATGTTAATTTTGTCCTAGGAATTTCTCCCAATTGAATTTAAAATCCACAGAACGTGAACATAGGACAATGTGTTTCCATAGACTGCTAACTTCATAAACCAAAACCAAGATTTCCTTGTTTTTCCCTTATCCCCTCAGATTCAGGTTATTTTATGCTGAAGCCTAAGGCAATATGAAGTGCTACCTTCTGGCAACATAATTATGACTGTGATAATTGGATTAGGTACTACATTTTCAGTGGTTTGCTAGGTGTGACGGGTGGTAATACTCATTTTGTGACCGAATTTTTTTGGTGCATTAAAAGTGAGGTACATCAGAGGCTGACATAGAAATAAAATACATTCTGAGACCCTGAAGGAAATATTCATAATTCTGTGAAAGCCCCATGCACTGATGTTGAAGAAGCCAAATTCTATCCATGTATTGGAGAACTCCCAGACCTGAAATTCAGCAAAACATGAAGGTGGGAAGGATGGATTGTGGATTTTTGCTTCTTTGGAACGGTCTCTCAAATGTGCAAAAGAAATTAATTTTGGACTTTTATTTGCTTTCGGATTTAACTTTTAAAAAGATTTAACTTTTAGAATTTAATTTCTTCATGGCATGTGATATTAGGGCGGGATATATACTCAAATAAAGCATATCAACTTACTGGCATTTTCATCATTTGGATTAGCTGTTTCTTGCTCATTGAATCATATGGTTTTTAGAGTATCATGCTATCTTTACTATCGTAGAACCTCTGCTGTACCTTCTTGGAAAATATGGTTGGAGGTTGTCTGGAAAGAAAAATGAATAGCAAGTGAATTTTCAGCTTTGGAAAGACAGTGGTTTGGAATTACTTTGATCACCGTACTGTTCTTGCAGAATTCACAGACTTTTAGGTACAGATACCTATGCTTTTCCACATTGTCCCACAAAGGTGTACAGAAGTACAGTGGCTGAGTATAGAAGAAAGGTTCTCACAAAATTTGATCCAGATCTACCCTGCTACGGGCAAACTCTATTCCTAAGCAGGTTAACCACAGGCCTATTCAATGATAAGGTTAATTCAGAAGCTCAGGGATCTAAGTGAATTAGGAGTCAGGGAATGCTAATTGATGAACATCTTTTCTCTACTCGCGGTTTCATAAGGAGGAGTGCTGTTTTCTAAACATACAACTCTCCTCTCTCAGACAATGTATTCACTCCAAATAGAGTAGGAGTGACAGTGATTGGCATCTTTGAGAATACCACACTCAGCTCCTTTCCCCGCTCCTTTTGATATAGGGAGAAAGAAATTGGGATAATTCTGATGTGAGAGAAAGCATTTTCCCATTACTCATTCACTAAGCACTAATCGTTCACTAATCATTCTTTGCTGTGTGGAGTGCTCCATTCTGGGGGAGAATATTATAAAATGAACTTGCCCAAACAGAAAAGTCATAAACACCATCTTAGAAATAATTGGTGATTCATGTGAAATATACTTTATTTCTTACTCCTTTGTTCTATTTTCTCAACAAGGAAGACAGCACTATTTATTGAGCCCTTCCGTAGAACTGAACAAGAATCAGTCTGCTCTAACTGGTAACATAAATATTACTCCCATCTTTACGGAAAAAAAATTACATGGGGGAGGAAGAAAATCATGACAGTGAGAGAATAAATGTATGACATTATAAAACTTTACCTCAAGAAAGAAACATTTTTGCCTAAATAGGTATTTTTAAACTAAAATACTGAAGCTTATTTGCAATGAGATATTAAACAAAACTATTTTCCATTTCTCAGTTTTGCTAAATGTTATGAGCAATAAGCAAGAAAAAAAAAAAAAAACACTAAACACTTTGAAAATAAGAAGTATTATACATGCCTGATTTTAATAAAGCCTAAAAATGGACTCCCAACGAAAAGCTTCTATAAAGTTAAGGAAAGTACTTACAAAGATAAATAGGATACTTGAGGACAACCAGCGAATAAAGTATAATTGGAAAGACTATAAAACGTCAACATAATGAATCGCTCTGACATTAGATGTTCTGTGAACAACTATACTTTTTTATGCATGTTGTTGTTTGCTAAATGAAAAAAGCGCCAATGATGAACAAATGAAAAGGCACAAATGAAAAGGCACAATGAAGAAATGAGGGCCTAGAGAATTAAACAAATGAGTAAGAAAACAAACAGCTTTAGAGTCAAATGAATAAACAAATGAAAACTATTGAGTAACTTGTAAACTCATCAATGTTAATGAGCTCTTTAGGAAGAGCATAAAACCATTTCTATGAGATTCAAACATCCAGTCTGCATATGTTTGATTCAGTTTTAAAAATGTACATAAGCAAAAAAATTTCAGAGCATTTAAGGATGCAAAGAAAAAGTATATGTATTCAATAAGATTAAGATTAGAAAAAAACCAAATGAGTAGTAAATTAATTCAATAATTCATTTTGGGTTTTGTATCCCTTACCTGCAAAAAAAGAACAAGAATATAAAAAATAAAATTTGAATTTAAGTAATGACCAATCATTTTAGAACAGTATTCAAATTCATAAGGTTGTATTCATTCTTAATGCCAAAATGAATTCACTCCTAGAAATTGTGTCTAGGAATTTAATTTGAATGTAACAAAAATTTGTAAGCAACACTCTCACCACACTACTAAAAAAACAAAAATGAAACTTTAGAAATCAACATGAATGTACAATTGAGAAAAAATGTTATACATTTTAAACTCAGATATGAATTAGTGAATTAGTAAATACAGTTTTGTTAACATTTTGCCCATCTTTACAAACCAAATCTAGGGGAAAAAAAAGTTTTTAGATTGAAATATGATTATGTGGATTCATGGCTAGTAATATGGTATCAAATTAAAATAAGATAACAACACATGAAAGTTGGGTATCTACCTTACTTCTCTCTGACCCAGTTTGAAGATTTCTATTTTTATGCTTTAAAAAGAAAAAAAAGGCCGGGCACGGTGGCTCAAGCCTGTAATCCCAGCACTTTGGGAGGCCGAGACGGGCAGATCACGAGGTCAGGAGATCGAGACCATCCTGGCTAACCCGGTGAAACCCCGTCTCTACTAAAAAATACAAAAAACTAGCCAGGCGAGGTGGCGGGTGCCTGTAGTTCCAGCTACTCGGGAGGCTGAGGCAGGAGAATGGCGTAAACCCGGGAGGTGGAGCTTGCAGTGAGCCGAGATCCCGCCACTGCACTCCAGCCTGGGCGACAGAGCGAAACTCCGTCTCAAAAAAAAAAAGAAAAAAGAAAAATAAAATTTTACCTTATCCAATTTAGTATTTAAGAAATGTATCCACACCTATTAAGATAACACCACCATAGAAAGAGCATGTTTATGATGTACCAACAAAAATGTGAGGACTTCTTGGTATACACATTATATGATGTGAAAATTTTATATATTGGAAAAAACTTAATTTGCTGTTCCAAATTAATCACTGTCAATTTTTAGTGTAATTCATAGTTAAGTACTATTTTTTCTACTTCAGTTTTCATTAGGTCTTCACAGGTACTTTTATTCTTATGAGATAACACAGATGGCTGCTTTCATTTTTAATGGGAGGCCTAGGCATAGCACTAGGCATAGTCACAAAGTCTCAGGGTTAAGCATGGTATTAACGGTTCATTTGCTTAATCCTATCCTGTTCTAGTATAATGTGGGAAAGCCTTCCAATATCAATTATGCAAGGATATCTATAGGATTCAACAACTTCTCAAAGTTTTACATAACATTCTGTTTTTCAAAATGTTGGGTAACCATTTCAAGAAAAAAAAAAAAAGTTGTGAAGATCTTGCACTTAAAACTGGTACTTATCCAGTGCAGAATTAGTCATTTATTTCATAAACATAGAATAATCTAATAGTTAATTTTGGGTATCAGTTTGACAGGATTACGGGATACCTAGGGAGCTGGCAAAGCATTATTTCTGAGTGTGTTTTTGGAGGCAATTGGTGCGAGTTGGTAGACTGAGTGAGAAAGAGCTTCCTTCAATGTGGGTAGGCACTATTCAATTTGCTGGGAGCCTGACAGAATAAAAAAGGGAGAGAAAAGGGGAATTTGTTGTCTCTCTCCTGGAGCTGGGCCACTGTTCTTTTTCTGCCCTTGGATGCCAGAACTCAAGATTTTATGAACTCTGGAACCTGAACCAGCAACCTTCCCTCTTAACACCTTCTGCCCCCTCAACCCCCACCCACCACACAAGCACACACGCACCCCAATAGGTTTCTGTGCCTTTGGACTCAGACTGAGAGTTTGCTGGTTCTGAGGCCTTTACAATTGGACTGAGATGTGCAAAAGCCTTCCCTGGTTCTCTAGCTTGCAAATGGCCCATGATGCTACTTCTCAGCCTCCACTATTGCATGAGCCACTTACCCTAATAAATTCCCTTTCATTTACCTTTTACTGTCTGTCTGTCTATCTATCTATCTATCTATCTATCTATCTATCTATCATCTATCTATCCATCCATCCATCCATCTATCCATCCATCCATCTATCTCTTATGTGTTCTGTCTCTCTGGAGAACCCTTACCAATATATATGATAACACTCTCTGGTAATACCTACTGTGATTTTTTTTCCTATTATTTGATTTTAAAAATGTTCATTTTAAAATTATGTATTTATTGTTCTAGTGAATAAATCTAAGTATATTTATATTTAATAAAATTTTAGTTAAAAACAATTTTGTGTAAATTATGTGCCAGAATATTAGGCTAAGATTATGGAATAACTTGAATATTAATAAGGAAATATTCAATGACAAATAATTTTACAATAAAAATGTTAAAATCACTGATACATCTAATTGATTTGCAAGATAGTTTGTGAAATTTTACAATATATACAGGTACTGTAGAGAATTAATTAGGAGAAAAATGAATGTATATAGCCATTTATCATATGTAATACAAAGCAAGCAGAAAAAGACTTTTTTTTAACAATTGAAGAAAAGAAAGGAGAAAAAAGGTTACATAAAAGACAATAACTGATTTGGAAAAAACATGTCTCAGTATAACAGCAAATGTAATTAGGAAATTAATCAAGTTTATTAATAAAGGTCAGATCCTAAGATAGAATTTTAATATTAATATATTCTGTGTAGGAGACATAACTAAAAACTAAGATAAAGAAATGCTGAAATGAAAGAAAGAAAACCTACAAAGGACAAGGATAAAACATAAGTATCCCAATGGTAGCATTTTCTGTTAGCCAAACTCGAATGTAATATGAAAAACAGCATAAGCCACAGAGAGCTAATATAAATGGT
Source organism: Piliocolobus tephrosceles (assembly GCF_002776525.5). NCBI lineage: Eukaryota > Metazoa > Chordata > Mammalia > Primates > Cercopithecidae > Piliocolobus > Piliocolobus tephrosceles. Next base: position 24,421,703 of record NC_045437.1, read on the forward strand.
TAAATGAAACTAAAAACTGTGGTAATAGTATAATAGTACACACAAAGCTAAACAATAGAAAAAAATATAAATATAAATATTTATAACAACTGACAGAACATGTAACTTATAAAACAAGGGAATATAGGTAAAAGGATAAATATAGTTGGAGATTTACCCCATCTATTTCAAAATCCAATAAGTTTTTTAATGCATGAGTGATTGAATTTGAATTTTACGAGGAAAAATCTTACAAAGAAGAAAAATAATTTCCTGAGACCTAATGTAATTTTCTGAAAAGTGATATGTGAAAAAGACCACAGATCAGGCCTCAGTAAATTTCAATATTATAGTGCCATTTTTGTTATTTTCTGGCAACATAATGAAACATTAAAAATCCACAAGAAAAGATGTAAAAAATGAACATGACTGTAAAATAAGCCATGTTATTAAATAAGAATTGAGTTAAAACTGATTAACAAAAGCATAAAACAATGCTGTATTCATTAAAAACACAGTATTTCAAAATTTCTGAGACAAGCAATAGCAATATTTCAAAGCAAAATAAAGTGTTCTTTATTTAAATTTTTACTGTAATGTATATTTAATGCCCCAATTAACTTTCAAGCTTGCAGAGACCACTGCACAACTTTGGTTTCTAATACAAAGTGATAAATTTAATAGGTCCAAGGATATCAGATTTGTAGCATAAATGAAGTCATAAAATCATCTCTAAAAAGAGTTGAATACTGTCAGTTATCCTCCTTTTAAATGAATCACTTGTTTTTCCTTGTTAAAAAATGTGTTATCAAAGTTATGAAAATAACTGAAATTATTTTAAAAAGCAATATTGAAATAAAAAAGATGCTCAACTTCCTGAAATGATAGTCACATCATAAATCTAATTCCACGTTTATAAAATCCTCTGAAATTGTCTCTTAATACATCCTTTAAAATTAAAGCATTTAGTGCAGCTTTTAAAGTTTTGACTCATTTGAATTATTATGAACTTTAGCAGAGGTCTTTGAATTATAAAATTTTGAATATGCTATTGTATGCAGTAAATAGTATTAAATTTCAACTGACTTTTTTGTTGATGAAAGTAATATACTTCAGACAAAAATTAAGTTAGTAATTTTCTTTTCCAGTATTTTTCTAAACAGAGTCAGGTAACTTTGTAAATCTTTAATTTTAGTTAAAATTTCTATACATTGAAATGCACACATGTTAAACGTAAAATTCAATGAGTTCAGGTAAATACAATAAAACCTAATTAAAATATAGAAAATTTTCTTCAACCCAAATATTTCCCTTATATGACTTTCCACCAGATTGTCACCACCATTAGCAATCTTTGGTCTGATTTTTTTTTTTTTACACCATGATGTAATTTTTTATCTTCTCTATCTTCAAAAAACTGCAGTCATAGAGAGTACATTATTTTGTTTCTTACTTTTTTCACCTAATGTAATTACATGCACCATAATGCATTCTATTTTATTGCTGAATAGTATTCTGTTGTACACTTAAATCATAATTTATTTTACCAACTTGATTTTAATAAATATTTGACACGATTTAGAGTTTTGTCTATTATGAGTAAAACTAACATAAATGATTGTTTCTGGTGTTTTCACTCAGTATAATTTGAATTTCCATTTTTTCTTTTTCTTTTGCTGGACATGTAATTTGTTTCCCATTTTTGGTTACAGGAATAACTCTATAAGAATCATTCCTGTATAGGTTGTTTTGTTGACTTTTTTAAAATTCTGGGCTAAGTACCTTGAAATGGAATTACTGGAATACACAATAGATTTATCTATAATATTATATATTTTTTAAAGCCTGCCACACTATTTTCTAAAGTGTTTCTACTATTTTATATTCCTAACAAAATAATAAAAAGTTTTAGTTGTTCTGCAGCATTTCCAACTCATTGTGTCGGTATTTTTTATTTTAGCGTCTTAGTCGGTAAGTCTGTGGTTAGATTTCATTGTGAGTGCATTTCCTTCATAGCTACTTATGCTGTGTGCCATATAATTTGCTTATTGATTTCTTAGAGTAGATTGTACATTTTATATAATAGTCCTTGCTTGGATGTATATATTGTGAGTATTTGCTCTGACTTCATGGTTGGTACTTTATTTTGCTAATGATGTCTTTTGATGTCAGGCATTTTAATATTAACTAAGTCAATTTAGCAAATTTTCTTGATAGTTGATGATTTAGGTGATCTCATTAAAAATCCTTCATTACCATGAAGATATTCTTTGATAAGTTTGTGGATTTTCATATTTCAGCATTTAGGGTGAGGTATATGATTCATTTTTAAATGTGTTAGAGTCCAGCATTTGATAGAATTCAAGTTTTATTTATTTTCTCTACCATCTAACCACAACTGAACTTCCTTGGAATCTTTGTAGAAAATAAATGTAGAATACCTCTGGTTTCTCTCTTCTGTTTCATTGATCTATTCGATTTTCCTTACACAAATACCACACTCTTGTGGTTATTGTAACGTTGTAGTAATTATTGGAATAAAGTTTATTCATCATTTTTAAGATTATTTAGCTATTCTAGAGTCTTTAAGTTTTCATGAAAATATTTTAATAAAGTTCATTTTTCTAAAAAGAATGTTACAATGTTACATTTTTATTGTGATTGTATTAAATCTATAGATCAATTTGTTGACAATTGAATCAATAAACATAAAATATTCTAATTTATTAGCTCATTCTGTCTCTACATTTATTTATGTCTTCTTAAGTATCTCCTTTCATAAACTTAAAGTGTTTTGGCAAAGTTTTGCATATGTTTTGCTTAATGTATTCTTAAGGATTTTATATTTTTGAATGATTTTAAAAGTCATGGTTGTCTGAAATTAATTTTTAAGTTTTGCTTCTAGTATCTGAAATGTAATTAAAAAAATTGACCTTGTATCTTGCAAATTTGCTAATGTCACTTATGGGTACTGGTAGTTTTTGCAGATTCCACAGGGATTCCTGTGTAAATAATGACCTGATCTGCCAAAAGGGCAGTTATGTGTATTTCCTTCTGACGGTGTCAACTGATTTGTTCTTGCCTTATGGAAATAGGTAAGACCTCTAGAGTAATAATCTATGGAACCAGTGATAGTGGATATCCTTGCCTCATTTCTTACTTTAGTACTAAAAAGCCCCATATTTGACCAATAAGTGTGATAATAATTGTGGGTGTCATATAGATAACTTTATTCAGATTAAGATATTTGTTTTTAGTTTGCTCAGTTTTATCAATAATATTGTTGAATTTTGTTAAATAACTTTTCTCTACCTACTGTGATAATATAAAATGTGTTCATGTGGACATGTACTTGATTATTTTTACAGTAAACTGACTTTGCATTAATTGGATAGAATATAGTGGGTCATGATATTTTATCAACTTGTTATTTTACTATATATGATTTGCTAATATTCAAGGAGTTTTCTATTTTTATGACACACCAAATTTTCTTTGTTTCTTTCTTTCGTCTTTCTTTCTTCCTTCCTTCCTTCCTTCCTTCCTTCCTTCCTTCCTTCCTTCCTTCCTTCCTTCCCTTCCTTCCTTCCTTCCTTCCTTCCTTCCTTCCTTCCTTCCTTCCTTCCTTCCTTCCTTCCTTCTTTCTTTCTTTCTTTCTTTCTTTCTTTCTTTCTTTCTTTCTTTCTTTCTTTCTTTCTTTCTTTCTTTCTTTCCTTCTTTCTTTCTTTCTTTCTTTTCCTTTCCCTTCCTTTCCCTTCCTTCTAATATAATTATCAGAATTAGTACTAGGACTGTATTAACCCCACAAAAAAAAAAATAAATAAATAAAAGGATATTCTATCCTTGCTATTTTCTTAAATGTTTTCTTAATGTGTGATAAAATCTATGAATGAAGCCATCTGGGCTGAAGTTGTGGGTTTTTTTGTCATTACAAATTTAAATTATTATTAAACAGAGGGATCATTGGTTTCTGCATTCCTCTTGTATCAATTTTGTTAGATCTTTCAAAAAATTATCCCTTTAAAAAATATATCAAATTTGTGTCACATATTTTATTATTATATTCCTTTTTTATTTTGCAAAGATTCTAGCATCTATGATATCTCCCTTTTAGTTCTTAATACTGGAAATTTCCATTCTGACTCCATTTACTGATCCTTAGGATTATCAGTTTTATTAAACTTTTCAAAGAATAAATTTTTGTCTTGGTTAATTTACTTTATTTCGAATTACATGTTATTTGTATCCACTCATATATATTTCTTGCTTACTTCTACTTTCTTAGACTAAATTTTTATGTCTTATCCTAATTTTTTAAAGTGAAGACTTAAGACACTGATTTTTAAACCTTTCTTGTTTGCTAATTTCTTCTAATTTGTCCAATATTTTAGTGCCTATTGGTGGAAAACAAAGTCAAGGAAGCGTTCATTTGTCATTGTCAGCTGTGAAATAAGTTTTACATCTCTCTCTTTCTTTTTAAAATTTTTAAATCTAGCATACAATACTTTTGCAGCTATAATAAATTATCAAATGGCAAAAAATTCTACTAAATATTGGAATAACTAGTTTCGTTATAAAATGTTTCAACTGTCCAAATATTTGATTTCAATATATTTACTTATAAAATTGAGATATTCTTCTATTAACATAGAATGTTTACATATAGATTGAGCCAAATATTAATTCAAAAGAAAAAGATTCATTTTAATCTTCTATGTTTTTTTATAGATGTTTAGTGATATATTTGCTGGTTAAGTAATCTAAGCTGAGGGATGTTCTAAATTAAAAGTGCAAATCAGAAATCATAATGTTTATAATTCTTTATGCTGGTAAAAATTGTGTTGCTAGCTAAATAAATCTGCCCACAAGTTAAAGCTGTATTAGTAATAAAATCATGTCATAATAATAGAGTATCAAATAAGAATAACATTTCCCAGCTAGAGTCTTGAAGTATTTAAATGACTTTTTAAAGTAATCTAGATTTCTCTAAGGAAAGGATATTTTAAGTGGAACACAAAATATGACTAATCTGGACATGCTCAACACTAATTAAGAACATTTGTCACTGGTAACCTGATTCTTTTTCTTATAATTGCCATTGCATAAAAATGTCTGATCAACATAAATGTTTGATTAGTAAAACATTTTATTACTTATAATAATGCATATCATAATCGGCTCTGTAGGCAGAAGATGGTATTTTTAGTGAGTACTGTAGTTATATAGTGAAATGTTAATTAAAACGGAAGTAGTAAACTGTTTGTTCCAAGTCCAATTACTTAATTATGGAATTAAACCAATATAAAGCTAAATAATTTGCCACTTCCACTCTCACTGGTATTATAAAATGATATCCGAATGATTTCCAAAATGATTAGCATGACTCTAACTGTCATGAACTGCAGGTTGCCAGGATATTGAATTCTCGAAACAGCTCATAACTGTTTTTTTTTTTTTTTTAATTCCCCTAGTGGCAGTCAGTGTAGCAGTAAACTTAGCAAATAAGAAAGCATATATTTTGGAAACAATATAAAAGGTTATTGTCTTTCTTTCTTTAAAAATTGCTATTGTGATGGCACGAATTTTGGAGATGTATTTACTTTGGTTTGTTTTAGAATTGACCTTATCTGTTGATAAAGGTTACACTGTAGAGCATACTTTTAAACAATGCTTTGAAAGTCAAATGCTTTGAAAATTGGTTAAGAAAAATTCCAGTTCAGAATTTACCACTTTCAAACACCACATTGAATGGTGCTTATAAAAGTTGATATTTAAAACAAACATATCTTTTTCCACCCAAAGTAATGTGATTTTTCTGATGAATTACTACTAGGTTGGAAAAAAATTAAATGATATGCATTTCAATAGTAAAATAATTATATGGTTGACTATATTCAGGAATTAGATCCATTCAATTACATACATTGTTATGCTTGCCTAATGCATAATTCATAACTTTTAAGCTTGTAATCCATAACTTTTCAGCTTCTCTAATGCAATGAAACAACAATAAAGTTTAAATAGTTAATCTAAAAATGCTTGTCTTATTTCTCTCTTTACCTCTCAATGTAATATTAGACTACCATTCAATAGAGAGTATTTTACACAAATTTTCATTAGAATAGATAAAATAGACTGTTAAAGACTTTAGAATTGAGGTCGGAGAAATAATTTTTTCTCTTGATGTTGTCATAACATCAAGCTTTCGAATAATAGAATGGTTCTTCTTGCTGTTGTCTATTACTTTGTATGAATTGAGGATAGAATAGCTCTCCTCAATGTGGGGTGGTTATTATACTCTTTCCCAACGAACAGTAAACTCTTAGAAGAGCATGAGTTGTTGCAGTATCCAGCCTTCAAGATGGTCTCCAAAGATACCCATTTCCATATATTTATAATTGTGTATTTTTCTTCTACATGGTACCAGGGTTGATATGTGTTACACATAGAATATGGTAAAAGTGATGGTATGCCACTTTTGAGATTAGGTTATAAAAGACTAAATTCCATCTTGGGCCCTCTTGCTCACCTGCTCTTTCTCTCATATCACTTGCTTTGGGAGAAACAAACCCTATCATGAACAATCCTGAGGAATGACCAACATGGCAAAGAAGAAAAGCCTCCTGCCAGCAATCATATGAGTGAACTTGGAAGTTGATTCTGCCACCACAGTTGAACATTGAGATGGGTGCAGCCTCAGGCAATGGGCGTGACTGCAACCTTGGGACTGACCCTGAACCAGATCACCCAGGTAAACTACTCTCAAATTCCTTCCCCTCAGAGAATGTCTGGGATCTTAAATGTAGGCATGCCTTGTTTTATTGTGTTTTATTTTATTGTTCTTTGCAGATACTATGTTTATTATGAATTGGAGGTTTCTGATAACCCTACATGAGGAATTCTGTTGACACCATGTTTCCAACAGGATGTGATCACTTTGTATCTCTGTCACATTTTGGTAATTCTTGTACAATTTAAAACTCTTTTTTACTGTTATAATATCAGTTATGGTGATCTGTGATCAGCGATCTTAGAGATTAGTATTATAATTGTTTTGGGTACCACAAACCACTCCCTTATAAGATGTCAAATTTCATCCAGATGTTTTCTGTATTCTGACTGCTCCACCAACAAGTCAACTTCCCATATCTCTCCTTCTCCTTGAGCCTTTCTAACCAACAATGTTTATTTACACCATAGGCTCTGAAAATGAAACATCTGCTCTTGCTAAAATATTTGTGCTCCTTCTTTCCTCATTTGTTTCATGGTTACTTATGAGGATATTAAAGTTTTGGTGTATAAGCTACATGAGTATTAGATTATTCCTATTACCCCATTTAGTAGTACTAGTCTGATAGCTTTTAGTATTAGTTCGAGTTAAAATTATTTACTCATTCATCTCACAAGTTTTTAAATTATGTGGAAGCAATGCATATCTACTTGAGTTATGAGTATTGAATGTGGACTTGGGGAAAATGCACAGATTAATATGGAGAAAAGAAAATAAATATTCTGTATTTCTTTTCTTGCTTTTGACTTATTCACATTAGTTTCCTGCTTTTAGCATGGTCTTATTTCTGACTATCTTGTCAAGTGCTATAATTACTGTAGAAAATATTAAGATACAAGTGCTAATATTTCTGTAGAAAATATTGATACATTATGTTCTGAAGCAATATTACAAATGTTCATTGTTTAAAACTTAAGATAACTAGATTATTCTGTATTACTTTGACGTAAAAACTGTCAATTTAACAACTAATTTACTTTAACAACTAGTTTAACTAATCTGTTAATTGGTTTAACTTGCCATAAAATGATAGATTATAGAGAAAAGTAGTCCCCACAAATGAAATATAGTATCCTTAACACTGTCAGTGGGTTTTTGGCAATTGCAACTTTAAGTAAAAAGACATATAGCAGATCCTGAATAACATCATTTCCTTCAAAGTAGTTTGATAATATGATGTTGACGAGAAAAATAAATCAGTTCCCCTATATGCATGTATGTGTGTATGTATATATGTATTTTGGAGACAGGGTCTCACTTTGTCACCAAGGCATGAATATGGCTTACTTTAGCTTCCACCTTTCTGGGTTCAAGTGATCTTCCCACCTAGCTTCTCAAGTAGCTGTGACTATAGGCATGCACCACCGAGCTGGCTAACTTTCATTTCTTGTTTCTTTGTGGAGACATTGTTTTGCCATGTTGTCCAGGCTGATCTTGAACCCCTGAGCTCAAGCCATCTGCCCACCTTGACTCCCCAAAGTACTGGAATTCCAGGTGTGAGCCAATGACCCAGTCAAGCTTTGTTATATGTCGTTTGCTTAAAGTAGAAGTTTCCAAAAACTTACAGACAATGTTTTGTAAGAACTTATTGTACTTTAAATATTGCAAAGATACCAAGGACATTGGTTTGGTGATTACAATTTTATTGTACTCTCTTCAGTAAAATGTCAATTTTAAGAACCTCTATAGTGTATTTTTCACTGTGAAAGAGCCAATTTAAGTACATCACTGTTAACTAAACTTCAGAGTTTATTTGTACTTTGTTAGTTTTTCCCTACTGCCATTTTTCTAGTCCGGGATCCCATCCAGGTGGCTACATAACATTTAGTTGTCATAGCTTCTTGGGCTCCTCTGGATTGTGACAGTTTCTTTGTTTCCTTTTCTTGATGACCTTGATAGTTTTGAGCAGTAGTGGTCACACATTTTGTAGAATGTCCCTCAATTGAAATTTTCTGATGTTTCGCTGCAGTTAGATGAGGTTATACATTTCTGAGGGAAAATATTGAAATTTTATTTGAAATTAACTACCTATATATACACTACGTGAATTCCAAATATTTATGTAACATAAGCAGTTGTGATATTTATTAATAGTCACATACTATGCTGAAACCATTCATTTATTCACTCGTTCATTTACATTTTATAAAATGCTGTTTTTATAAAGAATATGAAGATACTTATATATTATTAATACATATAGCTATGAACAGACCGTGATATCCATACTAACATTTAATCCAAGACTGTTCATTTTCATGCAATGGGTTTTGCTGGTAATTGGTAATACAAAAGCATCATTAACCAGTACATTAGGACATTCTGATTCACTCCTCTAGATTTCAGGCTTAAGAGGCCATTACATTCTTAATGACCCTAACCAATGAAGGCAGTAGTTTTCCTCTCAAAGGAAAGTCCCAGAGTAGGGTTGTTTTCCTTGATTTATATACTAACTGGATGTAGTTAATTACGAAGTTCCAATGATAAGTACAGAAAAACAGTGTAGATACTGCTTTTACTTTGGCAATGATTTCTGAGTAAAGTCCATTATAATTTCAATTGTCAATCTCTATTAGAAACATTTCTCTGTTACAATTTTCTATATTTCAAAAAAACCTTATAATGTTTTTATGGTTCTAAGGATAAAAATTGACTCCCCAAAAGGTTCTCTATGTCTGAGGACAGAGATATCTATAAATTTAGAGGTGAGATATCCACAAATTTAGAGCGAGATTATTTACTGTATGGATTTGCCAGAAATTCTGTTCTTAGGCTCTTGGGTTAGCCAAAGACTTTGGACTCCAGAGGAAGTTTGATTTTCCAAATCTGTGCACTCCACAAACTTCATTTGATTGCCCTCAGATGCCAAGTTATTTGATTATTTATTTATATGGTGTAAACTCATTCCTACTTGATTCAATCAGCAAGAACAGAACTGAATAGACTGTACCTTACTGTCGGAAATTTGGAACTACAAACCAGGGAACTTTAAATTTCAATTACACTGTTTTGCTCAGCTGCCTTGGTTTATTTGCTGTTTCTCTGTTTTATTTCATAACAACGTTTTACTTTGTTTTCTATTTGTCCTTAACGATTTTTATAAATCTACTTTATTGAAAAGACTTAAAAGCTGCATTATCAGAACTCTTGAAAGGCAAAAAATACTCTCTCCACTCTGCACTATTATTTCATGCTATTATAAACCAGGAACAAAGCAATTCCAAGACTCTCATTAAAAATTATAGGGAGGTAAAAGTTTGTCTTCATTTATTTAATACATGGGTGTTGTGTCGTTTCCAGCTGCATATAAACTTTTTTGAATGTCTTATTTTGAATAATTCATAAATATCTTATACTGCTCAGTCTTAAAAAAAGGAATGACAACAAAATACTCATGTAAAATTAATGAGTTTTTCCAATTACAAAAATACTGGTATATTTCTAAAGACCAGCTTTAGATTCTTATAGAAAAACAGTAAGATATATGTCTAGGAAAATACCAAATAATAAAGACAGTACAACTATTATAGTTATGTTAACAACATCTCAAACATTCTTATTATCTAGATGAAGAAAGGTTATGTCTTCACCAACTTATCTTTTTTCTTTTATTATTCAAATTCTTCTATTGTGACTATCAAGTCTTGTACTTTTTTAGAAGCTTTGCAATTTGGTTATCCTTAATTCAGTAAATTGCACACCATGCTTAACATGGCAGGAATATTGCATTTAGATTTCTCTTGATTTGTAATTAGTGTCTTTTTTCTGAAACTTGCAAGTTTCTATTATATGCATGCATTTTACAATTGAAACACTGTTCATTATGAATACTATGAGAAAGACACACCTAAAATATTTGTGTTATTTTGCAGTATAACTTCAAGTTGCTTAATGTCTCCAGTTCTGCACAGTCTGATTTCTCCTCTACGTCTCTATTCTTGTCTAAGGTGCTGTTCCTCATCAATGTTCCATTAATGACAAAATGATTTCTTCTGTGAAAATGCACATCTCCTCAACTTTTGTAATTTTGTCAGTATGTCTCTTTCTTGATTCTCCCCTTTTTTGTTTATTAAGTTCTATTTCTTCCCTTAAAGCCTAATTTAAGTTTTATTTCATTTATGATTCTTTAACTAAGTAATTAGTCTACAGGAATCATTGCTTCACCTATATATTTTTTTAGTACCCACAGGTTGTATGCAACTAATTTACAAATTAATTCATATGCTGAGAGTTGTATATTATAGAAACATTTATTTTTACGTGTTATCTTAAGAAAAAATGACTGTAAATAGCTTCTTTCAAGTTATTGAAATTATATCTACATATATATACACACACACACACATACACATCTACAACTATATATAGAGAGAGAGTGGGAGAGAGAGAGAGCGAGAGAGCAGTTTTTACCTCTTAGTATAGTTTCTGACCTATGATAGTCTGGTAATAAATTTGTAATGTCTCATCAAACTCCTCAACTGGTCCCACATGGGATATTCACAAGAAAAAAAAAAAAAGTCAATAAATGATATAGGAAAGTGGAAAACCTTTCAGAATATTGGCATTTTTATTCATTCTTTTATCTGAATACAGCAGAGAGGGGTAAAAAGATATACAAATATAACACATCACTCATAACAGGAAAAAGCAAGCTTGGATTGTGTGAACAATGGTTCATGTTGTTAGACGTATGAAACCGAGAAAGAAACCAAAGTGTATATCTGATAATTTGAAGACATATGTAATGTTGCTAGAATTCATCAAATATAATAATAATTGTAAAATTAAATTTTGAAATACAAGCATATAAAAATAAAAACGTAATCAGTGAAGCTCATAACGGGAAAGAAATCATTCTCATGAGAAACAGTATGTAAGAGCTGAGATATTCACTTGCCAATTTACTCTAAACCAATAGTAAAAATAGAAATGCACATACAACTTTATGTATGTTGATCCTTTTCATATTAGATGAAATGAGACTAGTTCTTCAATTCTGATCGTGTGATAATTTCATTTTCCACAGAAATTTATTGATACCTAGTTGATCTATTAATGCAGGTGATACTTAAAGGTAAAATTATGATGAGTCAAGCTGTGCTAAAGATAAAACTACAGAGAAAAAAGTTGCAATGTTTTAGAGTTTATGTTTCACACTACTAAAATAGGAGACTACATGGTACATTTTGAATAAAATTTAAAAAGTGGTTTGGAACACAGCATAATAGCTCTAGTCATCCTGGACTATCTAGACATCTAATATCTTGAAAAAAATAAAACGCAGAATGATCAAGTAGAATGAAAATTTTTCCCCCTTGATACCCAGCTCAACAGTCTAAAGACAACACTCAGATGAGCTGACAAACCCAGCCAATATTATACTAAATGGGCAAAAACTGGAAGCATTCCCTTTGAAAACCAGCACAAGGCAAGGATACCCTCTCTCACCACTCCTATTCAATATAATATTAGAAGTTCTGGCCAGGGCAATCAGACAAGATACAGAAATAAAGGGTATTCAATTAGGAAAAGAGAAAGTCAAATTTTCCCTGCTTGCAGATGACATAATTATATATTTAGAAAATCCCACCATCTCAGCACCAAATCTCCTTAAGCTGATAAGCAACTTCAGCCAAGTCTCAGGATAAAAAATTAATGTGCAAAAATCTCAAGCATTCCTATACACCAGTAACAGACAACCAGAGAGCCAAGTCATGAGTGAACTCCCATTCATAATTGCTACAAAGAGAATAAAATACCTAGGAATAAAACTTACAAGGGATGTGAAGGACCACTTCAGGGAGAACTACAAACGACTGCCAAAAGGAAATAAGAGAGGAACATAAACAAATGAAAAACATTCCATGGTCATGAATAGGAATAATCAATGTCATGAAAATGGCCATACTGACCAAAGTAATTTATAGATTAAATGCTATTGCCATCAAGCTACCACTGACTTTCTTCACAGATTGGAAAAAAACTACATTAAATTTCATATGGAACCAAAAAAGAGTCCATATAGCCAAGACAATCCTAAGCAAAAAGAACAAAGCTGGAGGCAGGAGGCATCACACTACCTGACTTCAAACTACACTACAAGGCTACAGTAACCAAATCAGCGTTGCTGGTACCAAAACAGATATATAGAACAATGGAACAGAACACAGCCCTCAGAAATAACACCACACATCTACAACCATCTGATTTTTGACAAAATTGACAAAAACAAGTAATGGGGAAAGGGTTCCCTATTTAATAAATGGTGTTGGGAAAAATGGCTGGCCACACGCAGAAAGCTGAAACTGGATCCCTTCCTTACACTTTATACAAAAATTAACTCAAGATGGGTTAAAGATTTAAACATATGACCTAAAACCATAAAAACGCCAGAAGAAAACCAAGACAATACCACTCAGGACACAGGAGTGGGCAAAGGCTTCATGACTAAAACACCAAAAGCAATGGCAACAAAAGCCAAAATTGACAAATGGTGTCTAATTAAACAAAAGAGCTTCTACACAACCAAAGGAACTATCATCAGAGTGAATAGGCAACCTACAGAATAGGAGAAAATTTTTGCAATCTATCCCTCTGACAAAGGGCTATTATCCACATTCTACAAAGAACTCAAACAAATTTACAAGAAAAAAACCAACAACCCCTTCAAATACTGGGAGAAGGATATGAACAGACACTTTTCAAAAGAAGACATTTATGCAGCCAACAAACATATGAGATAAAGCTCATTATCACTGGTCATTAGAGAAATGCAAATCAAAACCGCAGTGAGATACCATCTCACACCAGTTAGAATGGCTATCATTAAAAAGTCAGGAAACAACAGGTGTTGAAGAGGATGTGGAGAAATAGGAATGGTTTTACACAGTTGGTGGAACTGTAAATTAGTTCAAACAGTGTGGTGATTCCTCAAGGATCTAGAACTAGAAATGTCATTTGACCCACAATCCCATTACTGGGTATATACTGAAAGGATTGCAAAGTATCCTATTATAAAGACACATGCACAGGTACATTTATTGCACCACTGTTCACAATAGCAAAGACTTGGGACCAACCCAAATGTCCATCAGTGATAGACTGGATAAATAAAATGTGACACATATATACCATGGAATACTACGCAGCCATTAACAGAATGAGTTCATGTCCTTTGCAGGGACATGGATGAACATGGAAGCCATCATAGTCAGCAAACTAACATAAGAACAGAAAACTAAGCACCACATGTTCTGACTCGTAAGTGGGAGTTGAACAATGAGAACACATGGACACAGGGAGGGGAACATCACACACCGGGGCCTGTTGGTGGGTGGGGGGCTGGGGGAGGGATAGCATTAGGAGAAATACTTAATGCAGATGACAGTTCGATGGGTGCAGCAAACCACCATGGCACATGTATACCTATGTAACAAACTTGCACTTTCTGCACTTGTACCCCAGAACTTAAAGTATAATAATAAAAAAAAAGGCAACACTCTGCTGTTATTTCAAATTCACCCTTTCTGACATTCAACTTCACACATATTTTCTTTTTATCTAACTTTTTAGTAATTAGTTGCCAAATTAATTACTTAAAATTAATTAATTATACTGTGCACTTGTTGAAGGAAGAGCATTTTAAAGATTTTTTTTCACAGACTATAGGATAGAAAACCTCAGTCTCTGCCAAAAGGCTTCTAGAAGTAATAAAATCATCAGTAAAGTTTTAGGATACAAAATCAATGTACAAAAATTGGTATCATTTCTATATACCAATAACGTTCAAGCTGATGGTCAAATTAAGAATATAATCTCATTTAGAATAGCCGCAAAAAGAATAAAATGCCTAGGAATACAACTAATTATGGTAGTGAAAGATCTCCATAATAAGACTTATAAAAAACACTGCTGAAAGAAATCAGAGAAAACACAAACAAATAGAAAAATATTTAATTCTCATGGACAGAAAGAATTAATATAGTTAAAATGGCCATACTGGCCAAAGCAATTTACAGATGAAATGTTATTCCTTTCAAATTACCAACATTATATTTTGCAAAATTAGAAAAAAAACTATTCTGCAATTCATATGCAACCAGCAAAAAAAGCCAGAATTGCCAAAATACTCCTATGTAAAAAAAAAAAAAAAAAAAGGCAGGAGGCATCATACTATTTAACTTTGAACTGTACTAGAAGACTATAGTAGTCGAAACATCATGGTGCAGGTACAGAACCAGACCAAAAGACCAATGGAACAGGTTCGAGAATATGGAGATAAAGCTGCATACCTGCAACCATCTGATTTTCAACAAAGTTGAAAGTAACAAGGAATGGGAAAAGGAATTCTTAATCAATAAATGGTATTGGGACAACCATCTAGTCATGTAGAGAAGATTGAAACCAGACCCCTTCCTTTAGCCATATAAAAAAATCAGCTCAAGATGAATTCAAGACTCTAATATAAGAACTTACACTACAAAACCCTAGAAGAAAATAAAGGAACTACCATTTTGGACATAGTCTCTGACAAATATTTCATGAGGAAGTCTCCAAAAGCAATCGCAACAAAAACAAAAACAGATAAGTGTGACCTAATTAAACTAAAGAGCTTCTGCACAGCAAAAGAAACTATCAAGAGAATAAACAGACAACTTACAAAATGGGAGAAAATATTTGCTAATTATGCATTTGTCAAAAGTCTAATATCTAGAATTAATGAGGAGCATAAATCAACAAGCAAAAACAACCCCATTAATAAATGGGCAAATGACATGAAGAAACACTACTCAAAAGAAGATATATAAGCAGTAATATGGTTTGGCTGTGTCCCCACCCAAATCTCATCTTTAATTGTAACCCCCTAATCCCCATGTGCCGAGGGAGGGACCTGGTAGGAGGTGGTTGGATCATGGGGGCAGTTTAGGCCATGCTGTTCTCATGATAACAAGTGAGTTCTCACAAGATTTGATGGTTTCCTAAGCATCTAGCATTTCCCCTGCTTGCACTTCTATCTCCTGCCACCATGTGAAGAAAGCCCTTTCTCCCCCTTTACCTTCTGCCATAATTGTAACTTTTGTGAGGCCTCCAAGTGGATCTGTGAGTCAATTAAACCTCTTTCTTTTATAAATTACCCAGTCTCAGGTAGTATTTTTATAGCAGTGTGAAAATAGAGTAATACAAGCAGCCAACAAATCTATGAAAAAATGCTCAATATCACTCACTAATCATTAGAGAAATGCAAATCAAACCATGATGTGATACCATCTCATATCAGTCAGAATGGCTATAATTAGAAAATCAAAAATAACATGGCAAGGTTGTGGAGAAAAGGGATTGCTTATACACTGTTGGTGGGAAGGTAGATTAGCTCAGCCACTGTGGAAAGCAGTCTGGAGAGTTTTTCAAGAACTTAAAACAGAAACACCATTTAGCCTAGAAATTCCATCACTTGGTGTATACTCAAAAGAATATAAACCCTTCTACCAAAAAGACACATGCACTTGTGTGTTGATTGCAACACTATTCACAGTAATAAAGGCATAAAATCTACCTAGATGCCCATCAACAGTAGACTAGATAATGAAAATATTGTACATAGGTGCCATGGAATACTCCACAGCCATAAAAAAGAATGAAATCATGTCATTTGCAGCAACATGGATGCAGTTTGAAGTCATCATCTTAAGCAAATTAATGCAGAAGCAAATAACCAAACACCGCCTATTCAACCTTATAAGTGGAAGCTAAACATTGAGTACACATGGACACAAAGATGAGAACAATGGACAGTGAGGCCTACTTGAGGCAGGAGGTTAGGAGAAGGGTGAATGAAGTTCAAAAAACTACCTGTCAGATATGATGCTTACTACTTGGGTGACAAAATCCTTTGTACACAAAACCCCAGTGACACACAATTTATCCATGTAATATACATGCATATGTACCTCCTGAGCCTAAAATAAAAGTTGAAAAAAAAAGTAAAAAAAAATTCTAATGGCTCTATATTTTTATAACAAAGGCAGTGCTGATAGTCCATAGTGTAATCTAGCGATGGAATTATACAAAATATGTCCATTAAATACTCCTAGTTAGCCACTTATAAGAAACAAGGAGCTGAGTGGCTCTTTATGTAATATTTTCAAATATTTTTGAAAAACTAATGAATAAAATGAGATTAGCTTTTTGTTTCTAATAACTCTGGATGAAGTGCTAAAAGAAAAGGATAAGTTCAGGGATTTAAATTCTCAGCTCGAACACTGCATAAAGGACCTGAAGGCATCTAAATATACCCTGAAGGAGCTTCTTATTTCCTGTAGCCACAAAGCTGAAACAGCTGAGAATGAAACACAATTTCATCTTCCAATTGGCGGAATTACAATGCAAGTTGAACTCCCAGCTTCATAGGGTGTCTATGGTTAAAGTGAGGGCATTGACTGAGAAAGAGTGAGATGCCATAACTTTTCATGTGACCATGTGTGAATCCCCAATTAAATTGGGACATTGAGCCCCTAAATTCTAGTAAGTTCTTTATCATTAAACGAGGGCTCCTTACTTCCAATAGAAATGGTCTCCCCACCCCTAATGAAATGTCCTCCCCTAACCCTAATTAAAATTTACCACCCCAACCCTAGTGGTAGAGACCGCTCCATCCATAACTGAGCAAATTAATCCTACAATGCCTAGGAAAATGTAGTGGCTTCCCTAAGGCAGTTGTCATGCAAGACAATGCTAATTTTCTCAGGACTTACCCCTACCACCCCGTTTTTCTTCTACTTCTATAACTCGACTGAAGTTCCAGGAGCCCTCTAAAGGTGAGGTATAAAATGCGACCCATGAAGAAGTATGCTAGACTTCAGAAGACCCACATGAGTTTTGTAGTTTACAAACAAATGTAGGGTACATGTGTGGGAATAGATATTAAAAACTTGGCATAATTCTGAAGGAACATAGTTGGATCAGTTTAAGTTTGTTGATATGGGTTCACTAAGCAGAGATTCTGTATTTACTATTGGA
The DNA here is from genome assembly GCF_002776525.5 of Piliocolobus tephrosceles. NCBI lineage: Eukaryota > Metazoa > Chordata > Mammalia > Primates > Cercopithecidae > Piliocolobus > Piliocolobus tephrosceles. The sequence continues at coordinate 24,439,488 of NC_045437.1, forward strand.
GCTTGAGAAATTTGGAGGAGCTCTAATGGTTGGTTGGTAGGCTAAAATACAAACCAAAGGTTCTCCACAGTAAGCAAATAGGGAAGTTCAAATATGCCTTGATATAAGGCAGAGGAAGGGTTAAAAAGGCTTAGGGAGATTGGAATGTTAGAGTGAATTTGCCATTGAAGACCACTGGGAGGGTCCAGAAGACACACCATTAACAATATTGTGAGAACAATTTGTGACCCCTCACAAACAAGGAGCCCTGGCTTCCTTGAAAAGCTCTGTCACTGCTAGTCTGTAAAGCAGACCTCTCAGTGGGAATTGCAGTCACTGATCTGGGAAACCTAAATGCAGTAGTGGTAATTGGATCCTGGAGTGGCAGTAACCAAGTGGCAGCATTCAACAATGAAAGGAAAGGTTAGCATGGTTACCATAATGGATAGCACTGTTAAAGCAACAATCAGAGTAGTCTCACCTTCACAGACCTATGGTATGGGCTAGTTGATCATGAAATTTTCAGAAGTGAAGTAGACAAAAAGCCTGCTAAATTCTTATTTGATCTCTCTAAATATAAAAGTTCTAGGTCAGTCAACAAAAGGCTAAGTTTAATCAGAAAAACAGTCAGGACCTCACAATCAATTCCCAGAACTAGGTTCTATAGACCTAGAACCCCTTGAAAGAAGAAACCTATGGCCTTTTATCTAAATAATTCTGCATTGAATACAGGAAAATAATCAGGCCTTTTGGGAACTACTGGACACTGGCCCTGAACTGACATTAATTCCAGGAGACCCAAAACATCAATGTATTAGTACATTTTCGCACTGCTTTAAAGGACTACCTGAGACTGGGTAATTTATGAAAAAGATATTTAATTGGCATACCTTTCTGTAGGCCTAACAGGAAGCATGCCTGGGACGTCTGAAGAAACTTAAAATCATGGTAGAATGTGAAGGGGAAGCAAGGACCTTCTTCAAATGGTTGTAGGAGAGAAAGAGAGAGCAAAGAGTCAGAAATGGCATCCACTTTTTTTTTTTTTTTTTTTTTTTTAAAGAGCTGGAGTCTTGCTGTGTCTCCCAGGCTGCAGTGCAATGGCATGATCTCAGCTCACTGCAACCTCTACCTTCCAGGTTCAAGTGATTCTCCTGCCTCAGCCTCCCAAGTAGCTGGGATTACAGGCACCTGCCACCACACCTGGCTAATTTTTGTATTTTTAGTAGAGATGGGGTTTTATTGACCAGGTTAGTCTCAAACTCCTGACCTCAGGTGATCCACCTGCCTTGGCCTCCCAAAGTGCTGGGATTACTGGCATGAACCACCATGCCCAGCCACACACAAACTTTTAAACACCTAGATCTTGTGAGAACTCTATCATGAGACAGCACTAGGGGTATGGCGCCAAACCATTAGAAACCACCCCATGATCTAATCACCTTCCACCAGGCCCCACCTTTAACACATGTGGATTACAATTCAACATGAAATTTGGAAGGGGACACGGAGCCAAACTGTATCTTTCTGCCCCTGGCCCCTCTCAAATCTCATTTTCTTCTCACAATTCAAAACATAATCATGCCACCCCGACAGTCTGTCAAAGTCTTAACTCATTCCAGCACTAACCAAAAAGTGCAGGTCCAAAGTCTCTTCTGAGACTAGGTAAGTCTCTTCCACCTGTGAGCCTGTAAAATAAAAACAAGTTAGTTACTTCTAAGATACAATGGGGATATAGGCATTGGCTAAATGCTCCTATTCAACAGACACATTCAACACCTGGCAGAATCCCTACATTAGTTCTCAACCAGTGAAGTGAGGGATATTATAACAGGAAAGGTCAAATGGAAACCACTAAAACCTCCTCCACATAACAAAATAATGAACTAAAGTAACACCGTATTCTTCATGGAGAGACTGCAAGTATTAATGCTGCCATCAAGGACTTGAAAGATGTAGGGACAGTGATTCTCATCATATCTCCATTTAACTTACCTGTTTTGCATGTGCTGAAGACAGACGGATCTTGAAAAATGACAGTAGATTATCATAAGCTCAACCAGGTGATGATGCCAATTGCAGCTGCTTTACCAGATGTGGTTTCATTACTAGAAAAAAAATACATATCCCCTGGTACCTAATATGCAGCTATTGGTCTGACAAATGCCTTTTTCTTCATAACTGTCAATAAAACTCACCAGAAGCAGTATGCTGTCGGTTGGCAAGATCAGCAATACACCTTCACTGCTCTACCTCAGTATTTCAACACCTCATCCCTGCCATCACTTAGTTTGCAGCAAACTTGATTGCCTTTATCTTTTACAAAATATCATACTAGTTCATTACATTGATGACATTATGCTGCATAAAGTACCCAGTACATTATCTAGTAATCAAGAAGTAATTACTACTCTACACTTAGTGATAAGACATTTCTGTGTCAGAGGATGAGAAATAAAATCTTCAACTCATAACAAAAATTCAGGAGGCTTATGTCTTTGTTGACATTTCTAGGGGTTCAGTGGTGTGAGACTTGTCAAGGCACTTCTTCTAAGATAAAGAAGTTGTCTTACAATCAAGAAGGAAGAATAATACCTACTGGGTCTACTTGGATTTTGTAGGCAACATATTCCTCATTTAGGTGTGCTAATATGACCCATTCCACCAGTGACCTGAAAAGTGGCTAATTTGAGTGGAGCCAAGGACAATAGAAGGCTCTGCAACAGGTCCAAGATGTTGAATTAGTTGTTCTGACACTCTGCCATATAACTTTGCAGATTTGATAGTGCTTGGAGTGTTAGTGGCAAATAGATATACTACTTGAAGCCAATGGCATATCCCTATAGGTGAGTGGCTGCACAATACCTTAGGATTTTGGAGCAAGTAGATAACTACTCTCTTTTTGAAAGACAGGTCTTGGCCTGCTATTGGACTTTATTAAAACCTGAATGATTAACCATGGGTTGACAAGTTACTGTGCAATCTGAGCTACCCATCACAAACCAGATGTCATGTGACCTGCCACATCACACATTTAGGCACACGCAGCAGCAATTTATAATCAAATCAAAATGGTTTATATGTAATTGGTCCCCAGTAGGTCCTGAAGGCACAAGGAAGTTATATGAAAAAGTGGTCCAAATGCCCATGGTCCCTGCTCCTGCTACACAGCCTTCTATCTTCCAATCTGCACCTATGGCGTTGGAAAGAGTTCCCTACAATTTGTTAACACAAAGAGAATACTTGGGCTCAGTTTGCAGGTGGTTATACATAAAATGCAGGCACCACTCAAAAGTGGACAGCTGTAGCACTACAACCCCTTTTTGGGACATTTCTGAAGAACATTGATGAAAAACAAAATTACCAGTGGGCAGAACTAAGAGCAGCACACCTGACTGTTCACTTTGCTTGGAAAAAGATACAGGCACATGTGCCTATATACTGATTCATCGACTGTAAGCAATGATGTGGCTGGATATTCAGGGCTTAGAAATATGTGATGAGAACATTTGGGGATTTCATATGGGCTCATGAACAAAGGGTTCATAGTGGCAGGGTTGAAAGTTATGCATGGTTTCAGAAACATGGACTTCCTCATCATGGCCAACCTGGCTATGACAACAGCAAAGTACCCAATCTGCCAACAGCAGCAGAGATCAACACTATTTTCAAGGGTGATTATTCAGCAACCTGGTGGCAGGTTGATTACACTGGATCACTTCTATCATGGAAGAGGTAGAATTTTTTTCTTACTGTTCTTACTGGAATAGACACTATGCATACAGATTTGCCTTCCTTAAATGCAGTATTTCTACCACAATTACCATCCGTGGACTGACAGAATGCTTAAACCACTGTCATAGTACTCCACACAGCATTGCCTCTGACCAAGAGACTCCCTTCACAACAAAAGTGTGGTAATCTACAATCGAATTCACTGATCTTACCATGTTCCCCAATGTACTGAAGCAGATGACTTCACAGAACAGTAAAGTAGCCCTTTAAAGACTCAGTTAAGTGCTGATGTAGTTTGACTCTATGTTCCCTGCAAATCTCATGTTGAACTGTGATCTTCAGTGTTGGAGGAAGGGCCTAATAGGAGGTAACTGGATCATGGGGATGGATTTTCCTTTTGTTGTTCTTGTGATAGAGAATGAGTTCTCATGAGATCCGGTTGTATAAAATTGTGTAGCACTTCCTCCTTCACTCTCTCAGTCCTGCTCCACCATGGTAAACATACTTACTTCCCCCTTTGCCTTCCACCATGATTGTAAGTTTCCTGAGGCCTCCCAGTCATGCTTCCTGTACAGCCTATGTAACTGTGAGTCAATTAAACCTCTTATCTTCATAAATTACCTAGTCTCTGGTAGCGCTTTATTGCAGTGTTAGAAAAGACTAAAACAAGTGTCAAGTAGCTGGCAATATTTTGCAGGGCTGAGGCAAGGTTCTCCAAAGTGCTCTATATATTCTGAATCAGCTCCAATAGATGCTGTTGCTTCTCCCATAGCCAGCATGCTAGTTCAGGCTGCTATATCAAAGTGCCTTAGACTAGCAGATTCATAAATAACAGAAACATATTTCTGACAGTTCTAGAGGCTGGAAGTCTGCAATGAGGATGCCAGAATGGTCAGATTTTGATAAATGCTTCCTTCCAGATTACGGATGGCTGACTTCTTTTGTATCTTCACATGGTGCAAAGAGAACTAGCTAGCTATTCAGCTTGTTCTTGTAAGAAGACTAATCCCATTCATGAGGACTCAACAAAGCATTGAATAAGTCTTACTTTCTTATTCATTTCTAATAGCATTTTTATTATATATTTATAATATATTCTATAATTTTCTTCATGTTTTACTCAGTTACAGTGAAATTTATGCTCAATATCTTCTGAATATACCCTATTTAATGATAGAGAACAAGAAAGATTAATCAATCTATTTCATATATAAAATATTGTTGTTTATGGAATAATTAATTTTGCTTGATCAATAATTAGTAATGGCATCATCTTTCATGCTCTAACTCTGCTGAAAGAATCAATCATTCATTAATGTGACAAATATATATTCAGGAGCTAGCACAGACCCTTTAAGCATGAACATTGATGCTACTTTCTTTAGCAGACAAAGATAAAATTAAGAAGCAAACATGAGTTCAAAGCTCTATATTGGACAGAGCCTGGAGTACTCTTAGAGGGCAGATCAAATAGTAAAGCTTTGAGATTATGACATGTGAACTCAGCCAGAATAGGTGCCACAAGTACCAAAAGACTGCCATATCTATTTCTCCATAAATCATTTTTAAATTAAGACAAAATTATATGACAAATGTGGAAAATTCAGGATTTTTCTAAAAAGTTTTCCTTAGTGCCTCTTTTCTATGATTTTAATTATCTTATATATTTAGCATTTTATTTTTATGACAATATTTTGATTCATGATGTAAATGAAACCACAACTAATCAATACTCTATGTTTCAAATTACAAAATACCAACTTCTTTCAATAAAAGCATCATGTTTGTGTCAATTTATTTTTCATCACCTAAATTTTGCATCTGTCTGGCTATTGTGTGATGCAACATGACTTCTAAGAATTCTGATGTAGTGATATTGAATAAGAGTACCAACAAGAATGAACTCATTAGGTGGGCACAAGAGAAAAAAGGGTTGTTGTTTTTCACAGAAAAATGAAACATTTTGTACACAGGCAAGTGGGAAAGGCAGGAGGTAAATTTGGCAAATAATTCAGGAACTAGATCTTGATGAGCTTTGCTAAACATGATCAGAGTTTGAGGTTTTATTCTAAGAATAAATTCAGTGAATTGGCTTAAAACTAAAATGACATAGAGCATATTTTGGTGTAGAAATGCACCTGCCAAGAGAGCGAAGAAATGTCTGAGAAAGAATGAAGGCTAGAGGCAAGAATGCAGTAGTGTCTCCTTATCTGTGGTTTTAGTTACTTGTGGTCAACCACAGTCAAATACTGCTACATACAATAAGATATTTCAAGAGAAGAGAGAAAGAGAGAGAGAAACTACATTCACACAACTTGTATTAAAGTATATTGTTATAATTGTTCATTTTATTATTAGTTATTTTTGTGAATCTCTTACTCTGACAAATTTATAAATTAAACTTTATTATAGGTATATATGTATGAGGAAAACATATCATAAAAATCTTTATATGCTATTTGCAGTTTCAGGTATCCACAGATTCGCTGGGGGTCTTGGAATTATCCCCACATAAAAGGAGGAGCTACCGTATGCACCAGTTGACTGTTTTTCTTTTCAAGGCAAGAGAAATTCTTTTTAGACTAGGTATAGTGGAGACAAAGAGAAGTGTATAAATGTGAGAAGAGGTATTTTGAATCAACAATATTTTGCATATGGGCAGGAGAAAAGGAAAAAGGGGAATGAGGTGACATTGACATAAAAAAGAGGGGAAACATTTTCTAATTTGTGAAGCAATTAACGATATATTCATTTAAATACTTGTTGAGTATAAAGTACATCAAAAAGCCAGGGATATGTGATTTGATATATAGGTCTGAAGTTGAGAGCAAAATCTGTGATATTTATATTTGGGAGTCATCAGTATGTGGAAGTTGAGAGAAATATCTATGATGTTTATATTTGGTAGTCATCAGTATGTAAATTAAATATTCTTGTAGTTTACTTTTTAATGCCATGAGTAAACTTAGCAAAAATAACTCGAATAAATCAGCCAGGCTAAAACATGTTCATGTAATTTAGAGGTGAAAAATAATGGAGAAAGCACTACAGACATTTTCATAAAACTTGATTCTGAAGTAGGAGGATGAGACGGACAAATAGTTATACGGTGAATTGTGCTGATAGAAATGCTTTTCATTTCTCCTCCTGGTGCTTGTTTTAGTTCGTTTGGTGAGGTGGTGTTAACGTAAGAGATCTGACATCATGCAGATGTTTATCAGAGGAACTAGTAAAACTGAATGCATTGATGATACTGAAACAAAACACAAGTAAATGTTTTAAAATTCTGAGAAGATATGGAAGTATTAGGGCAGAAGTAGTAACCAGATAAGAGCATGAATATCTACTTTATTATAACAGCGAAGGAAGAGGATGGGCAGCATGGGTATCAGCAGGCATTCACATCTGTCTGGTGAAAGTTTTATTAGGGTCTGCATATTTGGAATAAGTTCAGCTATAAATAGATGTAAAATGTGTGTTGGGGCAAGAGTTTAATCAAGTATATATGATTGAAAATTATCTTCAAGAGAAGTGGAAGGGAGAGTTGATATAATTGAAGTTAACGACTTTAAAGGGTTTTTTTTTTTTTTTGACACCAATCTACGTAATATCACAGCAGCATTTGGAGGCACAACAACATCCACACACACAAAATTATTTGTTAATTGTTGAAGTGCAACTGAAGTATGCTGGACAAGGAAATTAATAAGAAAATGACTGAAGGGATGAACTACTGAAATTAAGATGAATTTAGAAGAAAGTGAGGAGAATGCTGATCCGCAATAAGAGAACTAAGGAATCTATGAACTGGGTGCCCCAGTGAGAAAAATGAATTAAAATTCTAAAAAAAAAAAAAAAAAAAAAGAATGAGTGAGATAGAAGGATAATTAGGCAGTTCCAAGGTTATACTGGCTGCTGACCTAAGCCATAAGTATTTGAAACTCTTAACATCCTTATGGAGAGAAACATCAATATGCAGTCTTTCATTTTCTTTCACCTCATGGTTGCAAATGTGCTGTTTTGGCACAGGTCTTCATATTTGTGCACATATTTAAAACAAGAAGAAAGAGCTCAACAAAAAATCAAGAGAAAAGTGAGAGAGGGGGAGACAGAGAGAGAGAGAAATCACTCTCAGAAACAGCTTATCTTAACCAACTTCTTTGTCTCTACTAGGTAAGAGATTAATTGATGGTGTCAAGGGAAACAACATCCTAATCAAAGTGCTTTTAGTCCTAGACAATTGACATAAAGTTTTATGTACAAAAAAAAGTAACAATTGACAGTACCCTTTATCTCCTCAACTTAATTCCATGTAAGATTTCTGCTTTAACATTTTTGTGGTAGCAACCGGAAGGAACCTAATGTGATGGTGACAAGATCCTTGGAATTATGTCTTCACTAATATGAAGATCCAAGTTTTGGTCATTAACTAAAGGGAAAAGCAGAACAATGGAATCGAGTTTCTTAAAATTAACATCCCATCTCAGAGTGAAGGATCAGTACTTCTTAAGTTTGTTTTCCCACTGCAGTCTTGAGATTCGGGAATGCATTTCCCCAAAAAGATTTTGGAAAAAAAAAGTGTAGCTTTTTTTTCTATTATTAATGCCTACCAAATAGACGTGGAAGCCATTCTTCTCCTGGTTTTCTTGATATATCTACCTCAGTAAAATTATGCTTGTTAGCTCTCTAGAAACTCAAATCTATTATCAGTACTTACAGTTACCTCTTTGAGCTTTTGTATCCTAAGTGTTTGCAGGTCATAAATACACTGAGATTTGTTCTGTATTCTTCATCTCTATATCAAGATGATAAGCAAAAACATAAATAACCCATATATAAATATTTGTAGTTAGAGGATTATGGAGCCTGTTTAGAAAATTAGCATAGAAAAGTAGTAGATTATATCTTCTTTTTATGTTAATTTCTAAATAGCAGCTAGACTTTATGAACTGATGATAATTTAACAATCTAAAGGGTATATGTTTTTCCAATGCATAAACTGTCTGAAATACACTGTCATGTTGCTTGCTTACTCTATTGTATGACACATAGTGTCAAGTGGCATCACCTGAAACTCAAATACTTGAACAAAACTTTATTTCTTCACTGGTTTATTTATTTATTTATTTATTTATTTATTTATTTATTTATTTATTTATTATTATACTTTAAGTTCTAGGGTACTTGTGCATAACGTACAGGTTTGTTACATATGTATACTTGTGCCATGTTGGTGTGCTGTACCCATCAACTTGTCAGCATCCATCAACTCGTCATTTACATCAGGTATAACTCCCAATGCAATCCCTCCCCCCTCCCCCATCCCCATGATAGGCCCTGGTGTGTGATGTTCCCCTTCCCAAGTCCAAGTGATCTCATTGTTCAGTTCCCACCTATGAGTGAGAACATGCAGTGTTTGGTTTTCTCTTCTTGTGATAGTTTGCTAAGAATGATGGTTTCCAGCTGCATCCATGTCCCTACAAAGGACACAAACTCATCCTTTTTTATGGCTGCATAGTATTCCATGGTGTATATATGCCACATTTTCTTAATCCAGTCTGTCACTGATGGGCATTTGGGTCGATTCCAAGTCTTTGCTATTGTGAATAGTGCCGCAATAAACATACATATGCATGTGTCTTTATAGCAGCATGATTTATAATCCTTTGGGTATATACCCAGTAATGGGATGGCTGGGTCATATGGTACATCTAGTTCTAGATCCTTGAGGAATCACCATACTGTTTTCCATAATGGTTGAACTAGTTTACAATCCCACCAACAGTGTGCAAGTGTTCCTATTTCTCCACATCCTCTCCAGCACCTGTTGTTTCCTGACTTTTTAATGATTGCCATTCTAACTGGTGTGAGATGGTATCTCGTTGTGGGTTTGATTTGCATTTCTCCGATGAGCAGTGATGATGAGCATTTTTTCATGTGTCTGTTGGCTGTATGAATGTCTTCTTTTGAGAAATGTCTGTTAATATCCTTTGCCCACTTTTTGATGGGGTTGTTTGTTTTTTTCTTGTAAATTTGTTTGAGTTCTTTGTAGGTTCTGGATATTAGCCCTTTGTCAGATGAGTAGATTGCAAAAATTTTCTCCCATTCTGTAGGTTGCCTGTTCACTCTGATGGTAGTTTCTTTTGCTGTGCAGAAGCTCTTTAGTTTAATTAGATACCATTTGTCAATTTTGGCTTTTGTTGCTGTTGCTTTTGGTGTTTTAGACATGAAGTCCTCGCCCATGCCTATGTCCTGAATGGTACTACCTAGGTTTTCTTCTAGGGTTTTTATGGTATGAGGTCTAACATTTAAGTCTCTAATCCATCTTGAATTAATTTTCGTATAAGGAGTAAGGAAAGGATCCAGTTTCAGCTTTCTACTTATGGCTAGCCAATTTTCCCAACACCATTTATTAAATAGGGAATCCTTTCCCCATTTCTTGTTTTTGTCAGGTTTGTCAAAGATCAGATGGCTGTAGATGTGTGGTATTATTTCTGGGGACTCTGTTCTGTTCCATTGGTCTATATCTCTGTTTTGGTACCAGTACCATGCTGTTTTGGTTACTGTAGCCTTGTAGTATAGTTTGAAGTCTGGTATCGTGATACCTCCAGGGCAGGCCAACATTCAAATTCACTGGTTTCTTAGTGCAGTTCATCTGACTATTAACTTCACTGAACACAAATATCAATCTATCATTAAAGATTATTTTACAAATCTGGGCATGGTGGTTCACACTTGTAATTCTAGCATTTTTGGAAACCCAGGCAAAGGATAATGTGGGAGGATCACCTGAGGCAAGGAATTCGAGATCAGCTTGGGAAATATAGAGAGACCTTGTCTCTTAAAACACACACACACACACACACACACACACACACACACACACACACACAAAATAGCCGGGTGTAATGGCAAATGGCTGTAGTCCCAGATACTCGGGAGGCTGAAGTGGGAGGATTCCTTGAGCCTAGGAGGTTGAGGCTGCAGTGGGCCATTTTTGTGCCACTGCACTACAGCCTGGGGAAGAGAAACTCTCTCTCTCTCTCTCTTCTCTCTCTCTCTCATACACACACACACACACACACACACACACACACACAGAGACTTTTATGGGTCTATTTCTTGTTATTTTAGCTTGTTAAATATTGATAATACTAAACAAAGTAACAACAATGAAAATAATAACAGTAACATGAAAGTAAAAGAAAGTTATTACTGGGTTCTGCACTACTTCAAGCAGAGCATTTTATGATGATTCCTTGTTCCATTATTATATTCTGAGTTGAAAGTAAGAAACTGACATATAGTGAGAACCTTCTTTTCAGTTTCTGTCAATTTGAAAATCTTGGAATCCCTGCTTCCTGGTTAGCCTTGGTGGCACTCTTATCCAGACAGATGCTCCTGGTGATTAGGGGAGCTACCATGGTTTGATAATCTGCCAAGAACAACTAAAGTTGCATGCACCACAATGTAGGAGCTTTCTCCTAGATCACACACCCATGTTCACACTTCTCAATGGGCTGAAAAGAGCTTGGAAGACCTCATGAATTGTGTGAATCTATAATTCTTAAGTAAACCTGTGTGCCCCTTGGGGAAATCATATTTGTCATCTTGCTTCAAATGTGCATAGACACGATGCGTAGTTTCGAGTTTACGCAAAATTATGCAAACATATTTATACCACCTTTTTGTTCTTTTCAGAATTGCAGAATTCTAAACTTTTGACCTTCTTTCCCTGGTTACTACTAGTTCAAATGGTATGTAGTTCAGTTACAATTTACGAGCTGACTGTTTCTTACATGTAAAATAAATGCATAGAGTAAAACTAAAGGCATTCACAGTTTACAAAGCAATTTTGCATAAGTTGCATCACAGGTGTTACTGTTACTCTGAAATATAAAATTAATAAATATATCTAATAACTATGAAGCTTCTGTTAAAATGCTAATGATAGAATATTATTAATCTATAATAATAATATTATAGATAATAATAGTCTTTTATCTTTCATGTATTTTTGACCTTAGGAGAAAAAGGATGTCTCATAACTTTTGAATCCATAAAACAATTTTTTACACAATATATATACATTAAGTTTCTTCATGTTTGATTTATATTTAGTCATGTATTAATAAACCATGATATATATGCATTTTAAGAAGAAAGCTTAATATGTTCAAAATTGTTAAAGATTATATTTATACATATTTAGATTTGTTTAATGAATTTATTACCAAATGAATGGTGTTCATCTCGACAATGATAACAAATATTTCTAATATAAAATTCCTAATTGTATTGCTAAAAAAATGAATTTGTAGAGATTTCACATAGACAAGTTGCACATTTCAGGGGTCCAGCAAATCCAATTGATTGTGAGTAAACCCATCTTACAAGGTGTCTACACAGCATTTAATCTTCTCCTGTCAAATATATTTTAATTATTTTGAGGTTGAGTTTTTTGAGATTTAAACTTATTCTCTTTTAATTTTATTTTGTTATATCTAGCTAAAAGGTTCTCAAATATATAGCTTTTTTAAAAAATCACATATTTGATGGAGTTTCAGATACACTGTTTTCTTCTTGGTGTATTTATTTTATAATACCCTCATATAAAAAGCCAAATAAATGCTAAAATTTGGCGGCTTTTTTTTTTTTTTTTTCTGCAAAGCAGCAGATAGCAAATACTTTCAGCTTTGGGGCCATATGGTCTCTGTTGCTACTACTCAACTCTGTCATACAAATATAGCTAAATATAATCTCTCTCTCTCTCTCTCTCTCTGTGTGTATATATATACACACACACACACACTAGAGTGGCTTTTCTTTCAATAAAACTTTATTTGCAAAACAGATGTAGAACTAGGTTAGGCCTCCAGGCTGCAGTTTGCTTCCTCCTGTACTAGCTCATTCAACATAACAGTGTCTTGCCTCTGAGTCTCAAATCAGGAACTTCAAAGACTACTTCTTTTCAGAGCCACAAACTCCAATATGAAAATTGTATGTTTGATTTTATGCAACACAGGTATAGGTTGACACTTTATACTACGTAACCCTCACATTATAAAGCGTTCCTTTCAAATTTTCTTAATGTCTAAAGTACAAGCCTTATTTTGGAGTTAACCATGTTAAAAGTGTTGCAGCATCCTGGAGTGGATGGAACTGACGGGACACGTTACAGGAGTAACTTTTCATATAATGCCCTAGGGTTATCCGTGGGAAGGTGGTAATGGATGAATTTCCAAATATTGGTGGGAGACAGCACATCACAGGAGAAGTAAATTGTTCTTGGCACCTGGACTGTTTACCTCCCTGACTGGGAGAATCATTGCAGTAGTAATGCTTTTCCAGCAGCCAGGTTGAAACTTCAGAGGGCTGCAGCAGCTGGTGATTACACTCAGCTGTGAGAAACTAAAAACTTGTTCATCACTGGCTTAAACAATTATGGGCTTATTTTTCTTCAGACAATTAGAAGGCTAAAATTATTTCAAGGACTCATGTTAGGGCTGAGATTTCTGGCATTTTTTTGGCCTTCCCCTTAGCTGCCTACTGCTCAAGTTGTTTCTGCACCAGCCATCAAGATTACATTCTAAGCTGGAAGAAAGGGTGACTGTCAGGGAGCAGGAATGTGCTTACATTAAGAAGGAAGTTTTTACCATATTTTTACATTGCCAAATCTGTGTCACATATCCTTGCATAAGACATTGCAAAATGTGTGGCTAGGCCTATTGCATGGACTCTGCTATAAAGGAAGATGATTCAATTAACCAGGAATTGGTAAGGCACCCAAAAATGTCTGCTTAACGTATAAGAATACATGGAGAGTGCAACTTCCTCTCCACATGCAACATGGAGACCTATCCAGGTTGAAGGACAAGTTTCTTTTCTATCACTTCCTTTCTTCTCCTTCTCCTCCTTCTTCTTTCACATCTTTAGATAAGGAGATATTTTCAAGCTTAAAGGCAAAGACATCAACCATAGTAAGAAAGCTCTGCATAACTGATTATATAGAATAGTACTATATATGTGTGACATAAACATTCAAAAATTTGTAAATTAAATTAAAAGTAAAATGACCTCAGTAATACTCAGATTACTTAGCAAGAAAAAATCAAATTCATGTCCATCATGGCAATATATATTATAATGTTCTTAGAAAAATAACAACAACAACAAAGTAAGTACAATGGAAAAAATTTTCTTGCAATTAGAGAAAAAAGTCACAATAAAGTTATTCATGAAACTTGATGTAGTTATTATATCATCTGAGGGCTGGACTTGGTAGCTCACACCTGTAATACCAGTGCTTTGGGAGGCCAAAGTGAGAAGATTGTTTGAGTTCAAGAGTTGGAGACCAGCTTGGACAAGATAGTGAGTCTCCTTCTCTACAAAAAATAATTTTTAAAAATTCTTATCGTAACAGCTATTATATTGACAGTCACATAATTAAGATTGAATAAATACATACAGGTATGTCCCCTATATTGTTTTTATTCAACGTTTTGTTGCAAAATTTGTAACCTATGCAACTAGCCATGAAAAGCAAATAAAAGGAAGGAAAAAAATCCAAGAGAATAAAATGAATACCAACATTTTGTCAGGCAACTAAATAAGTAGAGTTTTTTGTTTTTTAGGTCAATATTGCAGCTGCTATGACATTTTAACCGTTATAAATTTGCATATGTAAAGTTGCAGTTATCTTTACGTTTTTCTTTGGTGAAAATTTCTGAACCAAGCCAATATCTGAAGTATCATACATTTAATCTAGATATTCTATGACTTTTTCAATTCCAGTTTACAATATCATTCCATCAGTCCCATTTATAATGGACATGTGTGTTTGATCTATTCTGTGGCCCTTCGATGTCAGTTCTAAATATGAAGAAATTGTGAGGACAAATTCATATTGGTGATGAGAAAGAAATAATCTTTCTTTCTTTCCTTCCTTCCTTCCTTCCTTCCTTCCTTCCTTCCTTCCTTCCTTCCTTCCTTCCTTCCTTCCTTCCTTCCTTCCTCTCTCTCTCTTTCTCTCTCGCTCTCTCTCAAACAAGCTCTCTGCTTGTTTGTATGCCCCTGACTTCTGCTGGTGTCCAGCAACAATTATCACACTTCTGGTTTGCTTCTTTTTCCATATACTTACTACTGTTTCCACACTCATCATAACTCTAAGACCTATGTTGATTCCATTTTACTGAAGGTTTAGTTGAATTTTTTCTCATGGTGATAATGCACATCACTTCTCATAATATTACAAGGAATTCACAGAATTTTGGTGATTGTTCTTTATCTTTACATTCTTTTTTTTTCTGGTTCACACATTCATACTTTTTGTTTACTTGTTCTGATATTCAGTGAATCGCATCCTATGTTGCTTTACTATAAATTGCACATGTATTTATTGAGAGCATATAACACCACAAAAATATGTATTTTACCTGCAAATTGATGTTTTCTTTCTGCAAACTGAAGTCTGGGCAGAAAATAATTTTTCTTTAGACATTTACATGTATTTATTTCAGTAATCTATATTTTACCAGTGCTGTTAAATCTAATGGCTGCTCAATATTTGCTGTCTGAAAGATTTTGTTGCGCACTGTGAAGTTTCATGATGATGATAGGGTTGGGTACTGGTCTCTTTGTAGGGTTGATTCTGAGAAACACTGGCAGTTCTGCGGTGGGTTCTTATGTTGCTTCTTTAATATTTTCCTTTGTTTCATTCTCTGTGTCTCTCCTTTGGCACTCCCCTGAGCTTTAAATTGCATCTCTTGATTGAACCTTTAATTTTAGGTTTTCTTTCATACTGTTAAAGCCTGTGTTTGTTAATCTTCCTCTATTTCCTGAAGGTCGTCTTGTTCATTATTTCCAAAATTTAATGGAATTTTTAATGTGACCATATTTTATATATTTGTAGCTTCTTTTTTCTCATTTCATTTTACATACTTTTGTTTTTATTTCTTAGTTTCAACATCTTTCATTTCTCTAAAAAAGAGTAGCGCTGATATATTTAAGGTTTCACTTAGCTTCTAGGATTCCCTCTTTTTTTAACCATAGTATTTTTTCTTTGGTCTTAATTTATCTTTCACACAGAAGCTTTCCCAGATATTGGGGACTCTTTGCTATCCACCTGATATTAAGTAGGACATACTAATGTGACAACGGGAGAGTTTTTGTTGTTGAGAATTCTCATATTTCAGTGTTAGTATCTCTTGGTTGTGCAGCATTTAGCTTTTTCAGAGAGAAACCTTTCTGTATTCTACACGGTAAGTGTAGGGCTGGCTGTCATTGCCCTAAAAATCAAGTGGTAGAAGGAAGCTTGAGTCATTACAGTTTAATGTTTACATCTCCATTTAATGTGCTTGCTTACTATAATAATTTATTACCTTGCCAAACATCAGTCACTGACATATTGGAAACTTGAACCTGTCTTGTCAAATTATTCTGGAGAGGAAACCGCCCATTTCTTATTTAGGTGGAGAAACTGGCTCTATGGAAAGAGTGGAACTGCAGAATTTAAATCCTTCTGATGTATGTTTTCAGATAGACTCCTGGTTTTTACTTTCACATTTTAACCTTGGGATCAACAGTAAAGGGTCCTGCCAATTTCTCATATTTTGGGGCATTTTAATACCTAAATTAGCTTTCTGCTCATTTACACCTCCTCTGCAGACACATATAGAAAGCTATCTATTCTTCATTAAGTTAATTAAAAGACATAAAACGAAAGCTATCTATTCTTTGTTAAGTCATTCATTTTCAATATTTTACAGATAAATCATCATAACATTTTATCATCAAATATATTTTGTTTGCTCGAGAGTGTTTTTTAAAAAATTTAATGATATTTTGCAGAAATTTAGATAAATTAGGCAGATATAATGTATTAGTCAATTTTCAAATGCTGCTAATAAAAACATACCCGAGACTGGGTAATTTATGAAGGAAAGAGATTTAATTGACTTACAGTTCAGCATGGCTGGGGGACCTCAAGAAACTTACAATCACGGCAAAAGAAGAAGCAAACACATCCTTCAGCAAGAAGGAGAAGTGCCAAGCCAAAGGAGGAAAAGCCCCTTATTAAACCATAAGATCTTGTGAGAACTCACTATCACTAGAACTGCATGAGAGTAACCGCCCCCATGATTGAATCATTTCCCACCCGTTCCCTCCCAGGACACATGAGGATAATGTGAACCACCATTCACGATGAGATTTTGGTGGGGACATAGCCAAATAATATCAGATAAGTTCGACTTTTAGATCAGCCATGTTTAACTAGATATCTCCCAAATCAATATAATACATCTTTTGCCTATGAGTAAGAAATGGCATTTTTCAGTATATTACATTACCATGAAAATTTTGGTCTTTAATATAAAAGTTTGCCTCTATTTCTTTCACCTTCTATTAGTACCATATATTTTAATATCATAATTTTATGTCATTTTTAATATATGAAAATACAGCTTCACTGTAAATAAGTGTTCTTAAATGCTTTTTAAACTCATCTCCTGCATCGTTTATTGATTTAAGAAATATTATGTTAGTCCATTAGAACTGCTAGACCAACAATACAAAAAATTACATAGGTTATAAACAATGTCCATTTATTTCTTATTCTTCTGGAAGCTGGGAAGTTCAAGAGCGAGGCACTGGCAGCAGTAGTGCCTGGTAAGGACTCACGTTCTCACAGATGGCTCCTTTCACTGTGTTCTCATATGGTAAAATGGACAAACAAACCAGTTTCCTTGGGCTTCTTTTGTAAGGACCTTACTCCCATTTCTGAGGGCTTCATTCTCAGGGTTCAGGTTAGGATCAGATCTGGGTTACTCAAATTCTACACATTCCAAAAAAGACCTGTCTGTCTTCAGAACTGTGGTCCTCAGCCAGCTGCTAAAATATAACGTTTAGCCGTGCACGGTGGCTCACGCCTGTAATCCCAGCACTTTGGGAGGCCGAGGCGGGTGGATCACGAGGTCAGGAGACCATCTTGGCAAACACGGTGAAACCCCGTCTCTACTAAAAAATACAAAAAAAAAATTAGCCGGGCGAGGTGGCAGGCGCCTGTAGTCCCAGCTTCTCGGGAGGCTGAGACAGGAGAATGGTGTGAACCCGGGAGGTGCAGGAGCTTGCAGTGAGCGGAGATCGTGCCACTGCACTCCAGCCTGGGCGACAGAGCGAGACTCCGTCTCAGAAAAAAAAAAAAAAAAAAAAAAAAAAAGATAACGTTTAAACTATTATAAGTTATGCTCTATACCAAAGGCCTTGTGCAATGCTATATTTATGGCAAACAGCCTGTTCTTTTATGCCTGAGGACTTGATCCATGCTATATGTGTTTGAGCAGACAATTCTATGCAAACAGTGTGACTTATGGTGAACAATTGTTTTTCTCTTGGCTTGTGGAAGGTTCTGAAATATGGGTACCTGTGGTAAGTCATGCAGGTGCTGCATGCCTATGTGATTGAATGAAAACTCTGTAGACCAAAGCTTGGTTGAGCTTCCCTTGCACGTGTTATCACACCTTGTTGGTGGGAGAATGAAATGCAACCCGATGTGACTCCACTGGGAGAGGACACTGTGTCTTTGCTCTTTCTGTTGTTATAACAAAATTCCTTAGATTGGGTAATTTATAAACAACAAAAAATTATTGTTCGCAGTTATGGGGGTTAGAAAGTTCAAGATCCAAGTGCCAGAAAATTTAGTGTGTCATGCAGGCCCATTTCTCATAGACAATTCCTTCTATGTATCCTCACATGGTGGGAAAAACAAAGAAGTTCTCTAGAACTTTTTTTTTTTTTTTTTTTAATAAGGACATGAATCTGATTTATGAGGGCAGAGCCCCATAACCTAATTATCTCCCAAAGACTCCATTGCTTAACATTGTTTTGGCAGTTAGGTTTTTATACACAAATTATTTTTTTGGAGGGTCACAAACATTCAGATTGTAAAAATCTAGAACCTTGTACCTGATTTCTCTGTGACTTTACCCTATAAATCTTTTCCCTTTGCAGATTTTAATCTGAATCCTTTCACTGCAACAAACATCAATGAGTATAATAGTTTATTCTGAGTTCTTTGAGTCCTTCTAGTGAATTATTGAATCTAATTGTTGTCTTAGGAACCACCAATGCACACACAAACACATACACACAGTGATATATATTTACACATATATATTAGGTTGGTGCAAAGGTAATTGCAATCTTTGCTATTAAAAGTAATGGCAAATCCTGCAGTTACTTTTGCACCAATCCAATACTTACATGCAGCAATATATAGACATATATATATTTTTATACACATATGTACAGTTACAGCAATTCTTATGTCAGAAATGTGTATCATTTGAAATTTTTTCTCAGTCTTTGAAATAAATTTTTGTCTTAAAATAATACAAGCTGGTCTGAGTGCAGTGGTGTTTACAACTAATTGATCACAACCAGTTACAGATTTATTTGTTCCTTTACTATTCTCACTGTTTCATTCTACTTACCTTTGAAAAAATAATAAAGATAAGTCAATAAATAAAATGAAATGATATTTCTTGATAAGAATCTCTAATTTTAATAGAGTAAAATATATAAATGTTTATTATGAGTTTACCTGTGTTTTTGACAAATATTCTTTACCAATTTAAGATATTGAAGATACTGCTTATGGAATCTTCTAAAACCTATAAATTTTACTTTTAAGTTTAGGCCTATTATACATATGAAATTAATTTTTTGCCTCATGAGAGAAAGAAGTTAGGCAAAACTTTTGTTTTTATACATTCAGCCAATCACTCCAGCAACATTTGTTGAATATACCTTTTTTCCTTTGCTTGGATTGGTGCCTTTATTGAAAAATAGTTGATGATATGTGTGTGTTTCCATTTCTGGATTACTCATTCTGCTTGATTGATCAACTTATTTATTATATATGAATACCAAACCATTTTGATGAATATAACTTTGTAGCAAGCCTGGTAAGCAAGTGATGTATATGCTCAAATTTTGTATTTGATTTTGCTTTAAAAAATAATTAAAGCACTTCTAGATTACTTAGATTTTCTTATAAGTTCTACTATACATTATTGGAATATTTTTATATTTTCTTCAATGTTTTATACTTTTTATACTACATATTTTGTTGATGTTTTACCAAATTTATGTGTAAGCATTTTATTCCTTAATGCTATCAGAGATTTTTTCTTCTCCTAATATGTGTATATATATATGTTTGTTTTTGAGATGGAATCTCACTCTTTTACCCAGGCTGGAGTGCAGTGGTGTGATCTTGGCTCACTGCAACCTCCACCCCCTGGGTTCAAGAGATTTTCCTGCCTCAGCCTCCTGAGTAGCGGGGATTACAAGCGCATGCCACCACGCCCAGCTAATTTTTGTGTGTGTGTGTGTATATATATATATATATATACATGTGTATGTGTGTGTGTATATATATATGTGTGTATGTGTGTGTGTGTGTATGTGCATTTAGTAGAGATAGGGTTTCCCCTTATTGGTCAGGCTGGTATCAAACTCCTGACCTCAGATGATCCACCCGTCTCAGCCTCCCAAAGTGCTGGTATTACAGGCACGAGCCACTGCACCCGGTCAATATATGTTTTTTAAATTAAACTTTTATTTTGTAATAATTGTAAATTCATTGCAGTTGTGAGAAATAATATACAGAGATCTTAAATATACGTTAACAGTTATTCTAATAGTAACATCCTGAAAACTATAACAATATTTAGAATATAGCACATAATTAGGATATTGGCTTGATAAAATCAAGATACAGAGCATTTCCATCACAACGATGGCCCCCATGCTGCTCTTTTCAAGTGTTTGGATATTTTAATTTTAGCTTTTTTATTGATTTCTAGTTTAGTTCCATTGTGATTAGACAATACACTTTGCTTAATTCCAACATATCTAAATCTGTTAAGTTTTTTTAGTAGAGTTTTGTTTTATAGCCCAAGATGTTGCATATCTTGGCATACAGTGGTTGGCACTTGAAAAAGATGTTTATGCTATTGTTGCCTGGGGCGTTTGATAAATGTCAATTAGATGCTGTTGGTTGGTGAAGTCATGGAGTTATAAATTATTACTGATTTTTATTTAGTTGCTCCATTAATTGTCTATAGAGGAAGATATTTAAGCCTCCAACTGTAATCGTGAGTTTGTTTTTATTTCTGTCAGTTCTATATGCTTGGCTTCTAATATTGTATAGCTTGCTTGCTTATTGCATGTACATTTAGGTCATCTTGGTGGATTGACCTATTTATCATTATGCACACACACATACATATAATCAGATAAAGTAGACGTCATATATATATATATATATATATATAGCCACACTTTTTTCCTTCACCATTTATATGTCTTTTTGACAGTTTTACTTCCATCCTTCCGCTTTTATCATACTTGAAGTGAATTTTCTGTAGACAGCATATAGTTGAGGTGTACTTTTTCTTTGTCAACCTGTCTTTTGTTTGCTTCATTTTCCATTTACACATAGTGTAATTTTTGATGTTAGAGCTTGTATTTGTCTTTTGTTTTCATTGTCATTCTCTTTAAAAAATTTCTCTTTCATTTTTCTTTATACTGGCTACATGGATTTTTAATAGGGAATTTATTTAATCTGCAGAGTCTATTAACCCAAAATATGTAAATAATGCTTATTAAATTATTTGGACTTATACAATATTTTATACAAGGATATCTCAATAATATTATAAAAATATCATACCGACATAGCATAGATAGGCACAAATCTTCTTAGTTTTTTATTTTAGGTAGCTATTCAATTAATTATTGTATTCTAAAATGATAATAGTTGATATTTGCATAATTTGCATATTTTTCTTCATCATCTCTGCAAATACTATACATTTTTATTCCTTTATGTCAACTTTAAGTAAAACATAACAACATAAGAAAGTAAGTAGAAATATGACTTCCCAAACATCTCAAAGTGACTCAGAATCTGGACATAAGACAGGAATCCTGTCTCCTAGACTAGTCAATACCACACCGCATTGTACTCAGAGGAATTATATAATGTTGTTTGGCACAAAACACATCTAAAACTTAGCTCTTAAATTATTTCAATAACTTTTTAAACAAATTAAACATCTAACAAACTTTGAATTAGAGTGTTTTAAAATCTCATTTGCAATCATGAGTTCTTCCATATTTTTTTTAAAGAACACGTTGATAAATTATTCAAGGGAAAAACAGATTGAAGTTAGTAAAATCTTTGTTGTTTCTATTACTGTTCTAAGTAATTGAAATGAATCTCTTCTTTAATTCCTCATTTCATGCTCTTCTTTAATGCTCATTTCAGCGTTTCTCATTTGGAATAATTGAATTTCTGACATGGGAAATATATGCAATAGGTGAAAAGTAAATAATTCATCTTATATTATCTTTTCTACAACCGGATACATTTTCCATCAGAAAAGAAGAGGAGAAAGATGAAGAAGATGAAGATAAGGAAGAAGAAGAAGAAGAAGAAGAAGAAGAAGAAGAAGAAGAAGAAGAAGAAGAAGAAGAAGCAGCGAAATCACCATTCAAAATATCTTCAAGTTGGGCAATTTTTTTTTCCCTGTTCCTTCCAGGAAGTGAAAAAACTCCATACTTGCTCAGTGACCAGGCTAATATATAGCTTTTTTATTCCTTTTTAAAAATCAGAATGATATTTTCTGTAAGTAGTTTATTGTATTGAAATAAACTATTTGAACATTACATTTATTTCTGTTCTTTTTACATTCTCATTTGTGCAGTGCACAGAGGGATCCCTCGGACTTTGCAGCCAATTCAACAAGGCAAGTCTGGTTTATGGTACTATGTGATGTGAAATCAATATGTGTAGTAATAAAAGTGTGTACACATTCAAAGTGTGTATATGTGTGTGCTCGTGTGTGTATGTGTGTGTTGAGTGCTCCTTACGATAACTAACTTTTTAAAAAGAATTTTAAAAAGCATGTGTCTGTATGATAATCATTTTCTTTGATTTATCTAAAAAACGTGTTTCAATTTTCTCTCCCAGACTTATAAGAGAAACGTAGTTGCATTGAGTTTGTCTGGATAAGAACTTAAATAATTGACAAGGTGATTATGAGGTTTTCAACTAAAGGCTCAACACCTAAGACCTACATTTTCCATAATCAAAGATCGAATCTTTTGAAATTTATATACAGGAATTCCCAGTATCTACCCAGAGAGTACGTCTTACTTCTGCTACTAATCCCATGATATCTATGGCTGACAGATTACAGAAGTCAAAGATTTAAAGTGTAAATTAATAAATAACAACACTCAGAGGTTTTGAAGCATCCTATTGAGACTAACATCTTTAGCATCACCTGGAGATGTGTTAAAATGTAAATTCTCAGGCCTCACATGATACCAGATAAATCCTAAGATCTGGTAGTAAGCTCCAGGAGTTTCTCTTAATAAGTAATACAGATGATTCTGATGCACACATAAGTTTTCTAATCGCTACTCTATTTGATAAATAGATTAGTTATTTCCTGGTAAAAAAAAAATGTTAGTTTAGGTGATCATAGAATAGCTGTATTTTTTTGTAAACATCTCACTTAGCAAATTATATAAAATTTTCAATTACCAGTAGTTCATTGTATTTATAACGTACGGTATTACAAAATTGTCCTTGAATTTTAGATCGTTTTCATTTTCTTATCTACACCTAATTCAAGCCTTTGCCAGTGCTCCTGGCATTCTCTTCTGTTTTAATTTTCCTCTATTGCTTATTATTGTAAACTTCATCCCACACCAAGTTTACATATTTTTACCACTCTATGTACTGGTATAATCTTCAGATCTTCATAGATGCTTCAGAACAAGTTATATTTTCAGTTGTCAGTTTTCAAGACTTTTGGTTTTATCTTTCCTGCCCTCTCCTCTCAAGTTGGATTACATTGCTTTTTAAGAAGAGACAGGTACTCAAAGCATGCCTGCCTAAGGCTACTGTCATTTCCTTCACCAGGAAAATGATACCATCCAAAGTTTTAAACAGCTCAAGACTTTATTTCCTCTTTTTTTATACATTTTCAATCAAATAAATATATTTAGAAGCTTAAAAATATTTCTCTAGGAAAGTTTTAAACAGCCGAAGAAAAGACTGGATCTGGAATCAGAGACTTGTTTCAAATTCTAACTTGGGCAATGATTAATTATATTGCCTTAGGAAAATCAGTGAACATTTCTGGGACTCCGTTTCTTTATATGTAAAATGGAATAATCATTTCTGACTTTCTTGTTTGTGTGAGGTTTAAGATAAGTTTAGATGAAGCATCCAACTCTAGATATCAGACATGGCTCTTGACAGAAATCAAGACATGGTCACTCTGTGTGCATACAGCTCTGGGAGAAAAACTACAAAATTAACAGAAGAGTCCCTTAGGCTATATGCTATCATAGATAAGCATTTCTTTTCACGCTGATTACCAAATGATACGCTATTTTTCCATGAATACTTTTAGCTAAAATAATATTCTAAAAATAGCTTGGTATACAGATGTGTGAGGAAAAAATGAAAATCCCTTTACAATATGAATTATTGCAATATTTGCCCACATCACTTACACACAAATTGCCAAATATAAAGTTGTGAATTTGGTTCATCATAATAAAGACACACTGAGTATTTACCCTAAGAGATATATGCTATTTCATTTTAGTTTCAAAATGAACCTACTAATAGCATTTTTGCACCAGTTTTACAGATAAGAAAACAGAATCACAGAGATGTTAAGCAGTTTTTTTATGGACACAATTAACAATGTTCAGCCAGGATTGGAATGCTAGTCGCTGGTCTCTGAAATGTCTCCTTAAAGCAAGGTACTCGGTTACATCTCTAATAGAAATGTACCTGAATTAATCAATTTAGTTACAAATGCTGTCTCTGTTGTGATTTGTAAACATAGAAACAATGGGACCTTCGGTATACCACCTTCTTACAATATCCTAGAGAGAAACTGCTGAATGTTAAACCAACACACACACCTAGTGGAATCCATCAGACACAGGACCAGATTAAGGCAACTTGAGATGAGAGGGAACATCTTTGTTTCTTTAGCATTTTCATACTGATTTGTGAGCAGTGATCACTGAATTAGAGTACCTGTGGTTTGTTGTAAATATCAGTCGATTATAAAACTAGTAGCCACTAAGCAGTTCCAGACCTTGGTGTTCTTGGTTTGTTTTGGGAATGGATATTGAGGGCTATGGCCAACCCTGATATCCAGACTTTTTAAAAATAGCCTTATTGAAATATAATGTATACACTTTGGTTCAACTCTGAAAAAATAATAGATGTTACAGAAAAAGACCCAGGTTTTCTCTAGACTTCTGGCTTAAGGGATTGAAGAAAAGAAGATGTGCTGATTTTCCTCCAAACTGTTTAATCCATTTGCTCAGGAAAGGAAAATAGACAAAGAAATGGGACTGTCTTGTCAGGAGCTATAAATGGACTATTTGGCTGCAGTTTCTTATTTTAAAGTCTCTTAGGAATCTGCTAACAGACAGCAGGACATTGATAAACCCGAATAAAAAGTAACCCAATGACATTTTTTTCAAATTTACTTTCTGCCTTAAGTTTTGCTTTCCTTATGGTATATCAACTCTGACATCAATGTCTTTTCTTATGAACGTATCTCTGCATTAGCACTTCAAGGTCTGTGGCAGAATATAGCTTCATGTTAATTTATGGGTCTGAGCACTCTTTGGAAATTGCTATCATTTCCAAACCAGTTTAAAATGCCTGTGTGACATTTTCCATGAGACGACTGACACTGGAATCAGCCTGATTGATTTGGGGGAGAGAATAGATGTGGTGTCACATTCCAAGCTGGTTTAGAAAAGGGAACAGGCAATTTAAAATAGCATAGTCGAAAGACTGGAAGTCCAAGAGCTGAGTCCCACTTTCATATATGCTTTTTAACCTGTGTGGCTGCAGTCAGTTCAATATCTTTACATGCAATAACAGCTAAGAAATATAAATGCAAGTAACAACAATAAGTATACAACAATAAACAACCACTCTCCCTGGAAAGTAATTTATTACATCTTAAAGAGAAAGTAAACTAAACATTGGCAAATACTTCCCATTTATTTTCATTTCCCACCAAGTCTTCCTTATTCACTGATTCTTCAATAGTACCTATCCTCATACCCTTCAAGATAATGTTGACATGTTCTAAATAAAGGTTTGCCATTTTGCAGTTTTTTTTGCAGTTTCTAAACATTAACATTTGCCTCCTGGAACATCGTGTAAGAAGATATGCTCGCATCTTGCTATAACTATGTCCTCAGGGTCCTTGTATTTGAGCAGCCTTATAAGATTTACAACAAGGTCCTTTGGCATAACAGGACTTGGCTATGATTCAAGATGGATTTGCCTTACAACAGAATAGCTTCTGGAGTGTCAGAAGAGGATTTCAAAGCATTTTTAGAGGCATTTATTTATTTGTTATCATGACTTCAGTTTTATAGACCTAGAAACGATACTGTATATTATTTTCTGGAGGTTAAATATTTTTGTCCATGTATTTTCATTTGTGTGACAAGACCCCTGTCCTCTTTCACATTTCTAATATTCATGGTAAGTCGTGTTACATTCTGAACTATTTTTCACATCTTTGAGTTACTGATTCTGTTTGGTTATACTTCTAATTAATAGATAACCTATGAGATTCTTCAATTCTCAGCTACCAAGAGGGTGTCCAACAATTCAATTCAATTC
This sequence comes from Piliocolobus tephrosceles, assembly GCF_002776525.5. NCBI lineage: Eukaryota > Metazoa > Chordata > Mammalia > Primates > Cercopithecidae > Piliocolobus > Piliocolobus tephrosceles. Next base: position 24,465,955 of record NC_045437.1, read on the forward strand.
TGACATTAAATACACCGTAAGTTTTAGGGCTCTGTCCTTCAAGACTGCCTACACTTCAGATATCAGTTGAAATGGGATGCCAATGCTGCCCACATTTCTGCCAGGCTGGCAGACACACACATACACACACAAAGTTAGGGGTCCCCATAATTTCTCCCTCAAGTTTGATATTTCACCAGAACAGCCCACATAATTCAGGGAAACACTTTACGTGTGTTTGTTGGTTTATTATAAAGAATGTTTTATAAGATAACAGGATACATCTTTGATAATATTTGAAAAGAACTCTCTATAAATAAGAAAAAGTTTTCTTATATCAAGTAAATCTAATTTGATATTACCTATTCATTTTCATAGAAGAATTCCAAATTACATATTTAAACACTTTAAAGTCAACTCCAAGGAATGTACTGATTTTGGGGGCATTTTCCTTCTCTATGATTTCATTTATCTATTTATCTAATGGTAACTGTCCCGACCCGCGGGACAGTCGAACGGGCCCTGGAAGGGGGAGTGGGAATTGAGGAGACAAGAAAACACGAGAAATGGAGACAAGACAAATAGCCTGATCAAGTCTCGTTTAATAATGGTAGTGCGATGCCTTATATAGGCTGGCAGGGGGAGAGGTTGGGCCAGGGCGGTGACGGGGGGCCGGGTCTTCTCAAATTACAATTGCGCATGCGCCGTGGGTTTGTAATTTTCCCGGGCGCTGGATTGCACCTGCGCCTTAGGCTGCATATCTTTCTGGGCGCGAAAAGGTCGGCGCGCGCGGGAAAGGTTTGGGCGCGCGCGGGAAAGGTTTGGGCGCGCGCGGGAAAGGTTTAGGCCCCCGCGGGAAAGGTTTTAGGCGCGCGCGGGAACAGGTTATAATGAAGAACCCGGAAATGTGCCATTTTGTCTCCGCTTTGCGGAGATCAAGCAACAGAGGTCGGCTAACTCCAGGCCTTATGGCTCCGGACAGGTAACTATCATTTCTTTTGGCTTATTTAAACATCAAAAATCTGATTAATTCAAGGTGCAGTATCAAGCACTTTATCAAGAATATAAGAAAAACAAAGACATTGAAAGATGCTAATTTTCTAGTATTTCTTTCCCTCTCACTCTGACTTTCCTGTCTTTGCACTGTACCATCCCCCACTTACATTGCTTAGTTTGCCTTTTTTTTGTAAACAATATTATTCTGGTACACTGGTCTCAGGTTTGGGTAAAAAAAAAAAAAAAAAAAAAAAAAATTATCCAGGTGAAATAAGCACTGGAACCAAAGAAGACATCTCACCCCATTGTGATAAAATAAATAGAAAATGAAAATCTCTTTAAAGAAATTTTAAGTAATTAACTTTAAGTAATAAGAACAGAGAAAACCAAGAGTCAGAAAACTCCTATATATTCAAAATACTCCTAACACTTTTTAAAAAAGCTTTCTGAGGCCAGGCGCGGTGGCTCACTCCTGCAATCCCAGCACTTTGGGAGGCTGAGGCGGGCGGATCACGAGGTCAGGAGATCGAGACCATCCTGGCTAACACAGTGAAATCCTGTCTCTACTAAAAATACAAAAAAATTAGCCGGGCGTGGTCGTGGGCACCTGTAGTCCCAGCTACTCGGGAGGCTGAGGCAGGAGAATGGTGTGAACCCGGGAGGCGGAGCTTGCAGTGAGCTGAGATCTTGCCACTGCACTCCAGCCTGGGCGACTGAACGAGACTCCGTCTCAAAAAAAAAAAAAAAAAAAAAAAAAAAACCTTTCTGATTTCTAAACCCTTCTGCAGTTGGAGGTTTCTCAGTCCCTGTAACTTTTTATACATGAGAAAGTGGGTCAAGATCTCTCTGGCACCACAATGACCTTTTTAGACAATTATATCTTCTCTTCTTTTTTCACCAGCTTCGTAACCAAATATACTCCTCCTAGTCATACTCCTGAATTTATTGACACATTGAATAAATTGCATAATGCATTACATTCCTCTTGACCCAACACTTGTTATCTTTTTAAGTGGCTTCACATTTCTGTGGATGTCACAGCCAACATCTGAGGTTTGTTCCTAAATTTTTTTCATCTCAATAACTTTTTCCTCCATGTTAGCTTTGACCATTTCTGGTCAAAAAATCAGAAATTTTACCATCTTTGAAATCACTATTTCAAACATCCCAAAATCCACCTACATAGTCCTCAGCATATGGTTAACTTGCTCATGCACTATTACTGAAACGTTTTTCCCAACTCATCAATATTTCAAACTTCAGTAGTCCTCCTTTCTCTCTGTCAGCCTCTTCCTATCTTAAATCTCCTGCTTACCCACTTTAGCATATTCAGCCTTCCATTTCTCTGCAAATGCCAAGAATATTTCTGGTTCTTTCTGTTTCCATGTCTTTTTGCTGGTTTCTCCTCCTCCGTCAGCCCTGAGTGTTCCATTTACTCTTCCCTCTCTCCTTTCCACCAGAATGACATACAGTCTATTTGCCCATATTTTGAATCTCTTTCTGGAATCGTTTTTCTCATCTTCAGTGTTATTTATCCATCTATCTTCTTAGTATTACCACAATAGTATCTATACCCATCTAAAAATTACAGTGTTAATTCTTGTAGAATCTATACATGTTTAGAATCTCATAAGTTCTTGAGTTTAATGCTATTCTATTCCTATCAAATGACCTTTAGTAAAATTGGTATAAACCAGTTGGTTCCATTTGTAGGTAACTACAAAAAACCTTCATTTTGGTATCCTAATGTCATTAAAAAGAGAATGCTCTGGCCAAAAAAAAAAAAAGAAACCCACTGCAAACAAAATCAATTGTCAAATGACAAGCACTTAGATAACTGGAAGAACCTAAACTAGTAAATCACTTTGAAGGATGGTCTGTCATTATACACTAAGTTACAAATGCATTTACATTTGATCCACCAAGTGCTTTTCTAAATATATACCTTGACAATTTGCCCCCAATATTATGAATATATATATTGACATGTTTATTTACAAGAAAATCCTTCAAATTATAAAATATTGAAATTTTATTATTATTATTATTATACTTTAAGTTCTAGGGCACATATGTACAACATGCAGGTTTGTTACATAGGTAGACATTTGCCATTTTGGTGTGCTGTACCTATTAACTCATCATTTACATTAGATATATATATCCCAATGCTATCTCCCTCTCTCATCCCCCCACCCCATGATAGGCCCCAGTGTGTGATGTTCCCCATCCTGTGTCCAAGTGTTCTCATTGTTCAATTCCTACCTATGAGTGAGAACATGCAGTGTTTGGTTTTCTGTCCTTGTGACAGTTTGCTCAGAATGATGGTGTCCAGCTTCATCCATGTCCCTACAAAGGACATGAACTCATCCTTTTTTATGGCTGCACAGTATTCCATGGTGTATATGTGCCACATTTTCTTAATCCAGTCTATCATTGATGGACATTCAGGTTGGTTCCAAGTCGTTGCTATTGTGAAAATTCCCACATGCATAAATAATGAAACAAAAAGTTTCTATAAATGATAGTCATCTACTCATTGGAATACTATGCAGCTGGAAATAAGAATTAGAAATATTTTTATGAAGTAATAGGGTAAGATTCCAGAATATATTGTAAGTTAAAAACAAAGTTCAAAATAGTATTTATAGCATGCTACCTTTCATGTAGGAAATGAGGAAATTATATACACATATGCACACAAACACACATATGCAGATATATGTGTGTGTGTGTTTATGTGTATCATGACTATAATCCCAGCACTTTGGGAGGCCAAGGCAGGAGGATCACTTGAGTTCAAGACCAGCCTGGGAAACATGGTGAGACCCCATCTGTGTATAAGAAAAAATAAAAAATAAAAGCAGTGTATGGTGGTGCTTGCCCATAGTCCTAGCTCCTAGGGAGGCCAAGGCAGAAGGATCACTTGAGTCCAGGAAGTTGAGGCTGTACTGAACCATGATCATACCACTGTGCTCTAGCCTGGACACCAGAGTTACAGTGTTACAGTGTTAATTACAGTGTTATTTAACTGTAAATAACAGTTTACAGAAGAAGAAGGAAGAGGAAGAGGAAGAGGAAGAGGAGGAAGAAGAAGAAGGAGAAGAAGAAGGAGGAGGAGGAGGAGGAGGAGGAGGAGGAGAAGAAGAAGAAGAAGAAGAAGAAGAAGAAGAAGAAGAAGAAGAAG